>NW_022990732.1:277134-599861 GCF_902827175.1 Gymnodraco acuticeps | reverse complement strand
ACTATATGGCAGTAAAACAAGAATACAGTTTGAAAGGGGAGTGATTTGTAAAATATCCATAAAGAAAAAGAACATCTGTTTACAGGTTCTGTTTCATCTGGATGTCTGAGAGAGGTATCCATAGATCTCCTAATGTTGCTCTCAAAGTGCACCAGATTGATGCTTTTAACTTCAATATTTAAAAAAAATATCTTCCCTAAAAACTGTATACAGTTGGGCTGAAAAGCAAGTTTGCTTTTCAATCTGGGACAAGAAAACAGCGGAGAAGTAACGGGGCAGAAACCCTCCTTTTTACGCAACGGTCCAGACATAGACATCAAACGGCAAAACATATTCAGTGTGCAGTTCCTTTGGCATTAGGGCATATCTAGATACTTTCCAAGGTTTGACATCATGAATTGTGCTACTTTTAAAGCAAGCAGCGATGTTTTCAAATCTGTAATAAAAAAGGTCCGCAAAAACGCTATCGACCAATCAGATTGCTTGATTTGACTTGTCAGTTTTATAAATATTATTACATTTCATCTGTTACGAAACAAACTTACAAAGCTTAAGATGGAAACATTTAAGGTTAACTTCGACCTCTGGGGTGGCCTTACTGTGGAGGAGTGGATTGAGCAGTGCCTATCTCCAGAAAGCACCTAAACGACGACATGCAGAGCTACGTGAAGAGCAGGTAGACCAACTGGAGAAGTACCACCATTTAAAAGCTTTCTGATGCGGGTCTTGAAACAAACCGTTAGTGGCAACAGGTGCGAAAGCTTTCTCCAGAGCTACTGGAAGCCGAATCTCGGGGACCGGAGAAAGTGGAGCAATATTCTCGCCAAGCAACAGCCAGAACAACCTCAACCTATACAAGTAACCTCGTAAGCCATGCTACTGATGCTGGACAGGTTTTCAGTGGCTGCACAATAAACGGCAACATACAAATGAATGTAAATAAATAGCCAAATAATGGATCAACGCTCTCTGTCTAATATGTTCGCTAGCTGTTAGTGTTGTTGCATAGCAACCACCACGCACTATGTTTTGTGCAGAAGGCAACGGAGGGACTATTTTATTTTGAACATCATTATTTACTAATAAAAACTATTTAAATTAGAGTGTGTATTTTTCTTTCATATTGCCACACTTGGTAACCGTTTCATAAAAGCAATAGCTCACTTCATGCGTCGGGCCGAACCACGCCCCTTAGCTGTGATATAATGAGCATAAACAGAGATCTGGAGGTCATTGTGTTCCCCTCTCACTGCACATTAAGAACTGCCATATTGTACATGACAAGTTAAACTAATATGATAAATTGTAGAAGTGTTACAAATGTCCGGGAATATTAAAGGTGAAACCTTTAATGGGAATGAATAAGAAATAAAAGGATTCAAATGTCAATATATACCAAATACAGATCCCATATAATAAGCACATATAATCCAATATCTTGTCCAAACGAACAATGTGAAATGTCCTACATGGTGAGTTAGCTAGCTAGCAAAATTCAAACCGATAACAGCCCAGTTTTAAATGAAAGACAAATAAAATGAATGTTTTACAACAGCAAATGAATGGAAATGGTTGAATTTAAACGTCTCAATTAGCCTCAATCAAGCTACATGCCACATGGTAACAGCTAGCAAGCAAAAACTAGCAAAAGAGTTCACTACTTAAAATGTACTTTGCCGAAGAAAACCATCTGATGGTACATTGAAATACCATAACAAATATATATATGTTCATCTCCAGTAGTATACTCAATATATAATACTCTTTTCTTGTAGCATAGTCATTTGTCTCACAGTGCAGTAGTGTTGGCAGCAGTGTGCTGCACATGTTATGGGACTACGCACTGTGCACGTAGAGGCTGGATTCCTATTTAATGTGATCCTCACAGATGATCTGCACATGTGGTTACAGTTGAATGAAATGGTTATATGGGCATACTTTTAACCAAAACACGCCACCAAGTTTAAAAGAAAATCTCCTGGAAATCTACCGGAGGTGTTCCTTCCCTTTGCAACTTTTTTTTAACACTATTTTATAACAGTGTAAAATCTCTTGAAAACAACTTTAGATTTCTCAATAAAGTGTATTTTGTCTTTGTCAGGGTTTTGGCAAATTTCAGTTAATTTAAGGGACTTTTATCTTTTGACTTTTATCTTTCATTTCTCTTTGTATTACAGATTTCTTAAAGATAAATGTTGTTTTTTGGTGGAATTTCACACAAATGCACGCTACAGGCAACGTTTTTTTATATTTACCTTATATATTTTCAAATGAAATAGCTTAAGACAATAAAACGCTTTTACTGCACGGTAAATTGGAATACCCACAAGAACACAACATGATGTTCAAGGACCTGCAGACACCCTGTGTGTGTATGAGCATGTGTGACTGCATGTGTTTATGAGAGTCTTCCTCACCCTGCTGACCTAAGGCTCCCTCTCTGACGACACATCTCCATCGGCTCCACTGCTGGCGTTGGGGTCCGGTCGGGACCGCCCCGCTCCTCTTTCCCTGCACTCTGAGGGGCCCTTGGAGCGCGTCTTCTCTTTCCGCTGCTGCTGCTTCTCCTGCTTTGAAAGCTGAGGACACAAAGGAAGGCTTGCTTCAGAAAAAAAAAACTTGATCCAACAGAACAATGTGGCATTAACATGTACAACCACTTCAAGGGAGATGACGACAGATGGAGACATTTATATAGCATAAATGATTAATGAATGCAAATGTGTGGATTCTGCCTTGAAACCCTTTATGCTTTCTGGGGTGTTCCTTTGCTGTAGAGAGTTCTATAGGTGTTCTGTGCATGTAGATGGTCTGCAAAGGCTAACATTTAGTGTGCAATTGTTGTATTTTCTATATGTACCCTTTGACTGAATGGTCCTTTTAAATCAATATTGGGCTCCTGGGGGGGGGTTACTGGTTGGAGGCACACACCCTGAACATGCTGCATCATGAATTGCAGATCATGACATTTCAGCGTGTTCACTTTTCACAGAGAGGCTCTGACATGCATTTAGAAATATGAAACAAAGGAGGAGACACACGTCAACGCACAGACCGACACTCCACATCTGACTTCTCTTTGTTGATGAAACGCTTCTATTCTGTCCTCATTACAAGCTATTATTGGCCATCCAATGATCACTTCAATGAGTCTTTTGTTGTGACTGCCTGCGCTAAAAAATAAAGCCTTCCCAGTGCCTCTCCAGTCACTACTCGAATCAAACTATTTTCTTTGTATTCTTCACGCTCCATGAAACAGCACAACAGCGATGATGAAGTAGGAATGCTAGCCGCCATCTGTAAACACAGATGCTGAAACTTTAATGGCTGCCCGGGAAATATTTATGAACTAAATGTCATCTTAAAATCCAAAGCATTGCGTAAGACATTACATTATTTAAAGAGGACAAAGAAAAATCTGTTCTATTCCCATTTGAACTCATTAACATGGCAACTGTTGATGATATAACACTGAACAAACACAAGTTCCTCTTTTTGCCATAAATCAACATTTCAACTCTAATGGAAAAGCTACAGTCAAGCAGAACTAGAATCCCGCTTTGATAAAGAAATAGCAAAACATGATTGCACATTACATCATTCCAGAGTTCGGCTTCAGCCTAGAGTCCTAAACAAATGCACAACAACCTCCATAAAGACCCTTCTGCTATTGACCCACAGAGAGCATCCCAACAGGATGATTTTCATTGCTCTGGATAACACCATTGTTTGCTGGCCGCTTGACCCTGGAGTGGACTAAATCCCTGATTCATGGAAAGAAAGGAACAGTGTCTGTTAGCCCATTGCTTCATTTCCCCCTCGTGCCAAGCTTAGCCTATTGGCTGGCCTTTTATCCCTCATCTTTGGCCTTGGCTCCTCAGCCCCCACAGTAAAACATCCCAAACAGACAAGATTACAATTCTGAGGACTGCTTAATATCCCTCCCTTTGGGCTAGAGAGCCAAGTACACCACGGGGAGAGCAGCCAACGCCCGGCCTGTGGCCAGAGCAGAAGGACGCTGGCCACGGTCCACGCAAGAGACAGTCTTTCAGGGGCACAGACATCAGAATTTGTTTTTATACGAGGCTGGTGTTGGTAGTTTAATTAAAGAGATAATGTATCTAGAGGTGAAAGTAAACATTGGTGTAGATTTCATTTATTTAAGAGGGCATATTTTGCTCAGTTTCAGGTGTATATCAGTATGTAGTGTCTCTACTTTAAAGAGTCCTCTCCTGCTGATGTTCAGGTGTATATCAGTATGTAGTGTCTCTACTTTAAAGAGTCCTCTCCTGCTGATGTTCAGGTGTATATCAGTACGTAGTGTCTCTACTTTAAAGAGTCCTCTCCTGCTGATGTTCAGGTGTATATCAGTATGTAGTGTCTCTACTTTAAAGAGTCCTCTCCTGCTGATGTTCAGGTGTATATCAGTATGTAGTGTCTCTACTTTAAAGAGTCCTCTCCTGCTGATGTTCAGGTGTATATCAGTATGTAGTGTCTCTACTTTTAAAGAGTCCTCTCCTGCTGATGTTCAGGTGATATCAGTATGTAGTTGTCTCTACTTTAAAGAGTCTCTCCTGCTGATGTTCAGGTGTATATCAGTATGTAGTGTCTCTACTTTAAAGAGTCCTCTCCTGCTGATGTTCAGGTGTAGATCAGTATGTAGTGTCTCTACTTTAAAGAGTCCTCTCCTGCTGATGTTCAGGTGTATATCAGTATGTAGTGTCTCTACTTTAAAGAGTCCTCTCCTGCTGATGTTCAGGTGTATATCAGTAGTAGTGTCTCTACTTTAAAGAGTCCTCTCTGCTGATGTTCAGGTGTATATCAGTATGTAGTGTCTCTACTTTAAAGAGTCCTCTCCTGCTGATGTTCAGGTGTATATCAGTATGTAGTGTCTCTACTTTAAAGAGTCCTCTCCTGCTGATGTTCAGGTGTATATCAGTATGTAGTGTCTCTACTTTAAAGAGTCCTCTCCTGCTGATGTTCAGGTGCATATCAGTATGTAGTGTCTCTACTTTAAAGAGTCCTCTCCTGCTGATGTTCAGGTGTATATCAGTATGTAGTGTCTCTACTTTAAAGAGTCCTCTCCTGCTGATGTTCAGGTGTATATCAGTATGTAGTGTCTCTACTTTAAAGAGTCCTCTCCTGCTGATGTTCAGGTGTATATCAGTATGTAGTGTCTCTACTTTAAAGAGTCCTCTCCTGCTGACGTTCAGGTGTATATCAGTATGTATTGTCTCTACTTAAAGAGTCCTCTCCTGCTGATGTTCAGGTGTATATCAGTATGTTGGTGTCTCTACTTTAAAGAGTCCTCTCCTGCTGATGTTCAGGTGTATATCAGTATGTAGTGTCTCTACTTTAAAGAGTCCTCTCCTGCTGATGTTCAGGTGTATATCAGTATGTAGTGTCTCTACTTTAAAGAGTCCTCTCCTGCTGATGTTCAGGTGTATATCAGTATGTAGTTGTCTCTACTTTAAAGAGTCCTCTCCTGCTGATGTTCAGGTGTATATCAGTATGTAGTGTCTCTACTTTAAGAGTCCTCTCCTGCTGATGTTCAGGTGTATATCAGTATGTAGTGTCTCTACTTTAAAGAGTCCTCTCCTGCTAATGTTCGGGGGTGTATATCAGTATGTAGTGTCTCTACTTTAAAGAGTCCTCTCCTGCTGATGTTCAGGTGTATATCAGTATGTAGTGTCTCTACTTTAAAGAGTCCTCTCCTGCTGATGTTCAGGTGTATATCAGTAATGTTGTGTCTCTACTTTAAAGAGTCCTCTCCTGCTGATGTTCAGGTGTATATAAGTATGTAGTGTCTCTACTTTAAAGAGTCCTCTCCTGCTGATGTTCAGGTGTATATCAGTATGTAGTGTCTCTACTTTAAAGAGTCCTCTCCTGCTGACGTTCAGGTGTATATCAGTATGTATTGTCTCTACTTTAAAGAGTCCTCTCCTGCTGATGTTCAGGTGTAGTGTCTCTACTTTAAAGAGTCCTCTCCTGCTGATGTTCAGGTGTATATCAGTATGTAGTGTCTCTACTTTAAAGAGTCCTCTCCTGCTGATGTTCAGGTGTATATCAGTATGTAGTGTCTCTACTTTAAAGAGTCCTCTCCTGCTGATGTTCAGGTGTATATCAGTATGTAGTGTCTCTACTTTAAGAGTCCTCTCCTGCTGATGTTCAGGTGTATATCAGTATGTAGTGTCTCTACTTTAAAGAGTCCTCTCCTGCTGATGTTCAGGTGTATATCAGTATGTAGTGTCTCTACTTTAAAGAGTCCTCTCCTGCTGATGTTCAGGTGTATATCAGTATGTAGTGTCTCTACTTTAAAGAGTCCTCTCCTGCTGATGTTCAGGTGCATATCAGTATGTAGTGTCTCTACTTTAAAGAGTCCTCTCCTGCTGATGTTCAGGTGTATATCAGTATGTAGTGTCTCTACTTTAAAGAGTCCTCTCCTGCTGATGTTCAGGTGTATATCAGTATGTAGTGTCTCTACTTTAAAGAGTCCTCTCCTGCTGATGTTCAGGTGTATATCAGTATGTAGTGTCTCTACTTTAAAGAGTCCTCTCCTGCTGACGTTCAGGTGTATATCAGTATGTATTGTCTCTACTTTAAAGAGTCCTCTCCTGCTGATGTTCAGGTGTATATCAGTATGTAGTGTCTCTACTTTAAAGAGTCCTCTCCTGCTGATGTTCAGGTGTATATCAGTATGTAGTGTCTCTACTTTAAAGAGTCCTCTCCTGCTGATGTTCAGGTGTATATCAGTATGTAGTGTCTCTACTTTAAAGAGTCCTCTCCTGCTGATGTTCAGGTGTATATCAGTATGTAGTGTCTCTACTTTAAAGAGTCCTCTCCTGCTGATGTTCAGGTGTATATCAGTATGTAGTGTCTCTACTTTAAAGAGTCCTCTCCTGCTGATGTTCAGGTGTATATCAGTATGTAGTGTCTCTACTTTAAAGAGTCCTCTCCTGCTAATGTTCAGGTGTATATCAGTATGTAGTGTCTCTACTTTAAAGAGTCCTCTCCTGCTGATGTTCAGGTGTATATCAGTATGTAGTGTCTCTACTTTAAAGAGTCCTCTCCTGCTGATGTTCAGGTGTATATCAGTATGTAGGTCTCTACTTTAAAGAGTCCTCTCCTGCTGATGTTCAGGTGTATATAAGTATGTAGTGTCTCTACTTTAAAGAGTCCTCTCCTGCTGATGTTCAGGTGTGTGTCTCTACTTTAAAGAGTCCTCTCCTGCTAATGTTCAGGTGTATATCAGTATGTAGTGTCTCTACTTTAAAGAGTCCTCTCCTGCTGATGTTCAGGTGTATATCAGTATGTATGTCTCTACTTTAAAGAGTCCTCTCCTGCTGATGTTCAGGTGTATATCAGTATGTAGTGTCTCTACTTTAAAGAGTCCTCTCCTGCTGATGTTCAGGTGTATATCAGTATGTAGTGTCTCTACTTTAAAGAGTCCTCTCCTGCTGATGTTCAGGTGTATATCAGTATGTAGTGTCTCTACTTTAAAGAGTCCTCTACTGCTGATGTTCAGGTGTATATCAGTATGTAGTGTCTCTACTTTAAAGAGTCCTCTCCTGCTGATGTTCAGGTGTATATCAGTATGTAGTGTCTCTACTTTAAAGAGTCCTCTCCTGCTGATGTTCAGGTGTTATATCAGTATGTAGTGTCTCTACTTTAAAGAGTCCTCTCCTGCTGAATGTTCAGGTGTATATCAGTATGTAGTGTCTCTACTTTAAAGAGTCCTCTCCTGCTGATGTTCAGGTGTATATCAGTATGTAGTGTCTCTACTTTAAAGAGTCCTCTCCTGCTGATGTTCAGGTGTATATCAGTATGTAGTGTCTCTACTTTAAAGAGTCCTCTCCTGCTGATGTTCAGGTGTATATCAGTATGTAGTGTCTCTACTTTAAAGAGTCCTCTCCTGCTGATGTTCAGGTGTATATCAGTATGTAGTGTCTCTACTTTAAAGAGTCCTCTCCTGCTGATGTTCAGGTGTATATCAGTATGTAGTGTCTCTACTTTAAAGAGTCCTCTCCTGCTGATGTTCAGGTGTATATCATTATGTAGTGTCTCTACTTTAAAGAGTCCTCTCCTGCTGATGTTCAGGTGTATATCAGTATGTAGTGTCTCTACATGTCTCCATGCTTTAATGTTCAAAAAGCTCTTTATTGTTCTCATACTGCCTGTGCTGCAGCACCTCTTTTCACCCTCTGTCTGAAACCAGAGCCCAGTCTGCTCTGATTGGTTAGCTGGCCGGCTCTGTTGTGATTGATCAACCGCTTAAAGATGTGTCGAAAATGTCCTGCCCCTCAGCATATAATGTACAATGTGTACGCTAGCCAATACAGGCACGAGTGTTACATGGTGATGTCATTATTATACGGAAATAAACAAAGGAGTCCAATGGAGGCGTTTCAGGCAGTGTGGGAGAGAAACTCCCTCTGGAGGGAACACAGGGATATTAGTCTTTGCAGACCATTTACATGCACAAAAACCTATAGAACACAGTAGGAAAGGGAAACAACTATTTAAATAATAAACATATTACAATGACTATACCTATATAGTTATCTGCAAGAAAAACAATTATATTAGCTAAAAATCTAGTGTTATTCACACCATGCACAATAGAGTGTTGCGGCAATGATGTATTGGTGTAGGCATCTCCCTTGGTTCCCTTGACAAAAATGTGACTTTTCAGGTGGATTTTGGAATATTGCAGAAAATAAGATCTGTGGCAAACACGTGTTTATAATTCTTACATGATTCGTCACATATTTACAACACTTTTATGTGTTTTAAAGCTTAAATGCAATTTCCAAAAGTAAAAATCTAACGTTGGGCTATTAACAAACTACATCAGGGCTTGCATGGCTGCATCGCTAAGCTAAAGGTGGCTTAGGTTTGTCTAGATGACGTTTGGTAGTCTCATTTAGGCACTTGTTAACAATCGCCGTTTTGATGACACAAGCTGAGGAACTTCAAGTGATGTATCTTATGTCCTAGAATAAAACTTAAATATCTATATAGTCCAGGCATCTTACCAAAAACCCATTCGAAAAATGTTGACTTCGAGACAAGGAAACCAGAAGAGGTCAAATGCTCATTCATTTCTGGGTTTCAGGGCTGCACCACTGTATCGATAGCTGAGATTGTGTCAGAATCTGCATTATGCTAGTAGCAGCTAAAATAGCCCGGAGCATCAAGCAGAGATTGAAAATTGACTACAGAGGTACAGAGCCAACTCATTTCCGGCTTTTGGGGCTCATTCCTGCACCAATATATTGCAGTGAATCTCCAGTTTAATTCATCCTTTTAACATTTAATTTGACTTGGCACTCAATTTCTGTTACAAAGAGGTCGTATATGTTATTAGTTCTGACTCAAACTGAAAATGTCTTCTGTGATAAAGATCTATTACTCTGCTTGACTTGAATAATAAAGAGGGCTCTGATGCCAGGATATATTTGAAGATTCAGCTTAGCATCATTTATTCAGAGAGCAAAATGACATGTAGAGTTTGACAGTGGAGGAACATTCAAATATGAAGAAGTTGATATCCACCCTGGGGCTCACTGTCAGTGTGTCTGTTGAGTTTAAAAGCTCTGGGAGTTTGGGCACAAACGTTGTGGAAGATTCTGCTATTTGTATTTCGAATGTTGATTGTATTCCTCCTTGCTGTCTTGTTATTATGTTCATTTATCTTGTTGTATAACTAGTGTTTACTACAGGACCATCATGTCAAAATACCTAAGGGCTTTATTGTGTTTGGTATCCTTTATGATTTTTAAGATAAGTAATAGCAGAAGAGTGGTATATGCACCTTTTTAATAATCAAATAACTTTGCATACATGTCTTTTGTTGTTTATATTCAAAAACGTTCACTGTCTTGGTATTTCTACTTTTAAAAACCATACCATGATATTCAAAATGTGTATATTACCTGTATAAATATATTTTAAGTATTCTTTTAAAAAGTCTGTTGAGGTGGACAATGAAACAGAATTTCACAACCAAACATCTTTGCAGGTTCAATACAGAGAGAAGAAGTCCCTCCCCTTCCCGGTGGACCGCCATGGGACCTTATTTCGGAAAAATCATGTATTGAAGTCAATGGAGAGAGAAAGATTATCTTTCGATCCCGTTTGAATTGTTCCACGAATTACACATATGATGTTTGTCAATTTAAAAGATCATTTTGCAAGTCAAAAAAATAAAACTGAAGTAACACTTTTTTTTGTGTGAAACCGCTCAATGAACTACATCTCCCGTCTCGCACCAACACCAAGACGCCCGTCACGTTGAAACATCTCACCTCTTTCTTTCAGAATGAGGCGAAAAGTATTAAAAGAGGTGAAAATCACTACAAGTCTGGGCATGTTGAGAACTGTACACACACACAAGGGGAGTTAGTCGGTTCCGTAAGAGCCAGCATGCGGGACCGGGATTCTGGGATTTGTAGTCTTTCTAGTTGCGTATTTCTCATAGTCTTATATTTCAACAGTTTTACGACAAACTGTAACTTTTTTGACATGGAAATGATTTGTTAAGATTGACAAACATAATGTGTAATTCGTGGCACAATTCAAACGGGATCGAAAGATAATCTTTCTCTCTCCATTGACTTCAATACATGATTTTTCCGAAATAAGGTCCCATGGGTCGGAAGTAGATGGGCGGGACTTCGCCTCTCTATTTCATATCCAAATCATTAATATCATTACAAAAAACTGCTCCAAGTGTAACATGAGAAGCAAGCAGTACTGCACACAAAGTAAATATCGCCACCTAGTGGTAAAATATGAGTACTGAAAAGTGGATTGACAGGAGATTTGAGCAACCCACATACTCAGCTATACTGCTCCTCCCACAAATGCATGTTCGTCACAAATGAGGCACCATTTGAAAGGTAAGAAAACAGGCTTTCCAACAGAATAAGATGTATTGCCAAGAAACATTGATACAACAAAGAAATCATCTACCAAACACACATTTCCTAACTTTTTGTGTTAAGTTTATAACGTTGCAAAATCAATGAACATGTTGCTGAAAATATGCTCACTAAGTTACCTGTTTGAGGTCCGATGGGCCAGTGGGGGACCTCAGTTCTATGGTAACAGGTCCGTCGTTTTGAATGTGGACCTGCATGTATCCCCCAAACGTCCCATCTGGAAACACAGAAAGAAACACAGAGCCTGAAAGAAGGAGACTTATTTGTGCGGAAGAAGAGTCAAATTATGCAACAAATGCACTCTTGTATGGGAGCCTGAGAACAACAGCCTGGAGAAACAAAGACGTTTGATTCCCAACTTTATGGTAACTGTTATCTCTGAATAGCGTTTCAGATTATGTTGATAAAGCAAATAAACCCTGGCTCTGGGGATCTTGCTTTGTAGTATACTCCTCTTGCAATTAAAAGTCAAACCATAAGATCCACTCAAGTTTCACTGATTAGCATCAGCGCCACAGTTAGCTTATTAAAGAGGCCCTATCAGGCTTTTTGGGGTTCCCAAAGTTCCCCCTGCCTGAAACGCCTCCATTGGACCTCTTTGTTTACATCCGTGACATAGCGCTTCTGTTGGCTAGCCCTCCAACACATTGTATGTGAAAGGCCAAGGAGCAGTTCAGGCACATCTCTAAGCAGTTGGCCAATCACAACAGAGCCGGCCAGCTAACCAATCAGAGTAGACTGAGCTCTGGTTTCAGACGGAGGGTGAAAAGAGGTGCTGGAGCACAGGCAGTATGAGAAAAATAAAGAGTTTTTTGAATATTCAAGTATGGAGACATGTCACAGTAGAGACACTAAATACAAATATGAACCTGGAGAGGAGCCTAATATGTCCTCTTGAAACATCTCAAATGACACCACATGCTAATATTTAAAGGTAGAAGCGGAGTTTGTTTTGCGTTGGCAGTAAATGTTCCATAAGGATGTAGGATAACATAGAGCCTTGAGACGTTGGGGACAAAAGCGGCTGTAGGAGGTCAGGAAGTTCAACCTCTTCTCTTCTCTTCCACTGGGTCCGTGAGATTAATGACACCCTCTGCACCACAAAGCCGTGGGCCAAAAAGTGCTGCATCATCATATTTCCTCTCTGGAGGGGGGGACTAATTAGGAAGCCTTATGCCTCCCTTGCTAGGACGAGGTGTTCTCCGCACCTGCTCCCCGGTGGGCTGACCCAGTTCACAAGAGAGGCGTCACAGCACCGATAATCCACAGCAAAAAAGGGGGGAATAAAGGCAATTAAAAATGAGGGGGACAGGGCGCGGACTCAAACGTCTAAGTGAGTGGGGATAAGGGTGACCCTCAACACTTTTGTTTTTAATAAGCTCAAAACAAGCAGCTGGAGTTTTTCTTTAGCCAGTTTGTCCTCCAACCTCCTGAAAACCGTCCTCTCGTTCTGAACCCCCACACATTTCACAGCAACCGTAACTATTCTTACTTTTTCAACTCTGCTGACACATAATACATTGTAATTAGGGATGCACCATATTGTTTTTTTGAAACCGATACCGATACCGATAACTTCCTGCTTCTCAAGACCGATACCGATAACCGATAATAATATAATATATATATAAATGTACCAGTAGTTTTTGCACACCTGGTGGTAAAAAAAAGACTAGTAGTGAGCAAATGACATGAGCATTACTACTATGAACAAAACAAAGCCAAGAACAGTTTTGACTCTTCAAAGCCTTTTTCAAAAGCCTCGTCGATAGGTAAAAGCCCCGGTGCCTTTGCAGCTGGCTTTGTATTCGCCGCTAGTTTAGCAGCGCAGGCGTCTTCATACGTTTTTAACACACCATCGTAGCGATGGCGATGTTTCAGGTGACTAATCAGGTTGGAAGTATTATAGCTCGTTGCCTTATTCCCTCCTCGTGGAACTTCTGCATTTGTTAATACAAATAGCAAGCGAACTATCTAACTCTGAAACTTTGAAATAGTCCCATACCACCGGCGACATGTTAGTTTACTGTCCTGGCTTCACGGCCGCACACCATTTACGTCACAGCCAGGCATGAGTTAGGGAGCGCTGGATTTGTGAAGAACTCCCCTCTTCCTAAACCACTAATACCACAGTACTGGCAAAACGGGAGGAGCCGAGTGAAAAACAAGCGCCCCTCATCCCAATCCACCCACACCGCAGTATTTTTTTCTTACCCAAAAAATAAATTGTATATTATCGGGGCTATTAATACTGTTATCGGGTTTATCGGGATGACGTCATAATTCCTAATATCGGACCGATAATTATCGTGCACCACTAATTGTAATGTCAATAAACAATGGCTATAAGAAACTCAATATCTGACATTAGTTTAAAAAAAGACACAATAGGTTAATTATTTAACTTATTTTTGGTAACCCGCAACAATTCTGTTTTTAATAAGCTTAAAGACCAGTAGCTGGAAAATGCAATTCAACGTCCTACTTTTGACAAACACTGTATACATTTTTTTTTAACAAAATCCATCATCGTAATGTCATGTAAAAAACACGACCATCAGCTTCTCAAAATCAGACCCATGGCTGACATTAAATGTAACGAAAAACTGCGACAATAGGACAAATATGTTACTGATGTCTGTCGACACTGCAAATCTATTGAACAAAAAATTGTCGATAGAAACATATTTATAAATGACATAAAAAGATTGGAACCTCTTAAAAAAAGCTATCTTTTTCAATTAATAAAAACAATTATAAAATAAAAATAGGTTGACTATTGGGCTATACTTAATCCCTCATAATGTCATGAAATAAACAATGGCTATCAACTACTCAATATCTGACAAAGGGATAACATTAAATGTTAGGAAAAACTGCGACAATGGGGATTGGGGAAATTATTTAACTGATTCCAAAAAATCTTTAGAAGAAAAAAAAAACGTAGGAGTATAAATGGCTGAGTCATCACTTCACCCACCCTTAATGAGCTCGGGCTTGTAGCTGCTCCTCATGTTCTCCAGGATGCTGTTGTAGAAGGGCTGGGCCAGCTCTGCAGGCATGGCTGCGTGGAAGTCTGGCTTGTTGCCCTTCAGGACACACTGCAGTGTGAACTGGCTCACACAGAGCACCTCAAAGTCCCGGTCCATGACGCTTTTGCTCCACGTTCGCCCGTTCTCGTCTTCAAACAGCCGCAGGTTCAGGATCTTGCGTACTCTGAAAACACACAAGAGAATAAGCGAGAAACCAACCTGTATGTAATACTCAACATCCCTCTGGTCCAGGGGTCGGCAACCCGCGGCCCTTTAAGCCCTCTGCTCTGGCTCCCTTGAGCTCAGACAAAAATAAGAAGAAAATAAAATAAAAGTATTTGTAGGACTATTTATATTTTGTTGCATGGTTGAAAATGTTTCGTATCTTGTATTTTGAGGTGATACTGTGACACATAAATAAAAAACTAAACGGTTTTAATTAGGTCAACTAAAATATGCGTCACATCCTGCTACGGTCCCGCGCAAGCACCTTTTCTTGAATAACCTGACCCCCGGCTCAATGAGCGAACTATGGATAAATCAAAGAAAAGAAAAGTACCAGAGGAACACAGGATTTAATTATGCGTGGACAGAGTTATCTGCTTTCACAGCAAACGATGCTGGTTTACCGGTATGTTTGATATGTAGAGAGAAGTTGTCAACAGTGCTGCAGCCTTTACGTATCGAGGAACAACACGGGAGAGGAAGACAGCTGACGATCTTCAGACATAATTCAATGGGGTATGTCATTTATTTCAGAAAACACTTTTTGTTATATTCCATGGAATGCTCTTAACGTCCCGATAGCAATGAATATATTAAATGCTTTGACAATAAATACATACAAAAATGAATCTCTGGAAGCCGTAGCACTATAAAAAGCACGACCAATCATCTGAGCCGGCCCGGCTAAAGTAACTGGATGGCCTACCTGCCTGTCAGCCTTCCATCTGTGCACAAGCTTATCTCGTGCCCTCATTGGTCATGTGCGCGTTCGTGTGTGTTGGAGGAGGGACTCTGTAAGGAAGTCTGAAGGAAGAGGCAGATATTTTCCGGGTGTGTATTTTCAAATTCTAGCGCACTCGAGCTGGTTTCTCCATTCTTACCTACCCTACCTTTAACTCTTTTTAGGGTGCAGCTATATGTTTTATTTATTTCAAAGTGGGCCCATTTGAATAATATTTGTTTTCCTTCAAATGTGCAGAGGACTCCCCAAGTGCTGTGTTTCATTTATTTGAAAGTAGGCCTGTGTATTATTTTTAATTCTCCTTATAAGAGTTCTTTGTTTCTTATTAGAGGTTAACAGTTTTATATCATGTAATAAATAGCCTAATAAATGCTAAAAAACTGTAGTTTTTGTCTGATATAACAATAAATACAACTTTATTAGCTATCAAGCTATGAAATATGTTTTGCGGCTCCAGACAAAAAAATGTTCTTTTGGTCAAAAAGGTTGCAGACCCCTGCTCTGGTCAATCTGAAACGTATAAGCTTTATTTTGAAGGGGTCACACTAGACATTTGCATGTTTTATCCTATTAATGCTGAATATGTTTCAACGTTTGTGCGCAAATGTGCGCAGGCTTTGGCTGCTTTACATGCCAACACATGAAAATCAACTAGGAATTTGACTTAGATGTTAACTATCTGAAAGAATCATTTTTAAAACGTTGCTTGTGTTTTTATGTTTTAGTTCCTTAAAGAGGACACATATTTTGTGCTTCTGCTGTGACGTGTCTCCATGCTTTAATGTTCAAAAAGCTCTTTATTGTTCTCATACTGCCTGTGCTGCAGCACCTCCTTTCACCCTCTGTCTGAAACCAGAGCCCAGTCTGCTCTGATTGGTTAGCTAGATGACTCTGTTGTGATTGGTCAACTAAAAGATGTCTATGTTGATATTAGGGGCCGATATTCCGCATTTGACCGATTATCGGTATCAGCCTTTTTTTTATCAAATTGCCGATAAGACTTTGGCTCTGATGCGGCCGTTTCTCTGGCTGCAGTCACCACTCTGTGTACACGAGCAATGTCCCGCCCACAGCGCTATCTGATAGGCTATTACTGAAGATTTTCCGGGCGGGAGCCAGCCAGAGAGGCGGGACCTTCTCAGATTACAGGCAGGTGCGAAAGAACGCAGACACAGACTGAAGCAAGCAGCAGCGCTGAGCGGCAGAGCCATCCATGTGTTAAACCGAAGTTCAATAAACATCCCTATCCCCTATGCTGAAGTTGCAAAAACACCACGATCTTATGATCCAATTCTATCAGTTTCCCAGTTACACAGGGACGCGGGAAGTCAGTCAGAGTTGGGGGTGCGTGCAGCGTCTCGCAGCGGAGTAACGGCCGGTCCACACACAGGCATGAAAAAAATCTTTCAAAGCTTCGCCCATTCACTTGAATGGGGTGACGTAGAAGATTTTGAATCTTCGCCGAACTGCATTGTGGGGAGCGGAGCATGGCTTTGCAAGCATCGTGAGCATCAAAAGTTGAGCAATGTTCAACTTTTGATGCTCCCGATGCTTTCGAAGCTGGCATCAGCCAATCAAATCCCGTTTATGCAAATCCCGCCAGTACAAGCGCTAGCCAATCAAACCGCGTGTAAGCAGGGAGAGCCAGACCGCAGTTCATTTCCTCATATTCCAAACGAGAAATTACGGTAGCAAATCACCCGGTTCTTTCCGACCAGAACTATTAACGGGATACAAACCGGAGGAACCAGGCATGGAGGGAGGTGGCAGAGACAGTGGGTGAAACTGGCCTCACTTTTAATAGTTTGCAAAACATTAGCTAGCACTAGTGTTTTGCAGTTGCTAGCAGCTTACTGAGATTTTATGCTAGATAGACAGATATAATAAATTAAGCATTATTGTTAGTTAAGCATGTCAGCCTGCAGCCCCACTTCTTGTCTCTCTCTAACTCATTGCAGATGACTGCACTAAAGAAAAGGGCACAGAGAGGAAACCAGTTGTAAGATGTTTAAAAGTTAATTAAACATAATATATGCTTAAATGCATTTCAAAGAAGTTGTGTTGAGTTGTGTTGGAGTTTGTGTTATTCTACATTTTGACACCAAGATTTTCTGATTTTACTGCAAATGTATATCGGTTCCAAATATCGGTCTCCTTGATTACTAATAATCGGTATCGGTATCGGCCTTGAAAAAGCCATATCGGTCGATCCCTAGTTGATATACCACTTATCTGTTTATAATTCCAAACTTATCAGTGCAACCACTATTGATCTGGTGAAAGTCTCTAAAAAGTGATTCCAAATCCAGTCCAGAGTTCTGTTTGTGGTGTAAGCCCCCCCAAAAAAACACTCACAAGTAGTCAGCATCCTTTTGGGTGTCCTCCACTGAGATCCCCAGCAGCACACACAGTCCTCGGCCTATTGAACTGACCTCCTCGTCCCCCACTGTAGGAACACAAAGGGTAATGACAGAGAGATGATGCTGTGGTCATTCAGTGACATGCAGACATTTTTGTTAACGTTATTTAGAACCAAAAGGTTTTACAACAATTGCCCTGCAAAAACAATATAACAGAAACATGGTACAAGCCAGGGAGTCTCAAATGAATTCAACAAAATAAGTGATTTGACTAAATGGTAAAGGTACCATAGCTATGCAGACGACACACAGATTTACATAACCATTTCACCAGGGCCCAGGAGTTCAAAACTTTTAATCTCAATCAGATCAGATTTTGAAATCCCATTTTTTGTGATCCAGGATCAGACAAGTCGGCCACATGTTGTCCCTGGAGTTCAAAGCAATTCAGGATCAGCCTGATCCAGATTACGACTTTTCAAGATGACTAGATCCTGAATATCAGTGCTTTAATCCTACCGAGCGCCATCTAGTGGACATGACAAATAATACAAGGAAGACAAGAGACCACATTGTAGAGACATCTATTGTCCGCAATTACTTTTGAAAGGTTTGATGGACTTTTTTTGTTGAAGATATTTTTTATTTAATCTAAATTACATTTGTGATTGACAATCTTTGTTGTGATACTTTTATGAGCATATACATTTATGTCATCAACATTTGGTTTAAAACAAAATAGGCCACCACAAACGTGAGCAAAAAATGGAAAATAAAATGTATTTCCCATGAAGGCTAAACATGGTGTATTATTTCAGTTAACAAACGTTGCCATCTAATTTAAATTGAAACATATTTTAAAATAAATTGTACAGTAAATGTTGCTCTGGTAATCCACTGGAAATCCACCCCTCTGGTGGGATCAGGATAATCCAGTTTTTTGGGATCAAATTGATCCCAAACCTGTGTTGTCGGTTTGAACTACCCGTTTTGAAGATTTGATCCAGATTAAAGCTTGGATTGGATTTCCTGATCTGATCTGATATCAAAGTGATCCTAATCCTGTTTGTTGGTTTTGAACTCCCCAAAGTCCAAATCTGATCTGATCAGATAGGGATTACAAGTTTTGAACTCTTGGGCCCAGGAGACTATGATCCAATTCAAACACTGAGTAAAGGCATTGAACAAATCAATGACTGGATGTGTCAGAACTTTCTTCAATTAAACAAAGATGGTCATAAACGAGGAACGTATAAAAGTTAGCGCTGAGCTTCAGTGTGCAATGTTCAAAACAACAGATAAAGCCAGAAATCTAGGTGTAGTCATGGACTCTGACCTGAGTTTCAACAGTCACATTAAAACAGTTACTAAATCAGCCTACTATCACCTAAAGAATATATCTAGGATTAAAAGACTAATGTCACAGCAGGATTTGGAAAAACTTGTCCATGCTTTTATCTTCAGTAGACTCGACTACTGCAATGGTGTCTTCACAGGTCTCACTAAAACATCTATTAGAAAGCTGCAGCTGATTCAGAACGCTGCTGCTCGAGTCCTCACTAACACTAAGAAAGTGGATCACATCACTCCTGTTCTGAAGTCTTTACACTGGCTTCCTGTGTGTCAAAGAATAGATTTCTAAATACTGCTGCTGGTTTATAAAGCACTGAATGGTTTAGGCCCAAAATACATTTCTGACCTCCTGCTAAATTATGAACCATCCAGATCTCTCAGGTCTTCAGGGACTGGTCAGCTTTCTGTCCCCAGAGTCAGAACTAAACATGGAGAAGCAGCGTTCAGTTATTATGCTCCAAATATCTGGAACAAACTCCCAGAAACCTGCAGGTCCGCTACAACTCTGACTACTTTTAAATCCAGGCTGAAGACTTTTCTTTTTGTCGCTGCTTTTAATTGAACTATTCACATCTTAAACTGCACTGTAACTTTTATCCATGTCTTTGACACCCGTGTTATTCATGTTTATTTGATTCTCTTTGCTTTTTAATGTCTGTTTTCAAATTCCATTTTTCTTAATGCTTTCTTGTTTTGAAGGTTGCTATTTAAATAAAACTTAATAAAGCTGGCTGACTTCCATAGGCAAGCTCTTTAAGATATTTCTTTAAGTATTTAAACATTATTTAAATCCTCAAAGATACTTCATCTGAATTAATAAGGATATGTTATACAAATAAAAGTCCCTGATTTGTAGCTTATGGTTTGACGATGGAATCTTGCTAGATGTTAAAGCGATTAACAAAAATGTTTTTTTTACTGTCATATTCTGAATTGTACATCCAATGAATATGCTATTGTTTTTATGCAGTTCTCATTTGCCACAAATGTATTTTGTTGTGCTATAATAGGAGATTTAGGGTTGAAACAAATACTGTATTAATAATCAAGTGAAATAGATGTCCTTTAAGATTTAACATGGAATTGACCCTACTAAAGAAGCATTGGAAGAGTTAAAGCCAAATATAGATTAAACATTTTGCAATTTGGAAACACTTTGTGAATAGTAAATTGTGCATTAATGTATAGATTGATGTGATGTGACAAGCAGCCATGACTGACGGGTGACAGACTGTGTGTGGAGCAGATAGGGCTGTCATTCAGCTGTCAGTCAGTGTGAGATAACATTCCCTGGTTCATGCATGCATGCATGCATGTATGTATGCATGTATGTATGCATGTATGTATGCATGTATGCACAGGGTTGGGTTGTAACGGAATACATGTAACGGCGTTACGTAATCAGAATACAAAAATCAAGTAACTGTATTCAGCTCGCGTTACATTTGAAAAACGAGTAATCTGATTACAGTTACTTTCTTAAACCTGAAGTGAATACATTTTGGATTACTTATTGGAATTATTGGTGGAAAGATTTCCTCACAACATTTAATATTCATTACTAAAGGTACAGCCGAATCATCACAGCCCACAAAACCTATTACCGCCGCAGATGGACCAAAAAAGCGTTTGAAAAAAAATCGCGGGTCCGCTCAGTGAAACAATAACAGCGAAACATGGAGGAACACAAGTCTGCGTTTAAATCGGGTGTGTGTGGTTAAAACACATCAGCCTGCGGTCGCTCTTTCTTTAGCCTTACTAATGATTATTTCTGAAGGTAAACACAGTGAAGGCGGTGCGTGAAAGGCACGGCGTGCTCGTCTTCTCAGAGGCTGAGTTAACCCTCCCGCTGCCTCCTGGCGCTGCAGAGATTTCATGAAGTGAAGGAGGTGTTCCTTCTATAAAACAGCTGCGGGCAGCAGATACTGTGAGAGTCACGGACATGAATTCATAGATCAAGGCAGACTGGTGCACACACTCTCCTGTTTTGCCAATCCGGTGCTTAAACAAATATAGCTCCACACCCCTGGCCGTAATGTCCTTAAAATGAAGTCCGAGTTTGACATTTTAATTCATGTCCTGCCAACACTGGCAGGACAGAAGGCGACACGCTCGTTCTAAGCCGTGTCCCTCACTCCTCACATCCCAAGCTGCATCCCCAAAAAGTTAATTATGTTGTTACATCGTTTCAGATGTTGTGTTTCAGTTGTGCTCTTGATAAGCCATTAAAACAGTAAAAACACATTCCTTTTGCTTTGTGTGTCTCCTGTTCACCAACACATCCATCTGTGATGGAAAACGAAAGTAATCCAAAAGTAATCTAAAAGTAATCTAAAAGTAATCTGATTACGTTACTTTTTTAAGACACGTAACTGTAACTGTATTCGGATTACTTTCAGAGCCATGTAATCAGTAATCAGTAACTGATTACATTTACAAAGTAACCCTCCCAACGCTGTGTATGCATGTATGCATGTATGCATGTATGCATGTATGTATGTATGTATGTATGTATGTATGTATGTATGTATGTATATATATATATATATGTATATATGTATACATACAGTCAATGGTTTCTTTCGAGCATGAACCCCGACAGCAATTCTCTGTTTGGGTTCCGTTCAGAGACACGCCTGGCTGGCCCTGGAGCCTCCTTCATGTTAGCTGGAGGTGCTAATGCTATCCTAGCTAGGTTAGCTAACATGCATGAACACCGTCACCGACGATAACACATGAACGCTAACAGGCTCGGTTTAGAGGTATTATAAAAGGCGTCAAAACATGCCACATTCACTCATTTTAAAACGGCAGCTCACCTGTCACGCTGGCCTTGGTGACCCTCTGGATGATCGCCTTCATTGTTGTGGTTGTTGGTGGGGCGACTCTTCTTACTTCCCAAACCCTACTGCGTGGCCCGGATGTTGTCGCCCTCCAGCGGCAGAGACACAGAACACCTGCTCGGCCAAACCATGGATGGCCAAACATGATCATCTCAGTGTTAGTTGGAGGTAATCATTCGGATGTACTTCGACCTTATTTGGGTAACTTAATTGTATGCTTTCTTATACTCAGTGGTGGCTCCCGGGTATGGCTGGGGTAGGCTACAGCCATACCAAGAAATGGCTTAGCTCCACCTTAGCCCCACCATGAAAAATTATGTTAAAGTAGGAAAAATAAAGTCCGCCAACTCGCGCGGAGTAAATTGCACAGACAGCAGCAAGTAAGATTGATTTCAGTAGCAGCTTGTCTGGAAATGCCGAAGACTAGAAACGGTTTTGAAAACTTTTGTCACGCAGTGAATGATCTTCTTCTCAATAGAACATCTTTGATAATGTCTTCTGGCCAATTAGAATCACGATAACGGCGTGGTGTTGTTGCAGGAAGTCCCGACGGAGAATAATTTTGCGGTAGAACTTCCCTTTATATATCCATGGTCCATGGATACAACATTATAATGAAATAAGACCCCACAGTTTGATGATTGATAGGTGTGTGGGCTGTCTTTCATTTTGACACACAGAACAATGGGGGCTATCTACCCTTATCCACAATGTAAAGTCATTCACAGCCTCTTCCTCTTCTCTCTGTGAGGAGCAGCAGGTTCAGCTTTCAGAACAAAGTAACACAAAACTAAAATGGCATTCATTTTTTTTTTAAATGTCGTGTACAGTAGTAATAGATGTATTTATTTTTCTTCTCAAGAGAGTACCAGAATGTGTATTTTATGTTAGTATTTCAAAAAATCTCCTGGGGGAGAATCCCCCCAGACCCCCCTGCAGGGGTTGGGTTTTCAGCATGTCAACTCTTTCACCTGTGGGGAAATTGCAGGATTGGCTCCAGGTCGCAATTTTTATTTACTACGAGACAAATGTGCCTTTTTATTTCATACAGTTCAATTTGGATTGAGACAGGGAAATAATCTAAACCTCACGCGTGGCGTTTCACTGTCAAGGGGAGCGTGTAATCACAGCCTCTTCCCTCTGTGAGGAGCAGCAGGTTCAGCTTTCAGAACAAAGTAACCAAAAACTAAAATGGCATTCATTACATTGCAAATACTGACTTGAGCCCCACCACTGTATGGGTTAGCCCTACCATAGATTACCCAACACAAATACTCTAGAGCCGCAACTGCTTATACTTAAACTCTACAAGATTTCAGTGGAAGATACTTTTATTTAAATCATTATCCCGTTTATCTAAAAGCAGAAGTGAAAGTAAAGTACATTTACTCAATACTGCACTTAAGTACAATTTTGAGATACTTTGTACTTTATTTGAGTATTTCCATTGTATGCTACATTGAAAGTAGCATACAATGGAAAGTGCTTCTACTCCACTACAATTCAGAGGTAAATCGTGTACTTTTACTCCACTAAATGTATTTTATTTATTCATTTATTTAACAGGGACAGTGCACATTAATCAACATTTCTGTAAATGTGCCAGAGTTAGCCAAAAGGCCATTTTTCATCTGTAGTCCCTCGAAAGATTGTGTAAGTCACCGTAATACCTTTAGTTACTTTACTATAACTAAATATAACCAAGTGTTGAATCAGACTTTAGTTCCACCTGGAGTAAATCCACCAGCTACCCTGCAGTATACAAAGTCATTCAAACTAGCTGCACCTTTACCAGCTTTGAGAACACTTTCATGATCAATCATTATAAAACATATCATATATATTATTCTGAAATGGGCCAATCTGCGCAACGACTACTTTTACTGTCGCTACTTTCACTATATTTTGATGAGAATACTTTTCTACTTTTACTTGAGGAACAATTTGAATGCATGACTTTTACTTGTAACAGAGTATTCCTACACTCTGGTACTTCTATTTTTAATTAAATAAGACCTGAGTACTTCTCCCACCTCTGTCTGAACCTTTGAGCATATGCTATGCTAAGTTAAACCTTAAATGTGAAGAACTGGGGTATATAAACTTGCTTAAACGTGTTCCACCTCCCGGGGGTACAACATACAAATGATGTCTACATGTTAATAAAAAGGTAATAAGTAATGGTACATAATGTTAACTCTGACATTGGTTATTTTATCTTTCAAAGCAGGAAATGTCATCTTTGAGTCCTTAAAGTTTATGTCCTAATTATTTTACATTTAATTTATTAGTTTCGAAGGCCGTACTTTCAAATGAAGTATTATCAACTCAACTGCATTTGACAAGTAATATAAATTCAAAGGATGTGAAAACTAGTCTTGCAGAGGTTCAAATAGCATTACATATTTGAAAATGACTCGCAGGGAATGAGATTTTCAATTTGTCTTAAATTGGTGTAATAGCCTCACTATGGGACATATATGCAATAAGTGCCATACAATGTTGAATTTGTAATATTAACACCTACAATAATACAATATAACATCACGTGCATCAGGTATTGTATGAATAGATATGTCCTACAATGTGTAACCACAAAGCATGTAGTAAAAAAAAGCCATGTAATAAATACGATTTCTTAAAATAGAATTCAGTTGGATGTATTACAGCTGCACTTTCTGGTGGTGTTGAGCAACATTATATTGAAAAGTGTATCTAATTTACTGTATTTTTCACTTCATAGGGCTTTTTAATGGAGGACATTTTGACATGTCACAGTAGGAAAAGCGAAGTGTAAATAATACATTTAAAGATGAATCAATTCTACTCCGATGCAGTGTCAAACGTTTAACATTTCAAACAGGAAGTATACTTCATGTTGTCTCAGTCCTCACCCAGAATGATGACAATATCTTTAGGTAATATAAAATATCCCCAAATTGTTAAACACTCCGCTTTCATAGTTCTTCTTACATCAGGAAGAGATTGTGTTTATTAGTAGTCGTGGCAACTTGGTTGACGATGTTTTGGCTAGTATTGAATGTTGTTGACAGAATCACAATAACATATGAGGGGACAAAGCATTAGCATCAGAACAAACCCGAAGCTCCCTCCCGCCTGCACAACGCTGCAATGATTCTCAAGGGAATACAGATAATGTCCACAAAAGCATCAATTCATAGTGCATTATTCAAACTGGCTCAGTGTTCATGGTCTTTCTGCACTGATGCAGCTATTTGTCTCTCCCAGGGTTGTCGAAGGACGAGATGAAATTGTAGATCCTCGTGGTGTACGGGACAAAGTCTTTCGAGTAGACCATCACGACTTTGGAGTGTTCTGTCAAGAAGAGGAGCTGAGTTTTATCTTCTGGCAGCGGCACCTCTTCTTCTTTTTTCACTAAGTTCAAGGGAAAAGTAAAGAGTCATTTAGAACTGACATCAGATATACGTCAACTTTTCATTTCTGATCATTATTTCTTTTTGTTGACAAAAAATGGTGGTAACTGTCATTTGACTGAAATACTTAATCTGATATAAGTGGCAGTTTTTTGTGATGTATTTTATGATGTATAGTTTATTTAGTATTATACATTATTTTGAATATTTTTTGTTTACTCAATACATACTTTATAGATCAATATAATTCTACTATTAATATGTATATTTGTACTGTTTGTTTTTTATGTGTGTGCAAAGCTCTTGTAACAAAATACTTTCCCAATTTGTGATTTAAAAAAGGATTTGTAATCTTATTTTATTTAATGTTGCAATGTCTATTTAAAAATTAATAAAAAGTTAAAAAATGTACTTGGTACTTTCATCCCAACCTTTTCATTAGGCTACTTAATTATTGTTTTCATGTAATGGTGTCTCTGAAGCCAAAGACAAATATCCAGAGAGTGGACACTTAGGATATTTATTTCATTATATTCTAAAAATAAATGTGTTAAAAAGCAATTTATAGAAGCACACGTCTTAATTTGATATGCAACCGTCAGATAACTTGAGGGAGGGCAGTATAAAATACCATATACTTGTTCTCTGCAAGGAGGATTAATAGTGCCATACAGTGGAATTAACCAAGTACTCGTACCTCAAAAAGGTTACTGAACTACTTCACTTGATAAAACAATATGTATTCTAGACAACTCTGGTGATTACAGCCCAACAGTTAAACCTGTAGATAGTGATATGGGTAAGCTGAACACTTAACAGGGTAACTTGCACTGGAATAGAAAATAAAGCAAACATGTGCAGAGGTGGCAGTACTCAGATTTTGTAGTCAAGTAAAAGTAGAATTACTGCAGTGTAAAATACTCAGTTGTTAAGTTAAAGTGATGCATTTAAAATCTTACAAATACAAAAGTATTGGTATCAAAATATACTTGAAGTACCAAAAGTCAAAGTACTTATTGTGCGTAATAGCTCAATTCAGAATCATGTATATTAAATGACTGGATTATTATTTGTGATGCATTCATCTGTTGATCACAGCTGGTAAAAGTGGAGCAACTTGTGATGCCTTTATATACTGCTGCTGGATATCTTAGACTATAATTATATCAGTTTATTTATTCATATTGTGAATTAGCTCATAATCTGAAAAGTAACTAATTTTGTCAAATAAATGTAGTTGAGTAAAGAGTACAATATTTTCCAAATTGTAGTGAAGTACAAAGTAGCATAAAAAATACTGAAATAAAGTACAAGTACCCCACAATTGTGCTTAAGTTAAATACCCGACCACACCACTGCATGTGTGTAGTAAAGAACGATAACAGAAAATCATAAAATAAGCAGACTTTGTATTAATTCTCCCACAAAAACTCAGTTTACATGAAATGACTGAGACATATAGGTTATTGTTTCGTTCAAGAGTTATTGACTGCTAAAGTAAATGAGCGTGTGTGTGTGTGTGTGTGTGTGTGTGGGTGTGTGTGTGTGTGTGTGTGTTAGTGATGGCAGTTTGACACTGAAGCTTCGAACGAAGCTTCAACCCTGGACTTCCTATTCCATAGAAGCAGTGCTTCGAAGCTTGCTTCAAATCACGTGACATATGACGTCCGAAGCAGCAACTGCTTCATTTCCTGAATGAATCACTTGACTGATTCACGGTCCAATCAGGCGATTCAATGCACTGCCTCGTCTCGATTCTGACAGGTTGAAACAGTTTCAAACTTGAGCGCTTCAACACTTTATGACCGCTCTAAACAATGCGCAATGTGTGGGTTGTTGTCGTAGTTTGCGTTGTTGCTGTTGAGTTGTTGTTGTTGGTATTGCATTTGAATTGGATCATTATAGAGCAAGCCAGGAAGAAAGATAGGTCGTTCTGGCTCGGGAAACACTTCGAAATGTGGAGAAGTTGTGAACAAAAAGAAAACGAGTAATATAAAAACACTTCAATGGTCTAAGCAGGAATAGATAGCCCAGTGGGTAGAGCCGGCGGCCAGGATGCAGCGATGTCCTCCACGCAGCTGGTTCAAAGCCTGGAATAGTTCAACTTTTAATCATTGCTTTTCAACTTTAATACTTTAATAACTGATAAAAGGCCCTCTCCGCCCAAAAACATGTCTAGCACTCTCTAGTCTCTTCTCAATAACCCAATAATCAATCTTTAATTGCAAATAGAACATGATATTCAGTCTTTGTGTGTGTGTGTGCATCGAATATGTTTCAAGGCAAAGATACGTTAAACCCACTGCAGCCTTGCACTTCGCCAGGAGAGGTCGCTGTAACTGAAGCTTCGAGAAATGAACCTATTTCCGACACAATTGTCCAAGTGGTTCGATGCTTCATTCAAAGCTTCATTTTGCCATCACTAGTGTGTGTGTGTGTGTGTGTGTGTGTGTGTGTGTGTGTGTGGTGTGTGTGTGTGTGTGTGTGTGTGTGTGTGTGTGTGTGTGTGTGTGTGTGTGTGTGTGTGTGTGTGTGTGTGTGTGTGTGTGTGTGTCACCTGGCATGTCCTCGTAGCGGCCTGTGTATTTGTAGAAAATGAATGTTTCCGATCATAGTCCAGACCCCGGTAGCGTACACTATAGCCATCCTCTTGTTCCATTTCAACAGAGTATTGACATGCATGGCTGCAGGCTGCTGCTGCACGCGGACTGTGGTGTCTGTTATGAAGGGCTTTGCGTTTCTTTCAGTACGTGCTCTCAGGGCGCCGCCATGACACTCACCCGGAAGTACAACTGATACGAAACACTTCCGGTCATGACTTCAAACGTTTTATCGTTATTTTTTATTTTATCATTTTACTTGTGTATATTTGTATCATGAATATCATATATTTTGTTTACAAAAGAGTTGACAACGGGGTTAGACATATAGAGTAATACACAATTACATAAAATAAATGAATAAAAAAAAAAGGAAAAATACAGTTTCATACTTAAATATTAGTTAAATACACACTTAGTCCATTGCTTTATCGTTATTACTAGGGTTGGGAAGGTTACTTTAAAAATCGTTTTCCATTACAATGACTATCCATCCATCCATCCATCTTCTCCCGCTTATCCGTGGTCGGGTCGCGGGGGTAGCAGTTCCAGCAGAGAGCCCCAAACTTTCCTTTCCCTGGCCACATCAACCAGCTCTGACTGGGGGATCCCAAGGCGCTCCCAGGCCAGCGAAGAGATATAATCCCTCCACCTGGTCCTAGGTCTACCCCTCGGTCTCTTCCCAGCTGGACGTGCCTGTAAACAAAAATGTGTCCACCCGCTGCATTTAAAAATGATATTTAAAATAAAGAAGAATTAAAGTTATATTCATAATGAAAACCAAGTAAAGATCAGTCATCTACCTATAATATCTTGATCTTTATTTTAAAATGTTTTGTAATATTGTAATCCAGCTAGTAATCCCCATCTTTTTTTAAATGTATCATTAATCTGATTGCACATTTGTATAGTAACTGTAAGGGAATCATATAGTGATATAATTATCATTAACAAAAGCTGATCAAACTCTGCAAAGACTTCATTCTTATATATTTTTCTGTGTGTATAGGGCAAGAAAATGAGGAAGAGACAGGCTCCCTCCATGAAATGTGAAATGTGTCACACCGGACCATGTGACGATTGATCACTGATTCCTACATCACATGATTTAGGAATCAGGAACTACACATACACAGATTTACCCTTCTTTCAAACAGTTAAATTAAACACTTTTGACTTGGAAATGTACAACAGATTCTGGAGCGAGGGTTTAACTAAAGACTGAATTGTGTTCTGTTACAAACTAAATCCCAGAAATCTCTTTGGATTGACTGTATTTACTAAAGTGCTGTTTAGCACAGCAGTGCAGACAGCACCTTCCTCCTCAGAGGCAGCAATGCAGACTGTGGGGGTGCAGCTGCCCCTCTCACAGAGGCCCGTGACACTGTCTCTGATCATCATGGAGCAGCTGATCTAAACTGCCTCCTCCAGCTATAATCAGGAATGGATGCTTCCTTTACAAATAAATACAATTGCACACAGCACTTCTAATGTGTAAAAAAAATTGAAGCATTTTTAAATAGTTTCTTTCTGCTTCAGAGAACTGAAGTTTGTATTACGCTGTCTGTCTTCCGGTTGCCTCTTTTGAATGACGAATACACACTACGGTTGCGTTCCAATAGTCCATTTAGCTTAGGAACCTTCCTAACCAAGTGAAATGACCCGGAAGTACGTCAGTGGCAGCCATGTTAAGTGCCGTTCCAAATGAAAGGAAAGGAGGTTTCAAACTTCCTTGATAACCTCCTTTAGCTTAGGAACCACTGGACCTCCCTAACCGAAAGGAGAGGAGAAAATGCTGCCCCACAATGCCTTGCAGCCGCAGCATTTAGTCACTCAACAGTCGGCCGTTCACGGAAACAACCGATTATGACAGAGAAATGATATCATGAAAGTTACGGTGCTTATTAAGCATTTTTATGTGGTAAGTTGCCAAAGTGCTTTGTTCTGAACGTTCATCAGTATTATAATCAAAAAGAGAAATATGAACGTTAGTTTTTTACTGAAATGATCAAATAAAGTCAACATTTCACTGAGCTGTGTGGGGTTTGTTCAACTTTTAAAAGATGTTTGAATGGTGATATACACAGTGATAGATGGTAAGGACCAACGTTTATAATAAATACATTTATGATTTTAAGATATTTTCATACAATCATACGTATTGGGATCATTTGTATTAATGTGGACCGGAGTGGACCAGTGCGTACGTGCTACTTGGCCGTCGGCTGAAGTCTTTGCGGTATGTTCCAGTGCGACACATGGCCAAGACGCAGGAGACGTGAGGCGACACAACAGTCAGGTCCGTCGGGACGTGTTCTTTGGTGTCAGTTTGGTGTGTCAGGGCCTTAACAGGGACTTGTTTTGACTTTCAGTATAACCACCATCTTTAGATCCCTCTCTCTCATTGTGCTGTTTTATTTTATGTTCATGCCTTGTTGTTTTATGTTTGAATACATCATTATGTATTGATGACTGTATTGTGTTGTGTTATTTATACATGATTTATTACATATAAATACAGTCCCCGATTCAGATGGAAAGGTTCAGAAAATCAGGGACACATAATCGTCTGGGATGTAAAGGACGACAAGCATGCTGTGAAGTTTATTGATACTTTGTAAAAGAGTGATTATATATCAATGTTTTGACTCATTTCCAGTTCCTCTAAGCAGGTAAAACTATTTCCATTGCAGGTATTTTTAATTGTTCACAGATAAAACATTTGTATTTTGGGTTGAGCGTCATTTCCCAGAAAGCACTCCTTTATTCTTCTGATGAAGTTCAGGGAAACTTTCTTATTACTATTTCTTTAACTGAGTCATCCTCATTACACCTACAGTGAACATTAATTGGGAGGTGGTGTGGGAACTGTTTCTTATTTTCCAGAAGGAAGTCTCAATTATTGTCTGTAAAGTTATATCCTGACTGTTTCCTTGTGTAAGTCAGCCTCATTACTCATTCAAACTACACCCTGAAGATGGCATATAAACTGTATATGACTTTCCAGAAGGAGTGATCAATTCATTCTTTGCTGATGTTCATGGACAGTTATTAACTGTTTCCTTGACTGAGTCAGCCTCACCTAAGTAACCTCAGTAACTATTCAGTCAGTCTTGTTCAAACAAGATATGTTCATTCCTTAATGTTACCCTCTTCAAACAGGCGATATTCAAGGTATATAAAGGTCTGCTGCCGAACATATAGCAAAGGGGAAGACAAGACTAAATACACAGAAGGGTAATCACAGGACAAGACACAGCTGGGGAGGGGAGGCAGAAACACAAGGGCAACAGGTGAACACATTGAGAAAATCAGACACAGGAGGGCAAACACAGGAAGGAAGACCTGACAAAGGGAGAACAGAATTTCAACATAAAACCGGAAAATGGCAACATAAGTCGACAGAATCCCCACCTCAAGGGACGGATTCCAGACGTCCCATAACAAAGTCACATAAATTCAGTGTGGTGGGTGGAGGGGGTCTGGAGGAGGGACGCATGACTAGGGCCAAAAGTGTGGGTGGAGGACCATGGCAGAGGTCGAGGAGGGGATCTTGGGCGGGGGGCAAGGCAGAGGCAGAGGAGGGGGTCTCGGGCGGACGGAGACAGGGGTGAAGGCCGCGGTGGGCAAACTCAGGGGGCCGGGCACTAGGACAGGCAGGAAGGCCGCGACTACGGCGGGACAGCTCCAGAGGACGACGGTGTCGGGACAGCTCCGAAGGACTGCAGGATCCATAGCCGGCGGGACCACCGACGGAACAGGAACCGGCTGGACCCCCGACGGAACAGAAACCGGCTGGACCTCCGACGGAACAGGAGCCGGCTGGACCCCCGACAGTCTCATTGTCTCAAGTCTCATTGAAATTAAAGCACGTTTTTGCAAGAGTCCTGTCCAAGATAGGCAGCAGCACCGTTACAGAACACACATTACAAAATAAGAACAGAGAACATACTGTTTATGGTCACAATCAGAATCATCTTCATAAACAGCATAGAGATGTCTGATTCTCACTCAATAAGAAGCACTTCACTTAAGCCCTTTTCCCCAGCTCAGTGTGGACTTTAGGGACAGTTAGTCAAAACAAGTCCTCGGAGCAGGCCAATGAGTTCTCGTACTTATTTCCGACAGATTTATATCTACAGAAAAGGCGGAAGTGCACCAATAATTGCCTTGTAAGATTGAAAATGAACCTCAGTGCCCCGTCGTAGACCTATCCAAAGAGCATAGGCCTGCAGAAAAGGCATTCATATAAACAACATCACTGTCTAGCACAGGGATAAATATTGTCGTAAGTCTCTTTTTGGCCTTCTAAAGTAGAAACCTAAGCACAATACTGAATGGACACATCTGTGGAAGTATCCTTTTGTCAATTCTTCTGCAGATCCATTGTAATTCCAAAAACTGTAAGATTGCTTTATTCTAGTTAAGGGGATAAACAGAGGGTGCTTTCCATGAAAAGTAAGCTGGGAAATGTCACCACTTTGTTGACCCGATCGATTTTATTATTCACTCTCTTAGCTGGGAAGTGAGAGATAACATGTTTTGTCTTCCTGCAACAGAACTAACGCAAGAGGTAAAGTCCACGTTTTATTGTTAACTGTGACAAGAAGGACATGACTAAATGACAGACAGTGTATATATAAAGATACCAGAGCCTCCTGTCTGGTACCTGAGGAACCTTCACATTTACCTGACTGCTGCATCTCTCTGTAAGTCATTTTGTTCAGTGTTGATTGTTTTGCGTTTATTTCTTTTTCTTACTTTTTCCATTCTTCACCCTTTCAGACCTGTTAGCATCCACCTTCCTCCAGACGAAACCATACGTTTTCAGCATGAAAATTCTTCTGATCCTCTCTGTTATCCTCTGTGTCACTCTGTCAATCAGGGCTGCGACAGGTGAGACTGATGCACTAACATACTTGTACAAATTATACGATTGTTGAATTTTGGATAAATTAGAACAGGAAAATTAATTGAGACACGGTTGTTGTTGTTGTTGTTGTTGTTGTTGTTGTTGTTGTTGTTGTTGTTGCTGTACTCAGGAGTACTTGTATAGAAGATACATCTGTAACTTTAAAACACTGATCTACATGACCTCTTCTTTTATTTTCCTCAGTTGTTACCGCTGATGCTGCTGCAGTAAAGGAGGAAAACAATTATTCACTAAAATCAGGTTTTTTACACTTTTTCTTTACTTAAAGGTCAACTATTATGCAAAATCCACTTGCTCATGTCTTTTATACTTAAATATGTGTCCCCTCTGTGTTAAGAGACTCTGGAAGTTTCAGGAACAAAGATCCCCTCTCTTTTTGTCCTGATCCATTTCTATAAAAACCTGTCTGAAAATGAGCTGATCAGATGTTGGCCACTTTGTGATGTCATAATGTTTTTTTGGGTTGTACAACCATTAGCTAATAACCAACCAATGTAACACCCTCTCACCTGAATCTCCTCCTAGAGCACCATTGTGTGTTTGTTTTTTTAAACCAATCATCTCTCAGAGGAGCGTGGCCAGCAGCAGCTCATTAGCATTTAAAGCTACAGACACAGAATCAGCACGTTTGAAACAGGGCTGAAACAGAGGGGTTCAATGATCTGTTTGGTGTTTCAGCCAAAAACTTCAGAGACATGTTCTATATCTGAGACCTGTAACATATGTTGGGAAGACTTGTATATTAGGGGACCTTTAACATCTTCATCAGTCAGAATACAGATCATCTTTTTGTAACATGAAACATCGTATATCATCACATCAAATGTTTCTAAATGTGTTCAAGTCTGTGAACTGAACATCACAATTATACTGTACATAATTACCTAATTCAGTCAGCATTTTTAATAACTAATATGTCTGATAAGCACTCTGCTGCCCTTTATCAACTGTAACATCATTGAGGTTTCAGCTAATGCTGCCATGTTCAGGAATCCTTACAAACTGTCCAATAAACTGATATAAAAATGATACACACATTTAAGTGAGTTTAACTTTCTATCTAGCTTTGTTTAGAATATGATTATAATGTGACACAAAGAGCACCTAAATCAGTTAACCTGACAGACTTTATGTTGCTGGGTTTGACAGGGATGAATGCTGACACGGCTGTTCTACCTCAAGGTAAGATAATATGCCGACCAACCTTACAGGCACACATGTCTGCTGCTGGAGCGATCTTCTTTTCCCTGAGATTCCTAATCAAAGAATCACACGGTAAAATGTGTTTAAAAAATATAAATGTTTTTCTTTTGGTAATAACTAGGGAGGTAACGATACCAAAAACTCACGGTACGATAATATCGCAATAAAAAGTCCACGGTACGATATTTATCGCGATATTGAAAAATAAAGAAAAAAAATGTGAATTTTTATTTTCTTTATTAAATAATAAATCTGATTTGTACAGCATTTTAGTAGGATTGTAGTATTTTAAAGTGTCAACAATATAATAATCAGACCCTGCAATAGAATAAATCAAGTTTCACTTTAGTTTTTCAAGTAACTCAACTCTAACTCACTCACTCAGCATCATCAAGGTTATCTTTTAGGAATATGAGCATGTCCACATTTCCAGGTAGAAGCTGGGATGTTTGGGCATTTACAATATCCCCTGCTGTGGAAAAAACTCTCTTGCTTGGTACTGATGTTGCTGGGAGAGAGAGATATGCTTTGGCCATGGGTGACAGCAGTGGGTCAAACTGTGCATTGTCTCTCCACCACTTCAAAAACAATACAGTTTTTGCCAAGAAGGTGAGGCTTATTGACAGGGCGAGATATACATATACTGTTGGTACTTGTCAATGTCTCTAGGTATGTACATGTAGCCCTATAAATACAATGTCCTTTTGTGTTATCTTGTCACGATCACAGGTACAGATCAGAACCCAATAGCACGACTCAGATACAACCAGTGTATAGCAATGTTCAGTTTATTCAGGTCAGGGACAGGCAGGGTCAAAACCAGTAATCCGTCAGACAGGCAACCAAAACCAGACAGGGAGCAGGCAGGAACTCGAGATCCGTAAACAGGCAGGCAGGGATAAAAAACCGGGCAAACGACAAGACAATCTGGCAAAGGACAAGTGATAGTGAGGTGGTATAAATATTGTGGAGTGATGAGGGAATGAGTAACAGGTGAGGGGAAGGGCTGGGGAGACCAGGTGAGGGAAATGAGCTGATTACAAGGGCCTGGAGGAAGGCGGGATCTGAAATGACAGGAGAGTTTAGATGAGCCACCAAACAAACAATAATAGAAGTGTCTAACTTGTGACATATCTGTTGTTTTATGTTCATGTTGTAACCTACTTGCTGCCATGTTGGACAGGTCTCCCTTGAAAAAGAGATCAATGATCTCAATGGGACCATCTGGTTAAATGAAGGTTAAAAAAATATCGCGATATCGCGATATTCAATATATCGTTACATCCCTAGTAATAACCAGGGGCGGACTGGGGGGGAAAAGTGGCATTCATTGACAGACAGGCCCACTTAATGCGTGGCATGTATCGGCCGGCCAGCGACGAAAGTATGCTACTTAACAAAAAACCCTATGCATTTTATGTTATTTTGGACCATTATTCATATAGTAATCACATTACCTGATCCATTGAGTGGATCAGGTAATCCACTGATCCAAAATAGTTACAGCATTTATTCATTGATTTTAATGTTAACAGATCATTGATGCAATAACATTTTGACCCAATTTGCCTGACTTGATGCATGGAATAAAACATGGGCGTAGGAAGCATCCTCAATGTGGGTGAGACAATTTAACAGGAGGTGTGGTCAGGTGGTGGACCTCACCTCCTCTAGGGGGGTCCGGGGGCATGCTACCCCGGGAAGATTTTTTTTTTTAAATGTTGAAGTTAAATGCATCAATCTGGTGCACTTTGAGAGCAAAATTAGGGACTAAATCTGGATACATCTCTCCACACCCATATGAAACAGAACTGTAAACAGATTTACTTTTTCTTTCAACATTTATTTGAACAGCAAGTGGAGGCAAAAGTGAAAACAATAAACCTGCTAGCTAACTTAGCCTAAACTCAGTAACAGAATGTGAGCAACACGTTCTTCTCCACAGCCGTGCGACGTCTGAGTCAGACGTCACTTCCCCCTTTTCTATCCTACGGGTACAGCCACTCCCCCTGAACCTCGTTTCCCTGCTAGTGACAGCTGCTACGGGCCTGATGTGTGAAAGTGAAACTATCTGATAGATAGAACATAGGTAGCCTATCAAAACGGCCCAGCTCAGCCCAGTGGGGTGTGGACCACACCCCTCCAGGGAGTGGCCGGAACACTTACAAATGTGGGCCGGTAGGATTTAGGCACTCCGGCCCACGCACAGCACCGGCCCACCGGGAAAACTCCCGGTATTCCCAATGGCCAGTCCACCCCTGGTAATAACTCATCTTTTTTTTTTTCATTGTTTCAGCTCGTTTCTCTTTCTGTCTGGATGGCTGGCTTAGTTTCCGTGGTAACTGCTATTACTTATCCAACAATGTTGACATCTGGAGAAATGCAGAGGTAATAAAAATGAAATTATAAGTGTGAAGCTCTTAAATAGAAAATGTAACAGTAAAATATGATTGGAAAATAAATGAATAAAAAATGGTCTCCTCCCGCAGAGCTTCTGTGCTGGTTACGGTGGGAGTCTGGCATCCGCACACAACATCTGGGAGTACAATTTCCTGCAGCGTGTGGTCAACACGGGGGGGCACACTTTTGCCTGGATTGGAGGTTACTTCTTCGAGGTTTGTTCAAACACTACAAAAGGTCTTAATTTTAGAGAATGTTACACCCCAAAAACTGCATCTGACTGAAAGGCTTTTTTTCTTTCATGCTGTATTACTTTTTAAAAATAGAAGTACAAGTCGATACAAAAAAAATAGAATGTTTTATTCAACTTTTATTTAATTCAAAGTTATTTGATACACCATTGAGGAATTGGGTTTAGTATGAAGTTTTTGATGAATTTACTATAATTAGATTGATCATATTTTAAATAATTCTGTTGGCATTACATTGTTTGTAGTAAAGTTAAACTATCCTAGTGAAAATCGATGCAGTTATTTTTTGGTGCGTTAAAGTCAGCGTGTACATGTAGAAACTGAACACACACTGAAGGGACTGTATCTGTTTGCTCCAGGGTGACTGGAGGTGGGAGGATGGCTCAGAGTTTAACTACCATCAGTGGGAAACAGTGAGCTCCACTGACCATTACCAGTGCCTGCAACTCAACTCTCAAGGTGACGATAGAAAACACATACTGTAATTGACTGCTCATGATAGAAAAATAAATCAAGACACAGGACCATCGGGCCTGTTTCTACTTGACTTTGTTGCTGATGATGCTGATTACTTTTTTTCAGAGTCCAGAGGCTGGTCCAACCACGGCTGCAGCATGAGCTTCCCCTTTGTTTGCCAGGTGAAGCCAAACTGTTAGTCATCACTGCAGGAGACAGCGGAGCGGATGTTGGTTCTTTAGAGTAATGCAGTGGCGAACCATCAGGGCCTTCAAGGAATTCAGAGAATACCCTGGAACACTCAGATAAAACAAAAAAAAATCGATTTAATTATATAAATAAAATGTATATAAAATGAATAAATGAGAATCGTATCCGTGTTGTTGATCTGTAATATTACAGTGTTACGTTGATTGTTTGTCCTTCTCGGACCATGCACTACGCATTTCAGTAGAAAATGACCGTCTACAGAAGGTCCAGTTGTGATAGCCACGGTTCGCCACTGGAGCAATGTCATGTCACTGTCAAGATATTGCTGTTATTTGTATTATCATTTGTTTTTCATCCAAAGACAGTAAAAGGCTGTATCTATTCTAAACAATAAAAATAAGTCATACATATTCATTTATAATGTAATTGTTATTATTAGTAGTACAAGTGGTGGTTGTATACTCAGCCCAGGTAATGTTAGGCAGCATGCACACGCACACACACACTTTGAGGGTAAGATAAAGAGGTGGCTCCTATTTGCTAAGGTTTTTTTTTAAGGAGCGTCTGATATGAAATGTTTGCACATGTGTTCATGATAGCTGTCATTTCATTGGCCCATATATTATTAGAATAAACCCCTTCCTTAAATATGCAATAAATGACATTCAGAGCATTTCAATAATTCAGAGACAAGGTCTGGACACACGGCCTTCAACATGGGGATAGCTGCTAAATGTCTGACAATATTATAACTAAATTATAATATAAGTCTGACAATACGCAAACAAATAACAAAATTCTGGTATTGTTCTAACTTCATTATAAGTCTGACAATATGCTAACTTATTTATAATACAATTCGAACCAATATTACATAAGTTTGACAATATTCTAGACTAATTAGAATATAATTCTGACAATATTCAAACATTATTATTAAGACATAAGTCTTAAAAGTGGTAGACAGCTGACACCAGAAAGTGAAGTTCTTCTTGCTGCCCCTTCAGAGGAAAATAAGACACATTTCCCTAGAAACACATCTCCTTTTTGTTGTATCAGAAGTGACTTACATGATCTGTGTTTGTCAGTCACCATTTTTGCGTGAGTTAAATGCTAAGACCCCAAGGTATTGTGGGACAGGATTATCTCCCTTCTTATCACAGCTGACACTCAGGTACTTCCAGGTCATTTCAATCCCTGAGGAAAGCAAAACTGACCATTCGAACCAACCCATATCTCTGTGCATCCCCAGTGCAGGGTACTAGGACAGAAGGACACTATATCTATACATAAATATATATCTATATCTCTATAAACATATGCAATACTGTATATCCTATATATTGTCTAGCCCTATACAGTACATCTCGAAAAAACATACTAGATCCAAACCCTGGTGACCTCGTTGGTAGGTACGGCCATGTCGACACCATGCCCAGACTATCAGGGTTATCTAGCTGCTAAAAGGACTGCTGTGCAGGGGATGAGTGTTTCTAATTCTAACAACCAGTGGCTCCAAGCAGGCAATAAAACCGTTTTTGGTTTTCTTTGATTTATTGTACCTTTCAATACACTGGAACTGGAAACAAGAAAAAACCTCAAATCCATAAACTGGTAGTACAAGGTAGCATCCAGACAAAAACCAGACGGGGAGTAACATGGAGGTGCTAGGACGACAAGGACCGAACATGGAGCAAAGGGGAAGACAAGACTAATTAGAAAATGCATTTCCTGCTGAAAATGTGTGCGAATGCTGTAAACTGTGAACATTTGTTGCTGAATTTAGCTGAAAATGCAGAAAAAGCTGAATATGTTATTAGCTGAATGGTCTCTGTAGCTGCTTTTAGCTACAAAAACCAAGTCAGTGTGTTGCTGAACTTAGTGGAGAAATGCAGAAAAGTGAAATGATTTTAATCAAAATTGTTACAGCTCAAATGCATTGCAATTACTTTGTTGAAAACGTGAAAGTGAAATGTTAAACTGGAAGAGTAGGAAAGAAGCTTAATATTTCAAAGAAAAGGTTTAAAAAAGGTATAAACAACAACATGTATAGCATCAATGTCCTGAAATAGCTGAATAATGTAATAGTTGAATGGTTTCTGCAGTTGAAAGTAGGCTGAAGGAGTTAGATATTAAATGTAATGTAAGTAGTAGTGAATTCATGTTTATTAAGAAGAGAAAATAAAGTAAAAACGCTTTAAAAAGCAGCAGAATATTTTAACTGCAAACTTTTGAACTAAAACCATACGTCACCAATAATGTATAAAATATGTGGAACATGTTGAAGTCAGTATGAAGTCTCCATCAGACAGAAAAGATTAGGCTGATGCCCCGGCCACACGAGGACGAAAACGGCTAAACGCATAGGATTAACGCAAATGCAAAAAAGCTTCCGTCCACACGCAATAGTTATCCGGATAGTGTCTGTCCACACGAGACAGCTCCGTTTAGCTCCAACCGCTGGAGAAGCTGCAGTACATATGCAGGAGCCTGTACGTGGCGCTGTAACTTCCTCCACAAAAGCAGCGAAGAAGCATGGTTGTCATGGTTGCCCTTCTGTTTATTCTCCGCGGTGGGGGCCGAGGGAACCGGGCAGAGTTTTTCGCCAGTCAACGTGTATTAAAGATGAAATCTTCCGGACAAAATTATAAAAGTGCCGGTCAAAGGTCTTCTTTGTTATTTATTGAGCTTTAAAACAAATGAATAACGACTCTATATAATATAATAATAAAATACACGGAGCCTCTCTTTTTCCTCCCTCTCTTTGGACAGCGCCAGTATCTGTCTCATGCAGCAGCTGATCCAGTAATGAGTGACCCGGCCGACAGTAAAAATAAACATATTTATAACTAGTTTAGGTAGTTTGAGAGGTGTCTCCGTCCTGTCAGATTAGACTTCACTCGCGTTTATGTCCATATCGAGAGAAAGATAAATAATCTGAATTCAGTGTGCAGTTTACTTTGACACAGGGGTGAGCAGCAGAGGTGGGGAGAGGCGGGGCTATTGCCTCATCATTATCAGAAAATGATCGTATAGGGCGTACACACGGAGCCGTTGGACCCCCCAGAGCGTTGCGTATGCCGTTCTATCCACCTTGGGACCAGTTATCATTTCCGCAGTCGTTGAGTGCCGTATTTCGTCGTCCTCGTGTGGCCGAACGGTCTATATGACACTAAACAGTAACGCAAACGACCGTTTTCGTCCTCGTGTGGCCGGGGCATGAGACAGTCTGTTTGTCAGTGTTTGTTTCTGTGCTGAGCACCTAATCATAACACCTGTGTGTGAGCCCAGAGATCAATGGTGTCCATGGTGAAGACGTTATCAAACACCTGTGTACAGTAGGGATGTTAAGATTCACTGATTCGCATCGGTGCACCGGCATAGACATTAAAAATACGAGTGCACCGGTTGAAAGAGGCAGTGACGGCTCCAGAGTATTTTTGTTGGGTAATCTATAGGGCTAACCCATACAGTGGTGGGGCTCAAGTCAGTATTTGCAATGTAATTACATACACGCTATATCACCCCCCTTGACAGTGAAACGCCACGCGTGAGGTTTAGATTATTTCCCTGTCTCAATCCAAATTGAACTGTATGAAATAAAAAGGCACATTTGTCTTGTAGTAAATAAAAAGGGTGACCTGGAGCCAATCCTGCAACTTCCCCACAGGTGAAAGAGTTGACATGCTGAAAACCCAACCCGTGCAGGGGGGTCTGAGGGGATTCTCCCCCAGGAGATTTTTTGAAATACTAACATAAAATACACATTCTGGTACTCTCTTGAGAAGAGAAATAAATAAATCTATTACTACACGACATATTTAAAAGAATTAATGCAATTTTAGTTTTTTGTTACTTTGTTCTGAAAGCTGAACCTGCTGCTCCTCACAGAGAGAAGAGGGAAGAGGCTGTGTGAATTACTTTACATTGTGGATAAGGGTGGATAGCCCCCATTGTTCTGTGTGTCAAAATGAAAGACAGCCCACACACCTATCAATCATCAAACCGTGGGTCTTATTTCTTTACGTGTTGATTTATATCAACACGTAATGTTGTATCCATGGATGTATATAGAGAAGTTCTACCTCAAAATTATTCTCCGTTGGGACTTCCTGCAACAACACCACGCCGTTATCGTGATTCTGCTTGGCCAAAAGACATTAGCAAAGATGTTTTATTGGGAAGACGATCACTACATGACAAAAGTTTTCAAAACCGTTTCTAGTCTTCGGCATTTCCAGACAAGTGGCTACTGAAATCAATCTTGCTGCTGTCTGTGCAATTTACTCCGCGCGAGTTGGTGGACTTTATTTTTCCTACTTTAACATCATTTTTCATGGTGGAGCCAAGCCATTTATTGGTATGGCTGTAGCCTACCCCAGCCATACCCTGGAGCTGCCACTGAAGAGTGCACATCAGCTGCAGTTTGGGTTGAACTTGCGATGCATCAATTGTAGCGTCTTTGCATCGGTAAAAATACGATTCATTCATATAATATCCTCTCATCCTGTCAGCACTCAGCAGAGACGATCTTTGATATTTGCTTCGCCACTAAGGATGCCGAGAGTCTCAGTTATCAACAAACTTTGTAGAGGACATTGGGTGTTAGTTATGCAAAGCATAGTATACAAACAAAATTAACATACAAGTACATTTAGACAACATTAGAGCACAACTCAATGCAACAAATATTGAGCCCTCATTTGTAGTACTCCATCCTTTTTTGAAATGCAGAGATACATCTGACACTTGAGGCACTTGATGTATGTTTTCCCACTGCATCCGTCTGCCATGGACCCTACAGAAACCTAAGTGTTGGTTTTGGCCCATAGTGGACTCCATTTGTGTTGTGTAAAATGTGTGTTCAGTTTGTGTGGAATCCACAGGCAGAGAAATCTTTCCTGGAACTGAAGAGGAGGTTCACCACAGCTCCTATACTGACTGTACCTGATCCCAACCGACAGTTTGTGGTGGAAGTAGACGTCTCCAATGACGGCGTTGGAGCTATACTGTCCCAGAGGTCAGCGGGGGACAACAAACTTCATCCGTGTGCCTATCTCTGCCGTAAGCTATATTCTGCTGAGAGGAATTATGACGTGGGAAATCGGGAAATGTTGGCTGTGAAGATTGCTTTGGAGTGGCGGCACTGGTTGGAGGGAGCGGAGCAGGATTTCCTGGTCTGGACGGATCACAAAAACTTGAAGTACATCAGGAGGGTCAAGCGTTTGAACTCCAGGCAAGCCAGGTGGGCTTTATTCTTTAACAGATTTAGCTTCACTCTGTCAGATCGACCTGGTTCACAGAACGGAAAACCGGACGCACTCTCCAGAATGTTTGATCCTGAGCCAGTTCCCAAGACTCCAGAACCCATTCTGCGGCCAGACCGGGTGATCGGGAGTGTGACCTGGCCCATTGAAGTAAAGGTAAAACAGGCTAACGGGGAGAATCCTGTCCCCAGAGGGTGTCCTCAGAATCGCTTGTTTGTTCCTGTGACACTTCGTTCTCAGGTGATTCATTGGGCCCATACATCTGGTCTTTCCTGCCATCCTGGAACCAAGAGGACCCTTTTTATGTTGCAGAATATGTGGCAGCATGTCCTGTGTGCGCTAGGAACAAGACGTCTCGTCAAGCTGCGGCAGGTCTTCTACAACCTCTGCCCATTCCCAACAGACCATGGTCGCACATTGCGTTGGACTTTGTGACAGGATTGCCACCTTCGGCAGGTAATACCACAGTACTCACAGTCATTGATCGTTTTTCCAAAATGGTACACCTCATCCCCATGTCCAAATTACCTGCTGCCAGAGAAACAGCGCAGGCCGGATACCATCCCCAGTCAAACGGTCAAGCGGAGAGAAGGAATCAGGAAATGGAGACCTGTCTGAGATGCCTGGTGTCCCAGGAAACCTACCACTTGGAGTAAACATATGATTTGGGTTGAGTATGCACACAATACCTTACCCACATCAGCCACCGGAATCTCTCCTTTTCAATGTGTCCATGGTTACCAGCCTCCATTGTTCCCGGAGCTCGAGCAGGAAGTCACCGTACCATCAGCACATGCTCTGGTTCGGCGCTGCCGCCGGGTCAGGGCGGGAGTTCGCCATATGCTGCAGAGAAATGCGACCCGCATGAAGATTATGGCCGACCGAAAACGACGTCCATCTCCAAGGTACAAGGCCGGACATCGAGTGTGGTTGTCCACCAAGGATCTTCACCTTCATGTTGCCTCCAGGAAGCTGGCTCCCCGGTTCGTTGGTCCATTTCCCATTTCAAAAGTTATCAATCCTGTTGCTGTTCGCCTATGTCTCCCAAAGTCCCTCAAGGTCCACCCCACGTTCCACGTCAGCAAGCTGAAACCGGTCATGGAGAGCAGACTGGTCCCCGCCTCCACAACACTTCCACCTCCCCGGGTCGTCGACGGAGGTATTGTCTACACAGTGGAAAAAATACTGTCTGAAAGAAAGTGGGGTAGAGGGAGACAGTTCCTGGTCGACTGGGTAGGGTATGGATTAGAAGAAAGATGTTGGATCCCAGGCAGCTTCATTGTTGACAAGTCCCTGATCGCAGATTTTGACAGACAACGGTCTCAGGCTTCAGGGACGTCTGGAGCCGTCTGTAAAAGGGGGGAGTACAGTAAGGTTTCAGCGTTAGTGTCCTGTTAGTTGTTGTGTTCTTAGTGTTTGTCTAATTCTGTCTTATTTTGGTAATGACTCTACCCTCTCGTTTCAGGTGTCTGCACTTCCTGTCCTTGTGTGTCACCTATCTGATTGTTGTTCCTGCCCCTGATTGTGTCCACCTGTACCCCATTACCTAATGTGTGTGTGAGTGTTAGTGTTGCACGGTGTACTGATACTTGAAAGGTACCGCAATACCCTGCCGTTAAAAACGTTACGATTCCTCCGTTTCATTAGTATCGGTACTTTAAGAATGACGGGGAAAAGTCCCTCCCCTCTCAAGCACGCCCTAAGTCCCTCCCCTCTCAAGCACGCACTAGCTGCCAGAGCATGTGAGAAAATGAGAAGCATGGCTGTGAGTGGGAGTGTAACTGCCGCTGCGCCTCGGCTTGTTGACAAAAAAGACGCCAGAAGCGAACTTTGGAAGTATTTTAGCTATATCTCTGACAGTGAGGGCAAGCCTACGGACACCACAAGGCCTGTCTGTAAGAAATGTTTTAGATCCCTGCAAACCAAGGGAGCCAACACATCAAACTTGGCTAAGCACCTCGCCGACCGGCATCCAGAGCTGTTTAAAGCATTTAAAGACAGACAGGTTAGCGAATGTGATAGATAACATAATTACATCATGCTCAAGCCCATGCTCTCAAATCTAAGTCAAACAAGTGTAATTTATTTTGTGACAAACGAACGTTTTCGTAGTTTGACGAGGCACTTCATGGCAATGATAACTGTCTAATATGGCTATCTTTTTAGCTAACTTACCAATGTGGCTAACATCTGCAATGTACATTTTTTCAATAATTATTTATATTACCGTACTATTACATGTTAATAAAATATAAAGTAAACTATCAAAGAAATCACATAAACTCAAGTATAAAGAAGAGACCATGTTGTAAGAAAACACTTAACAGATAAACTACAATTGTATTGATCATGAAAATAATAAAAGAAAAGTATCGAAAAAGAATCGGAATCGCAATTCTTGACTTGGTATCGGTATCGAAACCAAAATGTTGGTATCGTGACACTAGTGTATATATAGCCCTTCTCTCCCTTTGTCTTGTGTTGGTTTGTCTTGTCTCTTCATCGTGTCCATGCCTGTATACCAGAGACCTGTATGTAAACCTAATCATAATAATAATAATAATTTCAATTTATATAGCGCCTTTCACGAAACCCAAGGACGCTTTACAATGGGAAGTAACACAACAAAAAGTACTAATAATCATACAGATACATAGGCTGAAGAAAACAAAACAGGAACAGGTTGCTGAGTACTGTATATTAGTTGAGGCCTGAGTGAACAGATGGTGTTTGAGGTGTTTTTTGAAGTGTCTGCATTCCTGATTGCAGAGGGGAGAGAATTCCAGAGGGTGGGGGCTGCGACACTGAAGGCTCTGTTGCCAAATGTTTTCAGCTTGGAGCGCTGGATGGAGAGCAGCCCTTTTTCAGACAACCGCAGGTGACGAGAGGGGGTGTAGGGCTGAAGGAGGTCAGAGATGTATGGAGGGGCTAGGGAGTGGAGAGATTTGTAAGTTAGCAGGAGGAGTTTGTACTGAATGCGTGACTTGACCGGGAGCCAGTGAAGGTGGATGAGGGTAGGGGTGATGTGTTGCCACGGCTTAGTGTGGGTGAGGAGCCTGGCTGCAGAGTTCTGGACGTACTGGAGCCTGTCCAGGGCTTTGCTGGTGACCCCGAACAGAACTCAATTTCAGTAGTCCAGACGAGAGGAGATGAAGGTATGAATTAATGTTTCTGCAACGGGGTCGGGGAGAGAGGGCCGGAGTCTAGAGATGTTTCGTAGGTGAAAGAAAGCGGTTTTGACAGTAGACCTGATGTGGGAGTTGACATCTCTAGGTTCGCCTAGTTAAACCTAGGTGAACCTAGAGATGCTATTGAGAGTTCTCGTAGATCCTAGTGATTATTATTGAAGACGTTGTAGTCTTTTATAATAAAGAACATTACAAAGACAACGGAATCGTGCATCTGAGTTCCTATGAGCCCATCGTGTCAAATAGTGCTTGTGTTGATGGACGCCATTCTGAAATACAATGAAATTATCTTTTTCAAAGCCACACCCCCATATATGTCATATGTTTGAAAAGTCCAGGATGTCCTCTGTGGAGTACAATTGGACTTAATGCTGTGACATGTATAACCTCATAGTTATGGACCAAAACCCAATGTGCTCCATAGTAGACAAAAATGAATGGGTGGGTCTCTGGAGGAGACGAAATGGGGTCTGCGGCTGAAAATAAAAACCTCAAAGTAAGACATATGATTTAAAGATCAAATGCAAAGCTTCCAAATATGCTACATTTTTATAGAAATGTTGTTTTTAAGACTGCCTGTATTTTTTATTTTATTTAAATCGAGATAATACACCCAAAAAAAAGCTTTTTATTGATCCAAAACTCGACCCAAAGCCATCTGAATTTCTGACATGTAATTCCCAGCAGCCTCCGCGCGTGTGACGTAATAGTGGCCAAACAGTCACTGGACCAAATATCCCGACTCTGCAGTCTCGGTCACATGTTTTTCGAAAAGAAAACTGAATTAACATGGGTTATTGTTGTGCTTTTTGTTGTACGAACGGTGCGGGATCTGGGAGAGTTTTACATGCATTTCCCAAAGACCAAATCATCTGCAAAAAATGGATTTTTTTAGTGAATCGTGTTGGATGGCAACCGACAAAATGGAGCAAGTTGTGTTCTGACCACTTCGCGTGTGATGCATACGACGTTGATCCTGCTTTCATGAAGTCTGTTGGTGGAGAAGCATTAATAGCACGTCGGAGGCTGAAACCCGGAGCCGTCCCCTCCACATTTCAGCACAAGAAACCACTGAAAGAACGAAAGAGCCGGGCGATGCAGAAACGCCAAAGAATTTAGGTAAACAACTTTTGATTAGATTTCAAAGCGCACGGAGCACAGCAGATAACGCAGATAACGGAATTGCAGTTTTATTGCTTATAGAGGTGGGCACTGTTCTGTGTCTTTACGATCATAAACAATGTGTTGGATGTGGAGCTAGGATAAGTAATAAGGGCGCTAGGAGTGATTTCGGTGCAGTAATAGGTTAGCATTTTTCGCTCGGGGCTAATTCACTGTTAGCATTGTAGTTTATCTGCAGCTCATTCATCGCTCCTCCACTTATAACGGAAAAGTGTGAACAATATGCATTATGATAGGGATTAAATCCACTATTATTCCTCCTGGCCCAATTGAAAATGCCCCCTGCGCAATTAAAAGTGACTGCAGCCTTAAAACTAAAGGCTGCACGGTACTCAGGCTACAATACGACCATTCTGTTCTGCTCTGACGATTCAATTGATAGATTCTACATCAAAACAATTAGCTTTTATTGTTTCCAATGATAACGTCACTTTAAGTGGAGGAATGCAAACCTGTTTTCAAATGTAAGTTGAATGTTTTGAATTTGTTTGACATTTCTCAGTAGTGACACCCTCAGACACCCAATTCCATTCATGCTATGCCTTCAGTAGTAACTCAGATGTTAAGGGGATGAAGTTTTTACTCCCAAATCAGATATGCTTTGTTCTTCAACAAAAGTATAAATTTCCTGCATAATCTATGTTTCTCACAATAGTTTTTGTAAGCTGCACACAGGTGATACTGAGTCTTCTCGAGTAATAGATTACACCATGCTTAAATAGACTCCTAAGTTATTATTTCATATGAGACATATGTAAGAAAAGGGAGGGAAGAGTCAATTATATTGAGTAATTGATTTTATATTGGAACATTTATTTCTCAAACCTGTTTTATGGAAGAGGAAAATATTTCTGATAAACTAATCTTTTATCAAACGGTAAATGGTGAATTAATATAACATTTAGAATCATTGAGAAGGGGTGATATCCGCAGGGACTAGCTCACCTTTAAATTACAATAACATTTCTCTGCTTTGGACTGATGAGTATATGATTCTTGCATGTTAAATGACTAACACAAACCTTACATTTATGCATGTGCATGTGTCAGGAAGGCTCTCAAATAATTCTGAGGGGCCTATCCTATTTTTGTAATTAAATGATAATGTGCTAATCCATTACTTTGAGTTGTCTGCACTCAGGAAAACATCCCTATCAAGTGTTAACCCAATAACTAGGACAGCTCTGAAGGCCAAGGGTCAGAGAGAGAGGGTCACACTCTCCGGCTGCAGAGGGCACCCTCATCCACGGGCAAGGAGGCACGAGGTCGTTCGAGATGAGGATTCTAATCTTCAACTATCTGATGAGATGGGATGCTTCTTCACCTTTCTGCGCGGTGGGCTCAGGCAGACAACCCTGCGGGACGAGCGAGGACTTCAGAGGCTACAAGGTTCCTTGTTTCTTGGAGGAGCAGATGTCTTCCTAACCTCTCCCATCACGGGGGGAGACCTGGATGCGTCACTTGGAATACGCAGTTGCACTGCTCTCAAGCAGATAGCAGAAGGAATGCAGACAGATGAGCCTCCATTTCACTGGGGGATCATACAGTGCTCACTAGGGGTGTAACGGTATCCGTATTCGTCCCGTACCGTCACGGTTCGGCACACACAGTCACACGACGAATACGCATTTTTTTTAGAGTGGGAAAAAAGTCTGTCATTCAGGGCAGTATCCATTACACTACTTATAATCCAGGGGGCGGTATTGCGCCTAAAAGCTGTTTGCCAGCCGCCCTTAAACAACAAATGAAGAACAAGAAGAAACACAACAACAAAACCAACAAAATACAAGAAAAATAAAAGTTAGTATGGCGATTTCAGATAACACAGGAGCTAGAACCCACCTGCTTCTTTTAAATCAGCTGTGTGGGAACATTTCGGGTTCCCTGTGGACTACAATAACGATGAATTGTGCGAGTGGTGGATCGGACGAGGACGGTGTGTCGCCGTTGTTCGATAGCGGTGCGGTATGCTAATAGTAACACACGCCAAGCATGCTAAATCATATCAGAAGGCATCACCCAGATTTGCCAATCACCGGAGCCCGGCAAAAGACAGCAGCAGTTCAACAGCTGATCCCTGCCGTGAGACCAAAATAAATAACGGAAGCTTTTGGCATATGTTTTTCAACGACTTTGCGCTCTTGAAACACTTTCTTATTATTTATGATGTCATATTTTCAAGACATTCTTTTTAGCTTTACAGCTTGATGAAACCTTTTTGTTTGACATCAGACATTATAGATAATATGGCCATCTGAGTGTACTGTGTAAGGTTTGTCTTTAACTGTTTAATACAGTTAATTATTCAAAAAAGAGTTCTTTTTAAAAAAAAACTGAAACTTGCTACTGTTCAAACATAAATAACAACAAACCTGGAATTATGCATTTGGGACTTTTTTTTTGCTTTTTCTTGTTGTACCGAACCGTACCGAACCGTGACCCCCAAACCGAGGTACGAACCGAACCGTGACTTCTGTGAACCGTTACACCCCTAGTGCTCACTAATGAGCCACACAAAAGCAGAGCAATTGGGGGGTTGAAATATGGCGCTCTGAGGAAGAAGAGTTTTGAGCCAATCAGCACCTCAGTGCTAATCTACAGTATCAGGATGCCTTTACACACCAGACACTAAGTTGTCATAAAGAGAGGAGGCGAACGAGTCAGAAAGACTGAAGGACACGTTCTTCCAGCTCTCGTACAAAGATGAACTTTGCATTGATTTTATATCTTGGATGTTTACAGATGTACAATTAATGACTGTCTTTATATTTCCAATGACCAGACATGTGTTGAATAGTGGTGATTAATATATTTTTGCCGGATCAGATTACACTTTCGCACTAAACAAAATTAATTAATTAATATTTTCAGATTATAAAGTATTGAATAATAAGATATTTCTACTATTACCACAGATAATGTTAATATCCTTAATCGTCCAGCAATCAGGCTTAACAACACTACTCTTTAATGTATTATCCATGCACAGAAAGACCTACAATGATGTTTCAAGTCATGGATTAATTTCAGTTTTGGCCCAAAACAAATATTTTTGCTATTGTGCACCTGTGTTTTATGTGTGTTCATTATTATGCTTTTGACAAAGGATGATCAAACACTGATGAGAGATGATTTTTCTATTATGATTGGCTGTATCAATCATTGTGATTGAATGTTTCAATCTTAATGTGATTGTTATTGATGTAATTGATGTTGTGTAAGTCCACACTCAAATCTGAAGATTCCCATTGATTTACAAAATATTATTAGACTAAGGTTTTTAGATTATCAAAATTGATAAAAAGAGAGAAACTGTTGTGGAAATATTTTCCAAGGCCCATAACTTTGACCCAGTTTATCAGTTCAAACTGTCCTGACTGAGCACACGCACCTCGTAACCTTGGCTGCTGTGCTCTCAGTGTTCTGTCTCCCTGTTCCTGCCTGTTGGCGTCAGCTGATAGAGGTGTTGTGATTCTATGTTCCTGCCTGTTGTCGTCAGCTGATAGAGGTGTTATGATTTTATCTTGTTATGCAGCAGTTTGATGATGCTCTCAGAACTAGTTAAATACATGGGTCTGAGGTAGAGTTATTTAGAATTGACATGGCAACTCTACCGTGAAGTCAGAACCTCTGGCTCTTGGATTTGTGATGTGAATTCTCCGGCCGTAACTCCAAATAAATCATCAGTGTTTGACATCAAAGCTCCTGCTCCACCGTGTCTCCTTCCTGAGTCGGTGACTCCCACTGCATTGCTACACAGAAGTTTCGCTTACACTTTCCAAATGGCTTCCAATGGAGCTTTCCTAGATGGTTTGGTGAAACAAAACATCTGAGTCAGGTTAGTAATGCTCCATCACATCTTTTACATCTATTACAGGGTGAATCTTAAACTGAAGCTTGACTTTAAAGCAACCCAACTGAAGTTTCATGTAAGTTTAGTTCTTTCACTCGTACCTCGGGCTGCGGGTGTGCTAGAGACGGGAGCACGTTGATACGACCTTCCTAGCCGTAGATATAGCCGCATTTTACAATAAACTTCCGTTGGGTCGCTTAAAAACAAATATCGCAAATCGAATCGCATTCGCAATATTTGTCAGAAAAATCGCAATTACATTTGTTCCAAAAATCGTGCTGCCCTGGCAAAGGTTTGCAGTGATGCATCACTGAGGCCCAGCAAAGAGGACTCAGCCGGAGCCTTCTGCAGAGAGGTAGAGACAGCCAGCATCAGATGGGAGAGGGAGTTCCCGATACGACCCATGTGTGCCGCTGCGTCGTAGGTCTTACAGAGCAGTTTGTCTGTGACCTTGCACTGAGGCCGAGAGCACCTGGTATCAGGCCTTGGAGCCTCATCAGGAGCCAGAATCGGGGAGGCGATGGCAGGCTCAATGGATGGCATGCGACCCAGCCCCACCCTCGCCGGATCCTGCATGGCAGCAGAGTGGGAGAGGGCCCTGGAGCTCCCTCAGGTACTCCTCTGAAGGAGGAACAGTGAGAGTGACAGGGGCAGGGTTATGCCTGAAGAAGGCGCTAACATGAGCCGAGTCGGCCTGCGGAACCTGAAGCTGCAAGCGTGCCAGGGCCGCACGAATAATGGCCGCCATGGAGGCGTCCTCCATGCCCTGCAGAGAGCTCTGAGCAGAGGAGTGGGAAGCCTCCTCTGGAGTGAGCGGGGCCTCGTCCTCCACCTCTCCATTGAAGAGGTTTAGCCGAAGCCGCTAGCAACATGGCATCCTCAAGCAGAGGTGCGGCAACCGAAGGAGGGCCAGACGGCAAGCTAGTAGCCCCCACACCGTCCCCTGGCTGAAGGGCCAAGAGGAGCGACTTCATCTGCTCCATATCGGCAGCTAACTGATCCACCTTAGAGGACAGCTTGTTTCTAGTCATCTACCTGGGGGGTGAACCCCTAGCCATCGCTCCATCAAGTCGCCGGGAACTGCCAGACTGAGCTGAAGGAAGTTGTGACAAGGAGAGGTGTCCGTTGGCTGCTGCCAGATGCTCCACCTCTGCAACTCTAGCCACTCTGAGCGCCCGAGGCATTAATCTACATTTCATGCAGGCGCTTTGTGTAAGACCCTCTCTTAAATGCTCGAGGCCAAGGCAAGAGGGGCAGCGGTAATGACCGTCCTCGGGCTCAAGAGAAGCCATACAGGCGCTACATGAATGGGCCATTATCTAGGTAGCCAGATGCAACGTAACCGGGAGCGGGAGCACAACCTTCACCAGTTACCTGCTGAACGGAAAGAGTAGCCTGAGCACTGCTACTAATCACAGAACACAAAGGGGGGATGCACACATAAATGTCCTACACCCACATTACCAGCAGTGGGAGCGGGAGTTAAATAATGAAGCTCAACAGAACATGCAAGATGTTAGCCAAGCGGCTGCTGCTAACAATCAAAACAATACGTTACCGGGAGCGAGAGCGCTGCCTTCACAAGCTGAGTTAAATAATGAAGCTTAACAGAACATACAAGATGTTATCCAAGCGGCTACTGCTAGCAACCAGCAAGTCCAAGTCAAATAACACAAATGTTAAGACCAGATAATTAGCTTCTAAAGAAGAAAACAGCACGGCATAGAACCGTAGTTACGGACGTAACTATCGCCAGTGCTTAAAAGTGTCAGCCAAAGCGGCTGCACACTAGCAATAATATAATAATAATATTGGGAGGGATGAGACCTTCTTAATGGTCACACATGCAGAGCACACAGCACACAGTGACAATTGTTCTCTGCAGCAGGGGCGGATCTACCGGGGTGGCATGGGGTGGCAACTGCCACCCTAAACAATAGCCTTGCCACCCCAGCTGCCACCCCAGTTGGCATCTTTGTTTTGAAAGAAAAGTTGTGGCTCATCGGACATTTATGAGAGAAAGTCTCTAATGTCCGAGTGCAAGTGAATGCAGCACAAGATGCACGTCATGTGACCCCTCCCCCGGTCCTGGCGCGAGAGTGGAAATATGATTGGTGGCGAATTCACTTGAACGGGGGGACGGCGCAAAACGAGAAGCCTTTCGGACCCAAGCACTGAAGGAATGAGGTATTTGCGGTCTACAATGAGAGAAGAGAATGTCAAGTTTGGCTGTACTCAGCATTGAATCAAAACGCACTACAGCTGTTGATCTTAATAAATTTGTGAGGCGTTTTGCTGAACAAAATAGTAATAGCCGCATTCAGCTGTAATAGACATGCCAACTTGATGCTCTGCTCACGGATGACTCGATGAGAATAACAAACTGTTAAGATGATGACCTTGTATGCGTGAATATATTTTTTTCTTTGAGGGGGTCTGCCCCCAAAAAACAGTTTTAAGTCCTGAGAAAGTAAAATAAGACGGTGTGTAAAACTACACTGCCCAGCCAACAGAAAGTAACCACTTTGATTTAACTAGGCCTACTGGCCTAGTTAAATCAAGGTAAGGACCTTCCATTGGATAATAACTGCAGCGATGTATATGTTTTAGCTGAATACACGTTTTTGTAACCCTAACTGATGCAGTTAGTCACTTCTTTAATGTTTGTTCTTTCTGATGTAAAGTCAAGGTTGTAACTGTTTATCAATAATGATATAATTACTTGTTTTTCAAATTTGAAGGAGGGTGAGTAAGCATCTTGATGAACATTCATCATTAACTCCTCCAAAAAATATAGTTTATTCAATAATAAATGAATATGTGAATCATAACAGTTCTTCACTATATCTGTAAAGCGTCTTTGAGCACCTGTAAAAACGCTAACAAATTAAATCTATTATTATTATTATTTATTAACAGTGATTGACAGCTGATAGGAATAATATGATTGTTAATAGTATCATATTCATTCAGACAAACATCGATGAGACAGTTAATTAATGTACTTATTGCAGCAGTCTGTATATATTTGGTACTCCTGCTGGTCTAAGAGTGAGACAAACTCATTCAGTTATAGTTCAGTTAAAATTCATTAAATTACGTCTGCCACCTTATATATAAGGCTTTACTGATGTGCCACAATAATATCACCTATGTGATTGAGTTAAAATATTAATATTGTGGCTTTCCAAGTTAACATTGATTGTAGGGGTGTAACGGTTCACAAACATTTCGGTTCGGTACGTACCTCGTTTTTAGGTCACGGTTCGGTTCGGTACGTTTTCGGTTCAGCAGAAAAAATTATCACAAAACATTACATTTTTTTTAAAAATTATTATTAAACTGACTAATGTATTCAAATAAATACAAAATATAGTAAAATAAACATTAAGGTGCAGCATTTCGATGAACTGAAATAATCTGTATTTGAACTGTACTAGTACCTAAGCAGCCAGCTTGACATTAGGACTTGCTTGTCATTGTATTTTCATGTTTTTTTTAAAGATAAATTAACTTGTCCACATTGCTTGCTGAAAGGGCAGATCTGCTGGCACTAATAATGTCTCCTGCTGTGGAGAACACCCTCTCTTGGGACAGAGTTAGCAGACACAGCCAGGTAGCGCTTTGCTAACATGGCAACATAAGGATACTTGGCGTTTGTAATAGCTTTTGGCTCAGTCTGAACTCTTTGCGAGTGGTGGAGGCTTACATGCTAGTGGGAATTGGGTTTGCACTTCAGTCTTTTTTCTTTTGGTACCGGTGATATTCATGTTCGGGTGATGCCTTTTCAAATGAGTGTGCAAGTTTGATATATTGCCAGCCGCGTAACCAATTTTAGTTGAACAATGCCGACAAACAGCTTTGGTTCGGTCCACCTGTCTTTGTCCGTCATCCTTGTACGTAACTGCGAAACCAAAATGTTCCCAAACCGGAGACTTCAATGATGCTGGAGGATTTTCAGCTCAACTTTATCTGCGTTCGCCATTTCGACAGTTCCTCAAATTACTGACTACATTTGAACGCATCCCTGTGACCAGCTCTCATAATATGCCACTCGTCCAATGAAATGACTTGGTCGCTCTATGATATATACCTGAGATTACTTCCAGAAAGTTGTTCTCAATTTTTTACGTTTAACGCTATATTCGTTCGGTACACACGTGTACCGAACCGAAGGGACCGTACCGAATAATTTCAGTACGGGTACTTGTACCGTTACATCCCTAATTGATTGATATGATTGCGATTTCAATCAGCATATACTTCTGTCAGGGGATGCCACCCCTCAAAATCTCCTGCCACCCTCTTGCCACCCCATGAATATTTGTCTAGATCCGCCCCTGCTCTGCAGTAAACCCATCCTAGTGCTAGGAGTCTAGTAGCAGTAAATAACAACGATATAGTTAGGCTGAGCCACGCTACTGAACTAAATTAAACAAGAAACTCAGCTAAAGCTGGAAACTCAAAATGCTAATGATAGCTCGGGCACAACGCTGTCCACAATCAGCTATGCAACAAAGTACAAAATAGCACAATAAGGGCAACTTTATGGGAAAGGAAGCGGGAACACTGTCGTCACCAGAAAGTCTAAGCCAAACAATAAACAAGAAAGCAATCAGGACAACTTAGCTGGGACAGGGTGCGGGAACACAGCCATCACCAACAAAGTTGACACAAACCTGTCCGTCGAAGCTCTGCGCAGCCGGCCACAGCTCCTGGAGAACGAGTCAACAACCCGCGGCTCCGACTGGATCAGTCGCGAAGCTGCACGCAGCCGGCCACAGCTCCTGGAGAACGAGTCAACAACCCGCGGCTCCGACTGGATCAGTCGCGAAGCTGCACGCAGCCGGCCACAGCTCCTGGAGAACGAGTCAACAACCCGCGGCTCCGACTGGATCAGTCGCGAAGCTGCACGCAGCCAGCTGTCTGCAGAGAAATCCCTCAGATCAAACTTTCAAACCGAACGCTGTAGGCTACAAGAATGTAGCCACGGTACTCTTGCAAAGCGAGAAGATGAAAGGAAAAGATCCTCTGACGACACCGGCAGATATAGCCGGTGTCACGGGGGTCACAGGTGACTTTGTTGGTATTGGTACTCGACCTGCGCATGTGCGCGATGGACATATCCAGGGTTGCGTTCCGATAATCCAAAAATTAGCTCCAAAATTCTAACCCTATCTCCTATTCCTTGACCTCTGAGTGAAACGTCACGGGGTTAAGGGATAGTGGATAGGAGAATTCAAAAGGATTTAGGAGAAGAGACTGCGGTGCTTAGAGAATCCGAATGCACTTTCACTATCCGACGTGTTTATGATGCGCCAGCGGACGTCATGAATGTGCGTCTGCTGCTGTGGGGAAACTATGGAAACTACAGTTTCCTATACAGCGGACTACAACATGGATGTTCAATAAGAACGAGGGACTCCTGTAAACTCATCTAGAGACTCCGTGCTCTGATGCTGTTGCTTTATGCTTTATGAACGTGGACAACAGAGAAACATATTCTTCATGACCAAAGTTGGAATTGAAATAAAAAAGGAAAGTGAAACTTATGCTCGTCACCCTCTCCCTCCGGTCCACATATGATTGTATGAACTATTAAAAGATCTTAAAATAAATACAAATGTATTTATTATAAACGTTAGTCCTTAACATCTATCACTGTGTACATCACCATTCAAACATATTTTAAAAGTTGAACAACCCCACACAGCTCAGTGAAATGTTGACTTTATTTGATAATTTCAGTCAAAACTAACGTTCATATTTCTCTTTTTGATTATAATACTGATGAACGTTCAAAAACAAAGCACTTTGGCAACTTACCACATACGTTTTAAAATGCTTAATAAGCACCGTAACTTTCATGATATCATTTCTCCCATTATCGTTTGTGTCCGTGAACGGCCGACTGTTGAGTGACGGCAAATGCTGCGGCTGCAATGCATTGTGGGGCAGCATTTTCTCCTCTCCTTTCGGCTAGGGAGGTCCAGTGGTTCCTAAGCTAAAGGAGGTTATAAAGGAAGTTTGAAACCTCCTTTCCTTTCATTTGGAGAATTGGAACGGCACTTATCATGGCTGCCAGTGACGTACTTCCGGGTCATTTCACTTGGTTAGGAAGGTTCCTAAGCTAAATGGACTATTGGACTGGGCCCCAGTGCTTGCTTAAAGCACCGCCTCTGAATAGAGGCGCCATATTTGAGCGGTGTGCAACACCAAGGGTAGCGCTTCTATGAAGGTAGATATTACGGTGGCCCTGAAGTGCAAGACACCACAGCATTTCAGAAAACACCACAGCATTTCACAAAACGCTACAGCATTTCACAAAACTAACCTGTAGCTGCTCCGTCCACACTCACAACAACGTCATACAGACATAAATAAAGCAGCGACTGTATTCGCCATGACATAGACAGTCTGTGTTTCGTATATGTTTAACTTTTGTCCAGTTTCTGAACAGATATGAGGAGCTGTGAGCTCTGAGTGTGTGCTAACAGCTAACGGCTGATGTGTTGGGCCAATCACGAAGCGTCATTTCTTGACTGGCAGCAAAAACAACCAATCACAGCAGTGATTGGCTGGCTCTGTCCAATCACAAACAAGAAGTGTTCTCCCTAAGGAATACCCTTTCCGTCCAATGTGAAATGCTGTGGCGTTTAGTGAAATGCTGTGGTGTTTTCTGAAATGCTGTTGTGTTTTGTGAAATGCTGTGGCGTTTTGTGAAATTCTGTTGTGTTTTGTGAAATGCTGTGGCGTTTTGTGAAATGCTGTTGTGTTTTGTGAAATGCTGTGGTGTCTTGCACTTCAGGGCCACCGTAAGATATGGTGCAAAATGCGAGAGCGTGTAAAACCTGATGTGAGCACTTGCAGAAAAAAATCTGAGCTTGTGTGCATACATTTACACTTGTATAAAATATCCACGTAACTGTGAACCAAATGTACAATTGTATAAAATATCCACGTAACTGTGAACCAAATTTGAAGTCACAGAAGAAAAAAAAAAAGTTTTGTAGCTTGTAGGAAAAAAATGAACTTAGTGATGAAATGTTCACTTTCAGAAAAATACATATTTTTAAAATATATTTTCCATTACAACTGTAACTTGGTTATTACAACCTCTCAAATCAGTCATTACAACTTGACGAATCTGCTCTGTGGCAGTATAAATTGACGAATCTGCGGTCTTGACTTTTGCTACACTTCTTGCGCTAAATGTGTCGCAAAAGTAATTTTCACCTGTAGATGTGGGGGAGGGAGGGGGGTTGGAGCGAAGGGGAGGAGCTATCAGAACGAGGAGGCTCGGGTGTCGGGTCAGTCACAGTCACAGCCACAGTCACGTCGAACCGGATGACTGCATGTACCTTAGCTTGACTTAAATGTATTAAACGTATAATTAAGTGATGGCAAAATATAAATAACTAATGTCATGCAAACATATTAATATTTGCTTGATTCCAGAGTTGAATTTAGCACAATAGCATACAAACATTAAGGGATTTTAAGATTCTGAAGTCTTCGTTCTAAATAGAAAATAGCATGGATAATTTACAAAGGCTTTAAAAACACAGCAGGAGCCCAAGACAATTATAAAACTTGTCATTATTTCAGTACAGTTCAATTGGTTTTATTTTCATAAACGGTTATCAACCGTTAGTGCCAAAGCAGTAGGCTATAATATATTAATTACTGCTGTAGACTACAACCACTACTTGTTTAGCTAGCATAAACTCAACAAAGCTAGCGTTAGCTGGCTAACTGAAGTTATTTTGCCGCTAAACTGCACGATATAAAACGGTGGTCTTAAAAGCGGATTTAATCCTCAATCACAATAATAATATTCAAAGTAATACTGGGCAAGTAATGGGCAAAACTTACCGTTGATTGACGCGCCATGTCAGCGTACTGGTAGCGACACAAACCGTTAGCCCCGCAGTTATGGAGCTATTTCAGGGTCATAAGTTTTGATCATTCAAAAAAAATAAAATGTATTTGAAAGTTCAAGTTTTTATCCTGATCTTTGAAAAATACAATGATGTATTCAAAATAAAAATAAGTATTTGAAATAATTTTTCAGGTTGAATATTATTTTGATTCAGTTCAGCAATTTTTTTGAATAAAATATTTATTTCAGATTTCACTTTTATACATATTTTGATATTTGAATCCTTGTTTTTTTCAGTTGCAGATTTTTCGTTTTCAGATTCAAAACAATTATTTTTTCAGTTTCAAATCTTGTTTTTTCAGGTTTCACATTGCTTTTCACCTTCAGATCGTTTTTCGCTTTCAGATCGTTTTTTTTCGCTTTCAGATCTTTTTTTTTCGCTTTCAGACTTTTGGCCCTGATGTTGCTTGAGGGGGCGGGGCTTAGCAAAGAGTAGTTTGGCTTCCTGAGTGACAGGCATGTTGCCTTCATGGATGTTAGGTAGCGCGATAAATATAACTCAATACTTTCTATACACAATACTCCCGTGATTGGTGGTAAACTGATACCAGCGTCAAAGTTCGTTAAGCGAGCAGTTGAGCATCGTAGTAGCAACAATCAAGGTATAAGAGCAATAAACTGTGCTTCAGTTTTGTTTACCACCAATCACGGGAGTATTGTGTATAGAAAGTATTGAGTTATATTTATCGCGCTTCCTAACATCCATGAAGGCAACATGCCTGTCACTCAGGAAGCCAAACTACTCTTTGCTAAGCCCCGCCCCCTCAAGCAACATCAGGGCCAAAAGTCTGAAAGCGAAAAAAAAAGATCTGAAAGCGAAAAAAAACGATCTGAAATCGAAAAACGATCTGAAGGTGAAAAGCAATGTGAAACTTGAAAAAACAAGATTTGAAACTGAAAAAATAATTGTTTTGAATCTGAAAACGAAAAATCTGCAACTGAAAAAAACAAGGATTCAAATATCAAAATATGTATAAAAGTGAAATCTGAAAATAAATATTTTATTCAAAAAAATTGCTGAACTGAATCAAAAATAATATTCAACCTGAAAAATTATTTCAAATACTTATTTTTATTTTGAATACATCATTGTATTTTTCAAAGATCAGGATAAAAACTTGAACTTTCAAATAAATTGTATTTTTTTGAATGATCAAAACTTATGACCCTGAAATAGCTCCATACGCAGTCATCCGCTTCGGCTTCGACCTGACTGGCTGTGACTGTGTGACTGACCCAAGCCTCGTCGTTCTGATAGCTTCGCCCCTTCGCTCCAACCCCCCTCCCTCCCCCACATCTACAGGTGAAAATGACTTTTGCGACACATTGCAAGAAGTGTAGCAAAAGTCAAGACTGCAGATTCGTCGATGTATAGGCTACTGCCACAGAGCAGATTCGTCAAGTTGTAATGACTGATTTGAGAGGTTGTAATAACCAAGTTGCAGTTGTAATGGAAAATATATTTTAATAATATGTATTTTTCTGCAAGTGAACATTTCATCACTACTGTAAGTTAATTTTGTTTCTACAAGCTACACAACTTTTTCTTCTTCTTCTGTGACTTCAAATTTGGTTCACAGTTACGTGGATATTTTATACAAGTGTAAATTTGGTTCACAGTTACGTGGATATTTTATACAAGTGCAAATGTATGCACACAAGCTTTTTCTGCAAGTGCTCACATCAGGTTGTACACACTCGCATTTTGCACCATATTTACCTTCATACGCTTCCGCCTAGCTGGGAAACTCTGCTCTCTCCATAGGAAAACAAAAGCAACATCCATGCAGAGCTTCTTTACCACGTGAAAGTGTGAATGCAGTTTTAAACATGCTGACTGCAGGGGCTGGGATTGAACCATTGACCCTCTGAATGGAGGGCAACAATTGTATCCGACCCCCACACTACATAGAGAGAGTAGAGAAGCTTCTCCCTCAGTACCAAATCACTGCTCCATTTGAGATCACAACTTACTGTGTACACATTCCATCACTCTGATGGAGAACTGCGTTTGTGTGTCCCTGTGTGTGACTTTTTATGTAGATAATCAACAAGCCTCCACTTCCTCCTGCTTTACAATAGTGACGGCAAAACATCCCCAATACAGGCACTTCCATCGTAAGAAACAGTCTGTGGATTTGAAGCACATTGCAGATTCTACAATGGCTTTATAAGTACAAGCTGAGATACAATTGTGAATAGGATGACATTAAATGAACCTCTGACATTGAATGAACCTCTGACCCCGCCTGTGCAGCTGACTTCAAATACAATGAGTGCTACTTTCTGAACTTTACTTAAAGAGTGCCCTGAAACCTTTACGCTGCATTATCCACATCACTTCACACAGTGAAACACATTGTCACAGTGTGAACAGATAATCACCAGAACTGTGTGACTGCCTTCATGGCCCAGTGATGCACATCACATGCTTCCATACCGACAAACACTGATGTTCTTTTACTTTAAAATAATAGGAATCAGTCTTATAATTCAAATCCAGCTTTATTTATACAGCCAGAAAGCACAAATGACACATTTGCCTCAACAGGCTTAACACAAGATTCTTTATGCATGCATTGTGCATTGTTACTGTGTATCTAGTGTGTATGGAGACTATCAGTAACTGAAGCAGTGTTGTCCTCTTCACATGAAAAAATTGAGGATCTTGGCCTTGGAGAACTCCAACTTGCTGCCGTCCATCACCTTCACTCTCTCTTGGGATCCCAGGATGTTCTGGTGGACTTCATCAAACAGCTCCTTTCCAATGGCGGCCTGCACTCTGTCCCGCCAGGCGTTCAGCTTCGGTCTACCTCCAAACACATCCAGGCCGGCGGCCACAGGCTGAGGGAGAGGAGCACAGAGGAGGCCTGTTAGTGTGGAACACCTACAAACCTGTTTCAACCGTTAATGCCTGCCCGTTTACTACAGAGCAGATCATGTTGTCTGAATTGCCTAACAATTATTAAATGTGATGTAGTGTTTTAGATACTGTATTTCAACTGTTTTCGACCCTTCAGGCAGCCATTGGTTTCTTTATTTGAGGCTAATGGTTTGGAAATGTACACTCGAGTCACCAATACACATTCATTACCATTACCAGTCCTCATCTTAGAAGATGTTAAAAATCAAGAATATGTTGTAAAAGAAAAAAAAAAGTCCTTAATCTAACCTTAGTTTCTTGTAGTTGTGTATAGTCATCATTCAACAGGGTTGTGTTAGGGGGAAATAAGACATATTTCCCTCTTATAGTAGAATATAATACTTGAGATAATTAGCATAACCCCGCAATACAAGAACTCCTTTAATTCCAGGTCTTCAACATCAGCTGAGTTTTTTTGTTTGAGGACGTTTTGCCTGAAGCACGTAACTTCACAAAAGCTATCGGTTATCAGCACGTGTAAAAATGTATAATAATTAATAAATGCTAGCTATCAGGAGCATATTCAGAGCCATGGGTGTGTGAAGAGAACTGGATACAGAGTTGGAGGCAAGGCTCCGTCATTCCTATGAAAGTTGTTCAGTGGGGCATGAAGTCCAAAATGGCTGTGGACCATCAGAGCGTACACCCTTAGGTTTTCCTTTAGACTCGCCTCCAGTCGCTTTGTCAGATCCGGTCTGGGCTCAAGTCAATGAATAGTGAGGAAAAATAACTCTAGATTCTGCTTTTACAGCATTTTACAACCGTTAGGTCCTAATGTCAGTGGGATAAAGTATTTTTTGTGGGCTTAATGACATTAGAGACTAGCGCGGAAGTTGTAGCACCAACGTATTTTTTCACCAGTATAATTATTTGATATACTGCTGCTGGATATCTCAACCTATAATTATATAATAGCTATTTTAACAATGAATGTGTCAGCTTATAACCTAAATCTAAAAAGTAACTAGTAAGTAAAAACTGTCAAATAATGATGTGGAGTAAAAAGTACAATATAGAAGTACTGTATAAAAGTAGCATACACTGAGATACTCAGGTTAACTACAAGTACATCAAAATTGTACTTAAGTACTGAACTTGAGAAAATGTACTTGATTACTATCCACCACAGCTTGTAAAGGCCGTTCACAGGATTCTCTCTCACAGTGACAGTGTAAGCCTCAGGGGAACAACGAGGACGATCATGCACACACGCAGCTTCCCTCCTCAGGCACTCACACTCACGAGCTGCTCCTTCAAACTCCACACAAATAAATAGTTTTCTGACTTTTTGGTTTTTTCCTGAAGCAGAACGAAACAATAACTGCATTCAGTTGCACACACCTTTTGGAACAATGACTGAATCCTTATGGCATTGCAGCATCGCCTAGACTCGAGGCTTAACATATTTTACATGTATTGAGAGTTGATATTGGACCTGAAAATTCCCTAGGTAACCTTAAAACTCTTGCACTGCTTTCTCAAATCTAGAAAAAAAAATTGAAAGTAGAAAAAAAAAACATAAAAACATTGTGCTATTCTTGAGAAACAGGTTAGCAGTAATGTCAACGGGAGAGGTAAAAAACTCCTGGATGGTTCTGTCTTTATGGATACGGACCTTTTTGACTCCCATAAAAAACCCTTCCTCACCTGCATGACCTCCACAATGGCGACCAGGTCGGCGAGTGAGATGTGACCCCCCGCGATGAAGGGTCTGTCCTGCAGGAACTTCTCCTCCAGCAGCTTCAGCGAGCCGCTCAGCTCCTCCACGGCTGCCTCCATCTTCTCCTTTGGGACCTCCACGTGCAGAACCTCGGGAATCATAAGCTACAACAGGAAGTACAGATGAAGTAAGACATTACTCAACTCGGTCAACGAGTTCGTCAGTCTTTTTTTGTACTTTTCAGGAGAAGACGAAGCAGATGAAATGACTGAGCAGATCATGTGAATGTTTCCCGACCATGAAACTGTGAGTATACAGCAGGGGTGTCAGACTCATTTTAGGGGCCACAAACAGCCAAGTTTGATCTCAAGGGGGCCGGAAAGTAAACCATCATACCATATAACCTATAAATAATGACAACTCCAGATTGCTCCCTTTGTTTAAGTGCAAAAGTACCTTCTGAAAATGTTCTCATTTAATGAATTATCTTTTTACGAAACAATATAAACAACCTGACATTTCTTAAGAAAAATAAGAGCAATTTCAACCTTTTTATTCCTCAGTTTATCATTTACACATGTGCATTACAACGTATGATTACAGTGTATCTACAAAAACATTTAGTCAGCGGTATCTGGAACTGAACAATATAGTATTTTACTTTATGATCAAAACAGCTGGTCAAGATGTAGAAATGATTTTACATTCATTTCCACATCTGTGTAGTAATCCTGACCTCCACCATACAAACTAAAGTGAGAACTACAAACCAAGTATGTTACCTTATCCCCTGCCTTGTTAATGTATCAAATGTAAATGTACAAATTGCAGTGAATGTCTACATTTGGCAGTCATCCCGTGGGCCGTATGTTTGACACTGTTATACAGCATTTAACCGTGTGACTTCCTGAGACAGCATGAGGGAAACTGCTGACACATTACATACTACTTCCTTTGTGACATGCAATTATGCATTTTCCAGTCATTTGCAACACACATTGTATCTATTTAGACCACTAAAAGGATTTTACACTTAATGTTCTGTTTCAGGAGCGCAAGAATCTCTGGTGAGGTCACATGGGTGTCATGACAATCTGAGGTACATCTTTAACATTAACTGCATTTAGACTGAAAGTACTTCTACATTAAAGGGTACTGGTAAGAATACATTACTATTTGTTGGAGCTGTTCATTGATTTATATTATTTAATTAATAATTTATTTTCTTGCCGGTTTTGTTTATTGTAAATTAACCTTTATTTTGTGTAATTATTGAAGTTAGTTTAAGTTGTGCTTTTATTTTGGAGGCAAGGCAAGGCAAGTTTATTTATATAGCACTTTTCAACACAAGGCAATTCAAAGTGCTTTACAAAAAATTAAAGAGATTAAGAAAATGGCATTTAAAATCAGTCATTAAAAAGAAAAGCTAATAAAATAAACATTAAAAGAAAAAAATACATGGATAAAAGTTACAGTGCAGTCAATTAAACATTAAAAGAAAAAAGTACATGGATAAAAGTTACAGTGCAGTCTAAGATATGAATAGTTCAATTAAAAGCAGCGACAAAAAGAAAAGTCTTCAGCCTGGATTTAAAAGTAGTCAGAGTTGCAGAGTTGTCTGATTTTCTGAATTTTGTCAGTGAAGAAGGAGGCAAAATCATTGCACGCCCTGGTGGATAGAAATTCAGAGGCTACTGACACTGGGGGGTTAGTTAGTCTGTCGACGGTAGCAAACAAGGCACGTGCGTTGTTTTTGTTTTTGGTAATGATGTCAGAGAAGAACGATTGTCGTGCGGTTTTCAATTCCAAATTATAAAGGCCAAGTCTCTCTTTATAGATTTCAAAGTGAACCTGGAGATTTGTTTTTCGCCACCTGCGTTCAGCTTTTCGACATTCTCTTTTTTCTGTTTTCACGGTCATGGCCTTTCTCCATGGAGATATTTTCTTCCCAGACACTTCCTTTACCTTAGTTGGAGCAATGGCATCTATAACATTTTTAATTTTTGAATTAAAATGATCTACTAGCTCATTTACTGAGATGTTGGCAGGGGCAAGTGTGGAAGAGAAATTCTGAGTAAACATTTCCCTAGTGTTTTCAGTTAAATATCGCTTTGTGGTTACCTCTTTTTGAACATTTTTGTGAACAGAAATAGAGCTCTCAAAGAAAACACAGGAATGGTCAGAGAGTGCAACATCAGTCACCACAACCTTAGAGATATTCAGACCCTTTGAGATAATTAAGTCCAGAGTGTGCCCCTTATTGTGCGTGGGCTCCGTCACATGCTGAGTCAGTCCATAGCTATCAAGAACACAAAACAGTTCTTTAGCCCCTCTGTCCTGGGGGTTGTCAACATGGATGTTAAAATCACCAACAATGACTAGACGGTCAAAGTCAATACACACTATAGACAGCAGTTCAGTAAAGTCATCAAAAAAGCTTGCACAGTATTTGGGTGGTCTATAGATATTTAGGAACAGAGCTCGAGAGGAGCATTTCAGCCGAAGGGCCACATATTCAAAAGAATCAAAGTTTCCATAAGATGTCTTCCTGCATTGAATGGAATCATTGAACAGAATAGCAACTCCACCTCCTTTCTTATGCATTCTTTCCTGACTCATAAAACTAAAGTTGGGAGTGGTTGATTCGATAAGAACAGCTGCACTGTTATTTTGTTCAATCCAAGTTTCTGTTAAAAACATAAAATCGAGATTGTGCTCAGTGATAAAATTATTGATTAAAAATGTTTTTCCTGCCAAAGACCTGACATTTAATAAAGCTAGTTTAAGTTTGTTAAATACACTATCAGTCATGTTTTTTGTAACAAGCTGTGGCTGACATGGAATCACTGCTAAATTAGATAAACTCACACAAACGTTTGAGCGCTTCCTGTTTCTATGATTCACCGCTCTTAATCTATCAACACAGATATCGGCAAAGCTACTGGCAGGCAGGGCCCCGGCATGTCCTGGAAAGAGTTGAGAGTGCCATACGCCCTTGAGCCTGGACCCATCACATATCAGTAAGAGTTTGTTGTGTTTTGTACACACACATCCTTATCAGGCTTCGGAGACTGCAGATGCCCCCTCGAAGGGAGGGGAGGTGGTCGACGTAGGCACGGTGATGGAGACGGGCTAGATGGTGCGGGGGTAGAGGACATGCTGCCAGGGGGGGAGGTGGTTGACGTAGGCGCGGTGATGAGGACGGGGGAGATGGTGCGGGTCTCCGCGGTGATTTTGGTGGGCGTCGTTGAGGAGCGGGGGTAAAAGAAAAGGTGCCAGCCCTGCGTATCGCCTTCGTTTGGTCTTTGAACTCCAGGAAGGAATCGGTGCCAACCCTCTGTATCTCCTTTGTGTGTTCATCGATCTCCAGGAGGGTGGGGCGAGGGTGAAAGGGTGAACGGAGTATCCTCAAAGGCGTTGACAGGGGGGGGGGGGCAGTGGAGACTCCTCCATTTGTCTCATATGTCTCCCATAATCAGAACATTCCTCAGGCGGGTGCAGTGATAATTCTTCAGGGTTTTCTGTGTGATGTGTTGTGTCTTTCTCGTGTTTTGATTCCTCTTGCCGCTTGTCCTTGGCAGAGGGAACAGATTGATGACGCAGGCAGTTGAATATGTTAGAGATAAACAATTTCACTCCTGACTTGTTCAGGCAAACTCCATTTGCCTTGAAAAGATGTCTGCGATCCCAGAAAAAGATTAAAATTGTCAATAAAATGAACAGAATGGTCAGTACAGACAGTTGAAAGCCAGGTGTTCAGTGCAAACAATCTGCTGAATCTCTCCACTCCTCTTCTGACTGGCGGTAGAGGGCCACTGATGAACACCTCTGCATTTAGAGAGCTGGCAGTTTCCAACAAACATTTAAAGTCTTCTTTCAGCACTTCTGACTGTTGTTTCACAACATCATTTGTTCCAATGTGCAGTACCACATTCTTCACAATCGGATGTTCAGCCCCAATATGCAGGATCTTCTCAGCCAAGTCAGAGACCACATCCTTGGGAAAACAGAGTACTTTGGTGTTGTTCTTATTATTATTACAGCTTTGGGCACCGGGTAATTAGATATATATTAGAGACAGGTGGAGGTGGGATTGGCCCACCACTTAGGGCACATGTTTTTACCAAGGAAACACACAGGGAGGCCGTTGGAAAAAAACATTTTACTGTTGGATATTGGATCTCGTTGGAACCAACTCTTTGGAACAAAAACAGCTTTCTTGCTTAGACTTTGGATGCTTTCCCTGATTAAGATTTGCTATCTGGTGCTCAGTATTATTTTGAGTAAATGTTCTGTTTTACTTCTTTATGATTTGCGTTACAGTATCCAAGTAAGTCTGTAGGGGTATCAAAATCACATGCACAGAGGTTTATAACAATCATAGACACACTTTTTTAAAACCATGTTTTCCCAAAAAAACATGGCTTTCCGTCGAAGCGTTCAGAAGTTAAAGTTTAGAAATTAATCAAGCACATTACGAATGAATCCAGCAGGAATGTGTACGATGGATTGGATCTCTTATGTTGACGGAATCATCTTAAAGAAAGCAGAGCATGTGTGATGTCACACTGAAACTGTATACAAAAGTGAAAAACAGAAACTGGTTTCCACAGGCATATATTGCTCATTGTGATCAGTGAGAAAAACCTGGACATATCAAACTGCACACTCAGAATAATAGAAAGCTCAGATTCACTCTGGACAAGAGCTTTGCTTCCAGCTGACCTCACCCTCAGTCTCCAGCTTTGGAACAAGAAGAGGGGTCAGCAGAGGTGTGAAGGAACAAAGTAGAGTTACTCAAGAACTGTACTTAAGTACAATTTGTGCTTTACGTGAGTATTCCATTTTCTGCTAGTTTGTATTTCCACTCCACTGCATTTATGTTATACCTTTAGTTACTTTGCAGATTTGGATGAATGATGTGAAATATAATCAACACTTAAATAAGACTTTAGGTACACCTGGACAAAATTCACAAACTACCCAGCGTTAAATCAAATAATACAAATGTGTTCCTCCTTTAGCTTTGATAACACTTTAATGCATCAATAAGAAAATCATAACATATCATATATATCATTGTGAAATGGACCAATCTGCACAATGACTACTTTAACTTTTGGTAATTGAACTATATTTTGATGCCAATACTTTTCTACTTTTACTTGAGTAACATTTTGAATGCAGGACTTTTACTGTAACAGAGTATTCCTACACTCTGGTACTTTTACTCAAGTACAAGATCTGAGTACTTCTTCCACCTCAGGGTGTCAGTGAACCTACCTTGAGCCAGAACACCTTGGATCCATGCAGACGGATGGCACAGTGCTGCCAGGACAGATACTCATCGATGCGAGCGCGCTGCTGGAGGTCCGCTGGGTACCAGTGCTCTGGGGTCTGAAACTTCTGCGCCAGATACAGCAGGATGGCTGGGCTGCACAGAAACACAGCTGGTGACTACACACGGGGTACACAAAGGGAACACACAGGACACTGAATGAATGGGATAATGAGCTCTAGAGAACATTCAAACATGCACCTTTCAGTCAGGGTGAAGTCTCCATCTCGCAGAGCAGGGACTTTTCTTATCAGGCTTATCTTCCCAAAGGGATCTCCATACTGCTCACCTGAAACACACACACACACACAAATTAATGTTTTCTTTCTCATCCTCTTAATCATCTAATGACCCCCTGGAGATTGAGAGGGATACAAATAAGTATCATTTTGGTACACATACAAAACAAGTGTATTGTTTTGGTTCTAAAGCCGTGGTGGAATGTGAAGTACTGTACTTCAGGTACTTTTAACTTCATCTGAGGCTCTTTGTTTTCATGCTAGTTGAAACTTCTATTCCACCACATTTCAGAAGGGAGAAGAGTTTGTAAAATGACATGAATCGCAATCATTCACAACAGAAAGGGTTATATCACAAAACCGTAGACATGAACAGTGATACCACTCAAATACAAATATAGCTATTGTATTTACTTTTCAATATTCCAAGGTGGTTTGCTGTTCTAAGATCCTGTTCCACAGTTTGGAAGCCGTAAAGACAGAAAGCAGCCTCCCCAGATTGAAGTGAAATACTTTAGGTTCTTCTAAGAAAGGTGTTCCAGTCTCTCAACACAGAGGATTGTTCTGCATTTAATTGTTTTATTTTTAATACTTTATTTATTTATTATTAATAATTTTCCTCAGATAGCATTTTCGATGCTGAAATGTTCTTGTAACATGATTTTACAGTGTGGTAGTAATGCTTTAACTTCTGATCTGATAACTATTTAACAACACTGCTCTAAACTAATTCTAACACAAACATATCGTACAGCCTGTTAAACTCATGCCTGTACAATTAAAGATAGTTTTCTTGAGAAAAAGTGAACTGGAACGCCACCAATGTAATAAATCACAGATCTCTGTCTTACAAACAAAACTAAAAGAGAGTTTCCAAATGCTGCCACCATTGCTGCTGTGAGAATACAACCTTGTGAAAAAGAGCAGCTTCTATAAAAAGTTATATGCAATAAGTGTACAGTTTCAGTTGGACTGTGGACCCTTCTTCCCTCCACCCTCAGCAGCTGTGCATGCTGCAGACCCTACCGAGTGCAGACAGGCTGGAGGACTGTCAGCAGGGGGGGCTCCACTCACCGTCCATCAGCGAGATGTTCCTCACTTCATGCGGGATGTTGTTCTTCTTCGCGAAGATCAGAACTGAGCGGCAGGGCTGAGAAAGAAGGTCCAAGTAAAGCTCCACCGCCATGGCTGCTGCAGCACAAACTCTCCCTGCTCAGTGCGCTGCCTGAGGAACCAAAGATCCTTGACCAAGATGGTTCACGTCACTGCAGCGACGGACGGGCTGACGGAGGGCCCTCCTCTCCATAGATATATAAACACTAGATGACTCACCCGCGCTGCTGGCCAATGGAGACCGACGTTGCCACATGGCGGCCATCTTGCCACAGGCAGCTCGCTCATTCATAACATTATGTCTATGGTGCACTATTGAAATAACCGTAGATTGCTCCATTTTCAACCAATTTCCAAACGGTTTGGTTCGTTATAAACATCAAAGATGTAGTTATGATACTGCATACTTATAATTATAATCATTAACTTTTTTTTTCTCCAACATGTCTTGTTGTCTCCTGTATCATAGCCATGATAATAACGTTTATAATAAACCAAACCGTTTGTAAATCAGTTAAGATTTCAGCGAGTTAAGAGTATTTTTGTGCAGATCACTCGCCTCACAACAGCTGTAGCAGTAGTTGTTGACTGTGGCAAGATGGCCGCCGGTGAGCTACACTGCCGACTCCCCCTTGAGCCATCTAGTGTTTATATATATATATCTATGCTCCTCTATACCAGCCTCTGACCAGCCCCCACACCCCCGCTTACACTGCTTCCTCTTTCAGGCTCTTTCTTCATGTTGCCGGATTCTTTTTTTCATTCAGTACAATACAGACTGTGGGAATCTAGTTCAATTAACCTGCAGAGGTGGGAGAAGTACCAGAGTGTAGGAGGGTCATTCCAGAATTGGAGGACATTTCATGTCCCCCATATAAAAATCTAATAATCCATGCCCAAAATGCTCAAACATGCACTTGTTGTGTTAAACATACTTGTATTGAGACAAAATGTATATAAACTTGTAGAAAAAGTGGTTTCAAAATATTATTTAAATGATCAAATAGCTCTCGAACATCCCCTAAAATGGCATTTTTCTCTTGTCCCCGCTTCTTGGTGACCAACTTGAATGTCAAATATAACATTTAAAATAGGGATTTTATTTACTTTTGTTGGTATTATTCTATTGATATATGTCTCTTGTAATGGTAAAATCAATTTGTTAAATCATAAACATATTTTAGATAACAGTAATTTTGCACAGAAGGTGTGTCCCTCAACATGCGTTCAACCCTGTTACCCAAACCTTTTTAGATTGGCACAGGAAGTGAACAAACTGTAAGTCAGATGACACAGTGGAAAGGACATCAGCAAGCCATGTGCGAGTGCCATGGGTAGACCAAAACTAAGTCCTCTCTTTTATTTTTCATATTTTTACAATCTTTTCAGTCTTAAAAGAATGTGGCACTCTGACCTACTCAACCCTGTTACTGATATTATCAGAATAAAGCATATTCATTTCAAAGTTATCTTTCTTGCATTAGATATCCAAGTGTGTCCTTGCCTTGAAAGTATAGCATTACATGCTACATCTAGCAATAATTCCTGAGGTTAAAGCTCAAATTAGCATTGATTTTCAACCCTGTTACTATAATTAGAGTAACAGGGGTAATTCTTCATTGGAAAATATTAATTTGATGCCGAGCTGGGCAAATCACTTTTTTTGATGGTTTGTTATCTGTTTTTCATAAATACATTAAAAAAAATTATAAAATAAAAGGTTAATTTTTCAAAAATGTTGGTGTCTAAATTGTCCTCCAATTCTGGAATGACCCAGGAATACTCTAGACTGTTACAGTAACATTCCTGCATTCAAAATGTTGCTCAAGTAAAAGTAGCAAAAGTATGAGCAGCAGAATATACTTAGCAAAACTAAAAGTACTCACTATGCAGATTGGTCCATTTCAGAATAATATATATGATATGTTTTATAATGATTGATCATGAAAGTGTTCTCAAAGCTGGTAAAGGTGCAGCTAGTTTGAATGACTTTGTATTCTGCAGGGTAGCTGGTGGATTTACTCCAGGTGGAACTAAAGTCTGATTCAACACGTGACTTGATCATATTTCACATCATTCATCCACATCGGAAAAGTAACTAAAGGTGTTAAAGAAATGTAGTGGAGTAAAAGTACACCATTTACCTCTGAACTGTAGTGGAGAATTACAAAGTATAGCAAAAATATGGGAATACTCAAGTAAAGTACAATTATCTCAAAATTGTACTTGAGTGCTTCCCACTATAACTGCAAGTGCTAACACAATAGCAATGTTTTGGGGTTATAGGCAAAATATATTAAGATAAAAAATATCAACGTCATGCTGGCTTAGAGGGAATGGTCTGCCTGTGCTTTGTTGTCACCAGAGAACAGGATGATGCTAGCACTATCCTAACCTTGTACTCCACTATATTTCAGAAAGAGAAGACAAAATTATAAAATGACATGAATCATAATAAGTACACCAAACAAAGTATATGTCTACTATCACATAAATTATTAGCCAGTCAATTATAACAATTTTTAAATCATAATTAATTCAAAACATAGTAATTGTTCCAGTTTCTCATCTATGATTTTACATACTTAAGATACATTTTCCTGGTTATACTCCTGATATTATTTTTAGTGAAATAACTTTTTCGATTGCAGAACTTTTCTTGGAACCTTGTGTTTGTAATGTGGTATTAGTACTTTAAAGGATTGTTTTACGTTCTAATAATAAAACGTGAAAACAATGACGGACACAAGCTGAGAGTTTGCATTATCCTTTAACATACTAATGATACTCATTTGTAGGGACCACAGCTTTAAAAACGTTACGTTTAAGAGCAAAGATGACAAAGATCACATTAATTTAGCGTTTAGTTGGTTTTGACGGAACAAGCAGACAGAGCATACAGGTCAGAGTCCGGCTTAGCCCACGGCTGTTTGGAAGCTAATGAGTTAGCTAGGACAAACACATGTGGAGTAGATGTCAGAGAAAAGAGAGCTGGGGGGTGTGAAACAGGAATTCAGTGAAAGTAGTATTTAAGAGTGAATCCTCTTGTACTCTCTGGTCTCCACAAGTGAAACGTTTAACAAAACGTCCAACAGGAGACCGTGGAGCACTGGGTGGAAGGTGACTGCTTACATAACTCAAAATGATCTCTAGGCTGTTTGTCTTTAAAAGATAAGTTAAAGGGTTAAGTAACATTGTATTATACATGTTTTTTACACATAAAATATGATCAAAAATAGGATTTAATTGTACTGATTAATAATTGTATGGCTCTGTGAAAGATTACAGAAAGTCTGCAGACATAAATGAACACATAAAACAGGAATACACCAATTAGAGGTCAGGACCCAAGGGTAAGACACTAATGCATCTCTAAAGATACCCTCCCAAGATAATTTCATTAGTTCAACTAAATAAAAACATATACAAAATAATACTCAGGAATTCAAAGATTAAGAATGTTTGTTTATTGTGTTTCAAATAAAATGCCACTATTCAAACTAACCCCCTCTGGGTAATAGAGGGATACAAACTTTGTATAGGTAATGCATTACTCGTGAACTTGTTTCAATCCCATCAACAGAGTACAAAGGTTCATCCTAAACTAAATTGACTGGATAACAGGTTAGGAAGATCTTAGTGTTGGCAACCATCAAACTGAAAATCAGTTTATAGCATTTTACTTTGTGTTAATGTCTAGATTAGATTACAATGGGAGTCCAAACTCTCAGTACAATACCGACATTCAGCAATATGTGACACAAGAATATGTGACACAAGTGATTTCAGGGATAGTAACAAAAGCAACAGGTCTTTTAATTATTAAAAATAGAAGTTATCAACATCATGTTTTACTGCAGATGTCTAAAACATGAACTAGACAGCTCGCCTGGGTATTACATGAATACAGTACCTGACCTTAATATGACTGTCTTTTACTTGGTGTTTGTTTCGAACTGATTTATGCTGTCTTTACTTCTTTCATGAATCACATTGTGTAACGTCTCCACCACAGAAACATCTTTTACAAGAAGCTCATGACGGTCCCCTTCTTCCCCACCTGGTGAGGCTGCAGCGCGTGGAACTGAATGGTAATCCTGTGAATTGGAAATGAGCTCAATCATAATGCAGTACATTCATTCAAATATAAAAACAATAAGGTTTAAGTAGTGCTGCTCTCAGTCTTAAAAAAAAAATTAAATTATTATCCGTGAGAATCTGATAGCAGAGTTTACTTTGGAGAACTGATACCCCCTTTCCCACCAAACTGGTTCCAGTTCTAGCTGTTTTAGTTCGGAACTAGTTCCCAGTTTAGGAACCATTTGTGTTTCCACTGCCTGGTGCCTGACTGGTGCCAGGTCATGACATCACCGTTTACGTTGCTGATTTTCTCAGCAACGACACTCACAACAACAATGGGGTTTTATTATTATTTACAGCAGGGGTGGGGAACCTTTTTCCTTTCAATTTTTACAACATCCTCCGAGGGTCGTACAAATTATTGAACTCAACCTCTGCTTAAAAAAACTAAAATCACAGCCCATTCATTTGGCCTTTCTTTCATGCTGTGCAAAGAAAAAGCAACCTCTTGATTTATTTTTAAATATTGAAGTTAAAAGCATCAATCTGGTGCACTTTGAGAGCAAAATGAAGAGATCTATGGATACATCTCTCAACACCTATATGAAACAGAACTCTAAGCAGATTTTTCTTTTTGGATATTTTACAAATCACTCCCCTTTTAAACTCTATTCTTGTTCTTTTTAACAATTTAATAAAATGTGTTACTGTCATATAGTATTTTATACTTGTTTTTCATTTACTCTCTAATGTCTCATTAATAACTATAATGATCATATCAAGGTGTGCCTTAACCTCACTGAGCTGAGGTTATTTGAGCCTCTCAGGAGAGAACTTTCTTCCACCTGGTTGTAGAAAAGCTCTTTAAATTCGTTAGCATAGCTAGCTAACCAGATGCTAATAACAACAGATCGCCACTGTGCTTACAACTAAAGACACAGCCACGCAAACACTGCGGCATGTGTACGGCTCCTTATGGGTACTGCAATATTTGAAGAGCTGGAGCGGCGTTCTGGTGCTCTCCGTCAGCACTCTAGTCTACACTCCTTTCAGACGAGACATAACCACGTTACGCTCGTGTTGTGTTAAAGGAACCTGTCCTTGGCCAGGAAAAACAGGCACTCGCTTGTTTAATTGTTTTGCGATCTAGATTTCTTCTTTTTTTGAAGTGAGAAGTTGTTCGTCAGTCTGACGGACTCCCCCCCACGAACCCCCCCAAAACGAAAACTCTTCGGTTCTCCACGAATTACACAAGTCACCCAAATCATCGTTAAAAAAGCGGGAGGCGCCGAAAAGCGACTAATTTGCATCACTGCATATCACTCTATTTCTAATCTTGCGGGAGATTCTACCGGCAGATACTGCCGTGATGAAACGCCATATCATGGATGATCAAGGATTATCTCTGAAACAGTATGGAGCGCAAAGGCTTTCTCTCTTGCCGGTTATACCACAAGGTGAGTTCCTTTTTATTTCCTGCTTCTTCACACACATGCTCTCCAGTACAGGTTAGCTCTGAGTGTTAGCGATGCTAATGTAAACACCGACCATATTACGTCCAAAACAGTCGGGCATTGTTTGTGGTAGTAACGTTTCTGATAGTGCTGTGGGTCTGCATTGCCGATATGACGTCATATCGGACGCAAATCTGGACCAGCTCCGTTGTACCCCCGTTTTTAGAGATTTGGGTACGGAGGAAAGGAGAGAGGGTTTTATTTTCTGACGCTGCGTGAGTTCCCTGATATGGAGGACGGAACATGACTTAAGTATAAATAAATAAATGTATGAAGAAATACAGGAATAAATAAATAAATACGTAAATAAATAAATAAATACAGGAATAAATAAATACAGGAATAAATAAATGACGAAATAAATACAGAAATAAATAAATGTTGAAATTAATACACAAATAAATAAATAAAAGAATAAATGCATAAATAAATATGGAAATAAATACATCAATGTATAAATAAATAAATAAAAGTCGAAAATAAAACAGAACACACGTTATTATATATCTTTCATTTATTTCTACATTTACGCGACATACATTTATTTATTTATGTATTTATGTGTCCGTATGCTAATGAGGTGGGCGGTCCTAACCTCAGTCTGAAGCAGGATTCGCCAATTGTTGGAGCCAGGCAGAAGCAATAGATTCGTGGCAAGTCACATCTGTACATTCTGTGTACATTGTCGGCAACTCGCTAATAATGGCTTCGGCTGGAAGGGCGCTGGCAGACCTTCTGCGGGATGCGGCTAACCAGCTTGAAAACTGTAAGTGACTCATGTTTTGGTCTAGTGTAAGACTGATATGACAATGTAAAAAAACTGATCTGTGTGTTAAAATGCCAATGTACAGTTTTGTACCCAATGTGGCGCTATGTTATGTTTTGTGCAGCACCAAGGACCGCTAACGCGCCAGTTTCGTCTCCTCCTCCTCATCCGTTACATAACGGGACTCCCAGACACCCAGTGGACGGTAGGTCTTTGCATCAAATTATTTGTAATGCAAATCCGATCAGTTTACTAAGTTTATATCGCCAATGACAAGTTATTTGATTCAGTTTCTGTCCACCAGCTTGAAGGGATCATTATATTTATAGTGTGTGATGCTAACGCTAACCAACATTTCCCCCCTGGATTCTCGTTGAATCATTATTTCCTTGCACTCAATATTGCTTATCTTCTTAACTTGATCCTAGCCGAAGTTTCAAGACTGTTTGGCCCCTACATGGGAGGGAGGAGGACGGCAGGGCGGCAAACCCTTTCTGGTCCTGCAAACCTGCATTCTTATACCCATTTATTCTGTTGCCTTGAGGACAAGAATGCAGCCTTAGTCCCCAACCGATACGCCAAAGAAAGACTCGCTGCTGCTGGCTTTGGTGAAAAACGGCTCACATTTAAAGGTCTGTCAGTCATTAGAATGACGATTATCAATCGCTCTTTCCTTTTCTGTCTATTTTTTATGGTAAATGTACATTTGTGATATATAAATATATTGAGTCACCCTTACAATCATAACATTATCTTTATGTTAGATCTCTTATGTGTATCATCTATTTCTAGGCAGCCATACAGATTCAAATGAATTCCTCGAATTCTTGATGGATGCCTATCCAAAACTGCGGAACGGTGGCGGTTTCGAGTTGCTAAAAATATCTGGCACTACGAGAAGTCGCCACTTGATTGTGATCCCCTGTCCCAATGAGGGTTACTATGTCAGATATTTGAAGGACCCTCAGACCCAGATTGGCCATTCTACGGTTTTCATTAGACCAATGCAAAGAACCCTGAATTTGGACCCTGTAAGTTCCTCACTTCTATAGTGGTGTCACAATATTAAAGTGGAATCTGTGACTTACAGTAACATAATTGTTCGCTTGTGATGTAGTTTAAAACTATTTTGTTTACAGGCATGTCGATCAGAAGGCGACAACGTGTTAATTGGACCAAATCAGAAATGTGTCATCTGTGGAGAGGAGTTCCCCTTTTCCAGAATCAAGGATCACAGCAATAACTGCACGAGGTATTACTCTCTACAGAACTAAACATCACATTCGCCAGGCACACTGCAACTGCATGTGTAGACACACAATAACCAATAAGCATAAGGCTGTGGGATGCTGCAAATGGATGTAAAATATTTTGACATATCAGCACATCTGAGGTTTTATAATTATGGGGCCAGATATTAGTACTTTTTGTTCCAACAATCCCTCTGTAACACCATATTCTGCTGTCCTCTATAATACATTTAAATATGAAAGATATACATTCTGGATGTTGGTTTTGAGGAAAAGTAACATTTGGTTTACTTTTCATTCTATGTATATGCCCATCTTTTTCTAGAGTGTGATATGTAATGTAAAGTATACTAGACCAAATAACAGAAATAACCTCTTTTTACACTAGACCATCACAGAGCAGCGGTGAGGTACAGATTGAGTTGACAACTGAAAGGGCCTCCGGAAGTCAAGTTAGATTTGAAAGCACGTTCACAGGAGCACAGGGAAATGAGACAACAAGGGCCAGGAACACAAGACACTCGGTGCCACCTCAGGAAATGTTGCCTTCTCCTGAGGTAGTTGACATCGATCCCACTGAGGAAAGTGGCTTCTCTGGTGTGTAACATCCTTTATTAAGTACATCATGTATTGCAATAAGTTGTTGCTCTCTACATTTCACTTGATCCAATATTAATTTGGAAACCTTTTAAACTATTTTTAGATTGGAGAATAGCACCAGATCCCACAGAGGCAGCAAAGATGTTTAAAGAAGACATTTTAAGCCAGCATGCAACTGGAAAATCCTTGTGTCTTACTATGGATCTTGGAGACAGTGCAGCGGAAAGGGAAAGAGCAGTCCTTACTTTTTATAAGAAGGCAAATGTTGAGTGGGCTTGCCCCTTGACATGCACACTTAAGGGTAATTCGGTTACAAACAAAATCCAAGATAAAAAAATGAACAAACCATATTTTCGTTAAACTGATGTCTGTAGTGTGTGTTTACATTTTTAAGGAGATCCAGCCATTGGTGATGGTGTGACTCGGCATTTCTTTGCAACCATCATGTCAAAACTTCAGGCTGGTTTTGAGATGAAGTTTGGTAAGTAAATATTTACTATGGCTGATCGCTGGGTCTCAGCCACTAAGTTATGTGTGTTTTTGTACCAGTTCCAGGCTGAACACAGATCTGTCCCTTAACCCCAGAAAACAAAACGTATTCCTAAAACCTGATGTGATTGTAGCTGCTGTGAACATGTAGGTTTCTACAGGATCAACCAGTATCCAGTGGCGGTTTGATCATTCCTTTACTAATGCTTTGTGATAGTTGAATATCTATGTCCTTTACTTTACTATCAATTTACTTTGACTGTTTTCCTATATTTGCAGTGCCTGGAGGAACTCTTCTTTTTGAAAGAGAACAAGATCATCTGATTCCCTCCACTTCTCATCTCCTTTTGGAGAGTGACTTCTTTGTTGTTGCTGGCCGAATGATTGGACATTCATTCCTCCATGATGGGCCATGCCTAGGTGGACTGAGCCCAGCTGTCCTGCATGTGCTCTTTGGTGGATCCCCAGAAGAAGCCACAATAGATATTAAGGACTGTGTTGACCTTGATATCCGTGAGACAATCAAGTTGGTATGTTCAATGTTTTTCTAACCTATTTTATTATTCAACCTTTGGATATTATTTATTTAGCTGATCTACTTTCAGATACTGTTAACATCAAGTGGCTACACTTTGCACCAGCAGGAGTTACTGAAGCATTATAAAACACCATGCACTGATATATTAAATATCATTAGAACACTTACAGATGTCCTCCTATAAGATGTTTTTTGACAAAACATAGCTTTTACAGGTTACCAACTAACATGCTGATTATAAGTTAAACTTCTTATGTTGTATCAAAGTTGAATGTTTATACAAGTATTGAGAAATTAACGATTCTTATCAAATTCATTCTACTTGCCATTATTAGCTGGAGGGAACAGCAGAGTTATCATCAGAAGAAAAAAAGCTCATCAATGAGTTGGCACTGTCCTGGGATTTGCCTCTAGTCACATGTGACAACAGGAGATGGCTATTTGATAAACTGATCCTCCATGCTGTGAGTATTCTTAACAGGTCATATGAATCAGACTGACTAATCAGAGTTGAAGTTTTGAAGTAGGACCTCATTTTGGCATATCACATTTGAGCTTTTTTGTTAAATACATATTTGGATGTTAATAGTGTATTAAAACATGCTTATTGGGCTATTAGATCAATCAGGCTGCTTTGCTTTTCTACTGTGATGCAAATATTGTGCAGGTCCTTGGAAGAACCTCCAGACAAGTCAAGCAGTTACGAAGGGGTTTAAAAGAGACACTGATCTGGCCTCTGCTGACGGAGAGGAAAGACACGATTCCCCTTCTCTTTCCAAGAGCATCTGATTTGCAGTGCACACCACGGGTAAGTGATCTCATGCTGCTCAGTCAAATCCTTCCTCCTAACTCACAGGAGTTAGAAATTGGGTTTATTTACTACTCTCAGACCTACATTGCTTTAAGTTTATTAAAACAAACATTCACCTACGCAAACATATTTTGAAATGAAATGATGCTACTTGCTGCTTAAAAGGAGCTAAACCAATAGAACTGTATCTTTAGACTACTCTGCTGCTACACAGCAAAACCTGCAGTTTCTTGTATGTTCTGTTTATTATTGTGCTTTCACTGGGCTCCTTTCAAAACGAAATCTGTCAGATGGTGTTGGAGAAGATAAACTGGCCCACACAGGATGAGGATGAAGACAGTGAAGTCTCTTTGGAGGATTCCTGTAGGCTCACAGGATTCCTGCGCACATTTATTGAGATGGGTAAAACAACGTCTTCAAGCTTTGTTTACTGAAAGTTTGTAATTATTATAACGAAAGCTGCGCTTCCTCTGTTTTTATCTTTCAAGCTACAGTAACAATCCAAGGCGTAATTTAAGTAACATTATTGTTATTTAACTATTAACTGAAAGCAATTATAATAAAATGAATTTATTCTCTGTTTTATAAAGCATCTCCCGTTATCCTTGGGAAACTTGTGCAGTTCTGGATAGGATGGAATGTGCTTCCTAGACATGGCCTGGATGTGACCGTGGTGGAGAGCAACTTCCCCAGCTCTTCCACATGCTTTCACCAGCTGAAACTTCCAGGACATTACAAAGAGTACTGTATGTTTGAAAGGGACATTCTTGCTGCTATTTGGAGCACTGAAACTGGGTTCGGGATGGTCTGAAGAGACGGACACACCTTAGTACTAGATTTGTTGTCTTTTGTTTGGCCGGCCAAAAATGTATGTTTTCAGAGAGGAAAAAAAACTCAGTTAATGCCTATACTCCGGCCAGTTTGTGTAACACTGAAAATATATAAAGATAAACATGCTTTCCTTGTTATTGCACATAACAAAGAAAGCATGTTTATCTTTATATATTTTCAAAGTTTTAAATTGATATTCGTTACAAAATGTTCATTAACTGTAACAAATGTATATTTCTTGATGCATTACAGTAAGTGTTGATTCACAACAAGCATATGTTCAGTGCAACACATGTTTCAAATGACTACTGAACGTAACTTCATTACCATCTAATTTTTATTGTATTAAAATCGAAATATACTGAATCTTGGTACCAGCGTCTTCATGTAACTCAGTCAAATATTGTCACCTAATCGTCCTAGTCGAAACTTTAAAAGACTACATTTCCCACAGCAACAGACTTTTGATACACACACACATTTACTGTAGCATTTCAGTCAATAAGCCCACAGTTTGTACATAGACATGTATAGACACATTGGACAGAGGGCCATCAGGGTCTGGAAGTCTTTCCACTTCCTGGTCAGTCAGTGAACGTTGCAGCTGAACTTCAGGAACCATAACATGAGGCAGGCGATGAGCACATGGTCCAGTCCAGTCAACTCCAAACTCAATGTCAACCTGCAATTGCAAGAGCTAAAGTTAGAGTCAACCAAAATCAAAGTTTTAATATATTTGTCAGTTAATTCATTTTATATAACCGTTTTGTATCATCTCCTGGAATTCCTGATTAATGTCTCATGAACAGCTGACATCAATCAAATCATTAGAGAGCAGAAAGCCCTGATGTATCATTATCTTCCTTAACCGCTTGTTCTGGTTGATCACAGCATTTTAGGAATACCTCATAGAAGTGTTTAAAGTGCCGATGATATGCAGAATAAAATAATTCCATCACATTCAGTTTCCTCGACAACAGGCCACTATTTGTTACATTGTGAAACTATACTCACTTGTATTATTTGTTTTAAACAGTTTGTGTAATGACAGAAAAAGTGGGTATTAGTGTTAACATGGTCCCATGTAGGAAAGTAAAGTCAAAGTCAAAATAAAACTATTGAATACAATCAAACCTGTATATGTTCCTGCTGGGCCTCACGCTCATGGCGAGTCCACAGTTGCAGTGGGGACCGGTTTCCCTCAGTGCTTAGTCGGTGGCAGTTCCAGCCTTGCTGGAAAAACTGCAGGTGCTTCTGTATGTGGGGCACAAAGCACCAGTGCAGAGCATAGAGATGCACTTCACAGTCAGGATTGAGAAGGCCTTCTCTCTCTAGGTTGAAAAACATTGTGTAGAAGAGATCCAGCACTCCTACATAAACGTCTCTCCAGAGCCTTTCTATCCTTTTGAGGAAAAAGGAAGGAAAATATTTAGTCTGCTCAGTGAACAAAAAAAAAAAACTTACAAATATCACCTTTCACCTATACCATAAATGGTAAGTAAATTTAGAATTGAATTACATTAATTAGAAGCTAAGTATTAACATTTTTGCCGATTTCAATAGGAAAATGTTCCTGATTAAGTGGCAAGTGCACAATAATGCCTCTGGAAAAAAGCTGGAAATTGGATTTAGCAAAAATCATTTTGCTTGAGCAAAGTTCATCAAACTTGGGTGAGGTTTTTATACTGTAAGCTTTGTTGAAACTGGATCAGGAAATATATCAGCTGAACATACTATGGATGTATAAAAAAAGACGGACTAATGCCATATTTATGCCACATTAACTGTTGTTGTTCAATATTAATGTAAGGTTCTCTTGACTGGAAAATACATTCAAAATCCAAGTTCCAACAGTAATTTGCCCGGTCATGCAACGTGCTGGGACTTCCACTAAATAGATGTTTGAAAAATATTGTTATCCTTCTTGTCAAATTATACAGTTGGTGTCATAATTATAGTGTTTGTATTATAGAAATATAACTTTTTTAGTTCTATGGTTTTATCTCACGGAAGACGAACAAAAATACAATTAATAATAGCTAAAGACATATAGTTGACATTGCAATCTTTACCAAGGACTTAATTTGATAAAAGTTTGACTTGAAGTTTAAGGTACCTTTGATTATGGACACTCCTGCCAGCAATGTGTGAATTCCTGTTCTCTCCTCGGTTGCCACCATGTAGCGTGCAACGTCAACATTTTCTCCACCTTTATCTGACCTCACACGTGATGGCACACCGTAGACATTGGCGGCTTCCAAAAAGCTTCTTAAAACTGTTGCTGCCCGATTGTTGGTGGCAGCACTCAAGTACACGATGAGACGACTAAAGCCGTCAATACCACCATGCACAACAAAACGCCACCTAAAGGGATATGTATAGGCACACATTAAGGTCAATCCACTAATGTATGTACAGACATTTACACATTTTAAAAGGTGCCTTATCCTACTAAAAGTTATAATTACAAAACATAAATCATCTTAATTTTGATAGTAAAAGTAATTTGCATGCAGAGGAATTTGGTGCAATTAATCATTTGATACATTTCATTTATATTTCTTCTTGCAGTGTTTTAACTTGTTTTTATGTCTACAGAATATTGTATGTTGCATTGTTAGAGGAGACTGAGACTTCAGATTTTCATAACCAACCAATAAAAAAAGCTATCATGCATATGACAATATAGCCTTTGAATCTTGAAGTCTGGTTTGCATTGAAGCTGATTGATTATAAGAACACTTTAGATGGTCCCATCTTTTGTAACTGTAGTGAAGTGGATGTTTGAGCAATGCTTGAGTGTTAATGATTATACTATACCTAATCAGTTTGTGATTTCCGTCGATGTGCCATAAACTGTTCGGTGCTGGTACAAAGTACTTCCTACGCCTTCTTGGGTTCAGCTGCAGAGTGCGAATCAAGACTCCACCTGGATCAACACGCCGCATGGATTCCTGGACACGCTGTCCTGTTATATTCGGGGAAATGCAGAGATATGGTGTACTGCAAGTAACATAATGAAAAGTAAAGCATTCCTAAATATGCCAGAATAATGTGATTCATTATCAAGTAGTAAAAAAAAAACACTGCATGGAGGATTATTATAATAATAACAATCCCTTACTTTGTATGCGTATCCCTCGTGCATTCAGGTACCCCACCATCATTTTATATCCAGAGTTGGGATGATGCTGTAGAATTTGGGTAACAGTTTCATCCAAACTGTTGTCATCTAACAGAGTTAATAGATCTTGGACCCTGATCATCAAAAATAACGAAACAATAGTAAGTCACAATAAACAATAGTCACCTTTTGCACTGTACAATCAAAACACATCAGAATGAGTGTGTTGCTCTGTACTAACCTGCATTGAAAGATGTAGGTGTCATCTGAAACAAATGAGCTGGTCTCTTAAACCTCATTACTATTATTAGGCCTACATCATGTCTGAGGTAATGGTACCTTTGCTTTGTGTACAAAGCATGTTTGTATCTTTGCCCCGACACATGTCTATCTGATGTATTGGTTTCAACATATAAATGGCCTATTACCATTTTAATAAATATGTAAACAAGTAGGCTAATTTGGATGGAGAAAATGTAGGCTAATGAAACGTTATCATTACTAAACACAAGTTAATGCGTCTAACAAATGTGTACACTGATATAGCCTACGCCAAAACAATAAAAGTAAGGAAATCCAGACAAAAAACGTGAAAGAATGCGGATTAAACCTACCGTATCCCGTTCTGTGTCATCCTCCGACGAATTGTTCTTTCGCACACCCCGAACACCTGCGCGATGTCCCCAGCGGTGTGGCCCCAACGAAGATGTGCTTCAATAACGTTTAGGGGCAACATGTAAGATGGACGCCCAAGGGTCGCCTCCTCTGTTTCCGAGAGGATTTCAAGTTGGCGGGCAACCTCTTGAAGACTCTCAAACACAGCTGGGTTAACATCCACGTCCATGTCGAGCTGAGCCAAGTCCTCTATACATCGTTCCACACGAAACTGGACATAGTCTTTTGGTTCTCCATTCTCTAAATGGTCCGCTAATGATCGTAAATGATCTCCAATGGCTCTTAAATCAATATCCATAAATAAACCTTACAACTGTGGATAAACCATGGATGTATAAAGATAAGGGCTAAACAGTAAAGCTCCTGCATTCGAATCAGCGCGGTTATCCAGGCGTTAGTAGTAGAGCCCTCTGCCAGAAATGATCACACACTCCTGTAACCAATCCTGCTTCAGACTGAGGTTAGGACCGCCCACCTCATTAGCATACGGACACATAAATACATAAATAAATAAATGTATGTCGCGTAAATGTAGAAATAAATGAAAGATATATAATAACGTGTGTTCTGTTTTATTTTCGACTTTTATTTATTTATTTATACATTGATGTATTTATTTCCATATTTATTTATGCATTTATTTATGCATTTATTCTTTTATTTATTTATTTGTGTATTCATTTCAACATTTATTTATTTCTGTATTTATTTCGTCAATTATTTATTCCTGTATTTATTTATTCCTGTATTTATTTATTTATTTACGTATTTATTTATTTATTCCTGTATTTCTTCATACATTTATTTATTTATACTTAAGTCATGTTCCGTCCTCCATACCCTGACACACCGGGGACACATATTTATGTATAAAAGACATTAAAAAGTGCATTTTGCATGATAGGTCCCCTTTAAATTCCTTGTTTACCCATGTGGTTCAGCGTCATTTACCGACCTACAGTGATCCGCTGCTCATCCAGCGTCGTTTATTCTGCCGATTACTGACGGGAACGGCTGCTGGAAAGCAGTAAATCACTGTCTGAATGTAACAAAGTAACTGATGCATATCCCCCATCACTATCAGGTAATGTGTTTCAGTCTGAATTGACTCTGTTTGGCATCATAAGGTGATCATTTTCCCTGGTATTAGATGTGTAATTTTATCTTTATCTTGACTACTTATTGCAAAAATATTCCAAATACGAACCGGGGCCAAGAAATAGGAAAAACTGGTTTAAAATCGGGCACTAGCTCCGAACTGGCCCTGGAACCGGTTTGGTGGGAAAGGGGTAAAAGTGAATATGTAGTGTCCTAGATGCACATTTGCACATGCACAAGACGGTCCAATCTGCAGGAGTGATTTCTACTGACAAAAAATAGTACAATCAGATTATCAACAATGAATAATAACAGCAGCAAAGACCAGGACAAGGCACATACTCTACCGGGCACATTTAAATCCATTTGAAACATGAATCACTTGACATGCAAATATGCAGTGTAGAGCAACTGGAAAGCATATTGGCAGTGCTGAGTAGAGTTTCCAAACTAGAAGAAGCTAGTGTAATATTTAGCTTCTCCGCTGGAGTTTAAACTGCCCAACAGAGTGATGCAGGAATGTGTCCCAAAATCTGAAAATGATCTAACATGTTTTCATTCCGATTATTCCCTCATCTCAAAGTCCACGTCCTTTTGACCGTGTAGATGCCTGAAATAAGATCTGCGGTTAACACAAGCTGAAGAGATATTAACGTTTTGTTCTATGGTACTAAATTACGTCAATGAAAACTCCACTGCTGAATGTCCCAAGCTTCTATGTGTCATCAAAACAGTAGCTGCTGACAAGTGATTAGTTGAGACTAAAACACTTTATTAGCCGTTTTTAGCTTAGCGTTGGTGTTGCACAGCCCTGTGACCAGGGTGTAGTTTGCTTCTAGCCCAACGATAGCTACTATACTTCTGCCGATTACATTAACGCTTAAAGAATCATATAATTGGTGTTAACATTGAGATTATCCTGCTGAACCAGCGATGATGTCGGTATCATAAAAGTGTTTGCCCAAAAATGTATTATCTGCAATATTGCAAAATCTAGAGGTGGGAAAATAACTCAGATCGTGTACTTAAAGGAGACCTATCATGCTATATTTAAATGATATAGTGTATGACCATACCTATATAAGGTATATTTATACATTTTATTTTTCAAAATACCAAACAGATCATTTTTTAGCCATGCCTCGTTTCGCTCATTTTCGCTCTTTTCCAAGCCTGTCTTTGAAAATTCTGAGCAGCAGCTGACCACGCCCCCCTGCAGAAGAGCGGGGCATGAGCCGGTGAGAGTCACGTTAACATGCTTGCTGTGATTACGAGTGTGGAATAAACATGTCATCTCAGAGCAATGCATGTGTTCAAGCGTATTATCAATTTGATCCAGAGACTGACCCTGAAGCAGCGGAGGTTTTGGTGGAGGTGCAAAGATCTCGGTTGCAGCAGGACGTTTCTGAATGGTTAGTTGACAAGCTGTTGTTCCTATTTATTTTACTCTGTTACGATGATTGCTACTTATACCGTTCACATTTTGGCTAATTAGCAAGAATGCTATGTGTACAGTTTATAACTTAGAGCTTGTAACGCAAAAACAGCGATACATATATATATTTATAAAGGGAGACATTCATATTTTCAGCATATATACAATGGCCTCATTGCGTTTATTAATAGTTTACAGCCCTTTTCTTCCAACATCGTGCAACAACCGTTGGAAAGTTCAATAACTTAGGGTGATAAAAAGTATAACTCCAACAACACCTCAGTTGTCAGCAGTGTGTGTAGTTTCATGTGTTTTTAAAAGCTCAGTTATTGACTTCTTTCTACAGGTGTACATGTGCAAATTGCGCCACGATGCCTTCTGAACCGGAGAATGTGTGCTGCATAGAGATACCACAGGTAACATTTTTGATAGCTTCACTAAGTTGTCTGTTTAGAGAATGCATTTTTAACATGTCATTCAATATGTTTATCACACTAGGTGTCAAGACGGATGCAGGAACTTGAGGACTCTGTAACCTGTATGGTGGACCATCCTGGATTGGAGCCTGTGTGCCTGAATGTGTTCTCCCTGCAGAATGCATTGAATATTTACAGAGCTGAACATGGTGGACTACAGTTGAGGCAAATAGAGCAGTGAGTGGTTTGTTTCTTTTGACTGAAATTGTAAAACGAATGCTAATATTGTTCATGGAAATAAATACTGGTGTATATGGCTTTATGCAATCTTTCATTGTACATGTACTATTATATATATATATATATTATTACACAGCAATGGCATAACACACCCAAGTGTACGACAAAAAAAGTCCACACACAACCTTATGCTTTTGAAATCAGAATATTCTTTACCCATCCAAACATGAATAATCACGACACATTTGATATCAACTCGGAACTTTATTGTCAAAATCAACGGTTCTTTGAACCCATAAAAAAAAAATTAAATGTACTTGTATTTTGTATAAATTACACTAAATATATTTTTTAATGATTTCAGGCGTCACAGGTATCTAGCCTACAGAAGCTTTGTGAGCTGGTGCTGGGGCTTCCTTGGACGCAGGATCAGAGTGGTGATTCCGGCCTGCGTTGTCCTCAAGGAGGCAGGAGTTTCCTGATCCGCAAAATGTCGATGTTGGGTTCAGACAGCAGCCAAATTGAACCGTGTAGCATACCCGGCGATGACCTCGTCCCTGTCAGGTCGCTCATAATGGTGCAGGGTCCACAAAGACTTGGTCGAAGATGAGGTCCATCAAGTTGGCCACGTAGCCTGTGCAATGTTGAAAAAAAAGCACAACAAAAAATGTGGTTTAGATTAGTATATGCATGTAAAAAACTGAAAGTTCTTTCTAATTTTATATTTGTAAATAGTTGTATAATAAATATTTTAAACACTTACGGAATGTGGGGTCAGTCTTTACTGGTTTTGCTCTGCATTCTCCCTTCCTGGCCTTTGGGAACTGCAGTTTATACAGAGGGTTTCCAGGGGATGTAGTGGCTTGTGCACGCTCAGCGTTTTCATTGTAGTGCAGGGCTGCCAGGTACAGTCTTTCATTTCCGCCATGATACAAAAAAATGTAAATAATAGCAAAGGATGTACAAATTGTCACTAATTAGTAAGTATGTGAGGTGCTGGCCTGTAAAGAAGAAAACATAGTTAGAACAAAATCATCTCAATTTAGTATTCAGGATGAGAAAATACTATTTGGATAAATATAGTCTGAAATCCCAAAAGATGGGGCTTAAAACTCTCTATTTAGCAAAGCTCTTTGCTTAGCCTTTTCCAATCTGAGTTAGTTTTGAACCGTAACGTGCATGCTGTGTTTCTGACTCAATACAGATGATATGTTGGAGAGGGGCTGAGCTCAGTAGACTGACTGTAATTTGTGCTAGCCACTAATTAGCCTGTTGCTAGGTAAGGCCTCAACAACAACATACCAACGGGGCTTTAGCTCCGTTTTACTCGTGGTGTGTGTCCCCCCCTCGCATACATACACACAGTGTTGTATCCTCACACACCCCCATTTATATTCATGTGCGCAAACAATTAAACACACAAAAGCTTTTACATATAACGCTGCAAAAAACGGCATGTCTCATTAGCGTAGCGTAGCTTAGCTTACAGATCTGATCGTTCTTACAGACTACAATCACAAAATCTTTTACATATAACGCTGCAAAAAAACGGCACTTACCTACAGAAGATTACGTTTGTTATTATAACTTACTCAATATGATTTTAGAGGATACAAAATACTAATAAATAGGAGAATAAATACTTGTGTTATCGGCTAGGGCGTGGCTTTACAGCCTTCACACAGATCGCCATTACGGCAGTATGACTGAACATGTTAGCAAATGCCTGATAATTAAAATAAAAGACAAACAAAGACTGCGGAGCGTACAATATAAAATGTTATAAAAACATATAAACACCTAACCGATTACTATTTGGGTTTGAGGCGACATTGATACGGCGAAGCTACATGCTACATGCTACATACTACAAGCTAGAGATAGCTTTATCAGGAAAAACACCGCTAAATAAAAACTTACAGCTTCATAATTGGATGTGTCCTCACTGGCCTGCTCCCGGATGGTTGGTATTGATCCCGGGTTTAGCATTAGCTTGGAGGCATATCCGTGTTGGACTTGAGAGAAGTTCATAAACACCTCCCGGATGGTTGGTATTGATCCCGGCAATACACGTGGCCGTGGCTCATTCCCCTGATAGGTGGAGAGTTGACCAATAAGCGGAGCACGTCTCTTTGTGACGTAGGAAAGTGTTGAAATCTGGATCCGTTTTTTTCAGATCCGTTTCAGCCACTTTTTTAGAGATTTGGCGAAGGAGGAAAATAGAGAGGGTTGTGTTTTCTGACACTTGGTGAGTTCCCTGGAACACCGGGGACATATATTCATGTATAAAAGACGTCCAAAGGTGCATTTTGCATGATAGGTCCCCTTTAAGTAAAAGTAAAGTATCACAGTGTAATAATACTCTGTTACAAGTAACAGTCCTGCATTCAAAATGTTACTCAAGTAAAAGTACAAAAGTATTAGCATAACAATATACTTAAAAGACCTAGTACTCATTCTGCAGATTAGTCCATTTCAAGTCAGTCATCAGCAGTGTTGGGACTAACGCGGTACAAGTAACGCGTTACTGTAACACCGTTACTTTTGGCAGTAACTAGTACTTTAACGCATTACTTTTTAAATTCAGTAACTCAGGTACCGTTACTACATGGTGCGTTACTCCGTTAGTTTTTTTATATAGTCAACAGCCAGGCGAACAGAGATGAGAACTGTACTTAAGTACAGTACTTGAGTAAATGTACTTAGATACTTCCTGTGTCACATGCGGAGACGGGCTGTGGGCGTGTTTGTGTTGTTTACTAACAAGACTATCATGGCGGCGGCGGAGCTCAAGTCTAGTTTCTCCACCTGGAGATATTCTCACTATTTCACTTTTGTCGAGCACAAAGAAAAGAACGTTTTAGTTAAATGTAAGTTGTGTCCTGGCGGGTCAAAGATCTTATCTACTGCCCAAACCAGTAATTCAAATATCTTAAAACATCTGCAAAAACAACATGCTGGGACGAAGCTAGTAGCTAAGACCACAGAGACTCAGCCGACGCCACTCCACCTCCACCTAAGCAACAGCGGCTGGATTTTAACCAAAGGACTGCTAGCCAGGGAAAAGTCGATAAAGCCATTGCACGGTATGTTGTAGAACACATGCAAGCTATTGCTACAGTGGAGTCACCCGCTTTCAGGGAGCTAGTTAGCATGATAGCATGTCCGGGCGGCACACGGCATATGGGACGGAACACTTTTTCCAACTACCTGGAGAAAGAATATACAAAAATGGAAAGCCAGCTAATATCGATGCAATCCAGATTGCATATAATGCATGTCAAGTTGATCAACAGATTGTATTATTCTCCAATGCATAACAGTACTGAAATGAAGGCTATAAGGGCATTAATGGGAGCCCTTTTTTCAAGTAACGAAAACGTTACTTTTCACAGTAACGCATTACTTTTGGGTGTAAGTAACTAGTAAAGTAACTGAGTTACTTTTGACATGAAGTAACTAGTAATGGTAACTAGTTACTGGTTTTCAGTAACTAGCACAACACTGGTCATCAGACAGGAGATGATAAAATATGTTTGTCAGTTAAAAAGCACACTTATTGTAAGAAAATCTTTACAGCAAAGGAGAATGCACGGTAAAGCTTATTGATGGACTTTAATGATTGTCTTGGACACCACTCTCTGCTACTGGCCGAATCAACACACTGGAGGGATCCATAAAGCTCACCTGTCTGCAGTCAGACTGAGCTCTCTGGTCAGGAACTCGAAGATCTTGGCGCTGTGCTCCTTGTTCTTGTCAGCGGTGTCGGTCACACCGATAGCAGACACTGACAGAATGACACACGGAGAGCAGGAGCCGGCTACCAGCATGGGCAGCCCGGGCTGCACCACCAGGTGCATCCTCTGAAACACAGGACCAGCATCAGTTAGGGTAGAGCATGTAAACATGGGTCAGCATGAGGGAAGTGAGTGCAGATACACTTCAGTTAAAGGCCACACCCACACAGACAAAGTGAGCCTGCTAAAGTGTCCTTCAGTAAGGCATTGAACGAGAAGAAGCACGAGAATGAGAATGAGAAGAAGCATAGCCGCGAGAAATCATTTTACTTAGGGGGTGCGGTAAATTGTCAACGGGGGGGTGCTCGTGAATTGTCAACGGGGGGGGGGTAGCCTCGCTGCGGGGACATGATGGACCTCTGTCGCCTGACAGCGCAACTTAAATGATGCCGGCCGTCAACGGCCCTTGACGACCGGCTATTCTGCAGCACCCCTACTTCCCACGGCTATGAGAAGTGCATTCTTTAAGAAAAGAACAGTTATGTTATGTTAGTAATTTGTATACACATTCAACCATTATATTCTCATAATAGACACAATACCTAATTATGTTTCTATGACAAATATCTTATTTCAGTTGCATACAACTTTAATTAAAGTGACTTGTATCCACATACATGGATCCATATCAATTTGCATACAGAACCAACAGATCCGTGGATGACGCTGTCAACCTGGCAATCCATCACACTCTACAACACCTGGAATCCCCCAACACCTACGCCCGCATCTTGTTCCTGGACTTCAGCTCCGCTTTCAACACCATCAACCCGGAAAAACTCTTCAATAAACTAATGGACATGAACACTGACCCCTGCATCTGTCACTGGATCCACAGCTTCCTCTGGAACAGACAACAACGGGTCAAAATAAATAACTCCACATCTCTCCCTCTGCACCTCAGTATAGGAGCTCCACAAGGCTGTGTCCTATCCCCCTGGTTATTCTCACTCTACACAAACCAACTCACATCTCAGCACCCCACAGTCAACATATATACGCAGATGACACAACAATAACAGGACTCATCTCAAATAATAATGAAACACAATACCTCACTCAGATCCATCAAGCAGTCACCTGGTGCTCAGAAAACAACCTCCTACTTAACACAGCAAAAACCCAAGAAATAATCATCGACTTCAGGCAAAAGCCACAGCCCAAATCACCTCTATCTATCTCTGGCAAACTCATTTCCACCACAGAATCACTCAAATTTCTTGGCACTCACATAAGCAATAACCTCAAATGGAAGACCAACACAGACCACATCTACAAAAAAGGCAACCAAAGGCTATTGTTTCTGCGGCAGCTCAAGAAATACAGAGTGAGGAAACATCTCCTAATCCAGTTCTACACAGCCATCATCCAAAGCATCCTCACATCATCCATCACAGTCTGGTACAGCAGTTCAGACAACCTCTCCCGGAATAAACTTCAACGTATCATCAATAAAGCATCAAAAATCACCTGCAGTCCCCTTCCATCACTCGAATCACTTCACCACCAACGAACTGTCACAAGGGCAAAGAAAATCATTTCTGACCCCTCCCACCCAGGTCACCATGTCTTCCAACTTCTGCCCTCAGGGAGGCGCTACAGGTCACTGTCCGCCAAAACCGCCCGCTTCAAAAACAGCTTTTTCCCCTTTGCAATACGGACACTAAATGGACTCTAAATAACCCCAATGAACAATAACAATCCACCACACCTTGAACTTTATGTTATATGTCTTTGCCCTGTGCTGTGTGTTGTACTTTTTATTGTCTGTTTATTGTATGTTGAATTGTATGGAACAAGCTGTAATACTCTGCACTGAACACGAATTCCACCAGCCTGGCTGTGTGGTCATTAAAGATTCTAATCTTCTAATCTATATGTGTCATTTCATGTTGACACATTTGCTGCATGTGAGGCTGTGTGTTATAGGTTACATAAAGTGAGTTTATAGATAGATACATGTGTACAGTATATGTGTGCATTACATTACGGCTGAAGCGATTAGTCGCATAACAACAGTCACTGCCCTTTCCTACATACTGGCAGAGGTGGGACTAAGTAGACTCAAATACTGTACTTAAGTACAATTTTGAGATACTTGTACTTTACTTGAGTATTTCCATGTTATGCTACTTTGTACTTCTACTCCACTAGAATTGAGGTAAATGGTGTACTTTTACTCCACTACATGTATTTAATACCTTTAGTTACTTTACAGATCTGGATGAATGATGTGAAATCTAATCAAGTGTTGAATCAGACTTTAGTTCCACCTGGAGTAAATTCACAAGCTACCCTGCAGTATACAAAGTATTTCAAACTAGCTAGATCTGAGTACTTCTCCCACCGCTGCATACTGGCAAATGTATTTATGACTGCAGACAAAACCTAGGGTCATATGTGTAATGTAACTAGTATGCAATAACTGTTATAGCCAAGCCTACTGTGACTTTAGGCCGAGGCTATATACAGGACGGTCCTGTACACAACGCCAAATGGCTATATACAGGACCGTCCTGTACACAGCTCTCTGAAATGGCTATATACAGGACGGTCCTGCACAGAAGCCCTGAAATGGCTATATACAGGACGGTCCTGTATATAAGGTCTCTGAAATGGCTATATACAGGACGGTCCTGTATATAAGGTCTCTGAATTGGCTATATACAGGACCGTCCTGTATACAAGCTCCGAAATGGCTATATACAGGACCGTCCTGTAAACAGCTCTCTGAAATGGCTATATACAGGACGGTCCTGTGGATAAGATATCTGAAATGGCTATATACAGGACCGTCCTGCAGCTAACGTCAAATGACTATATACAGACCGGGCTATTATAGCATGCTTAAGCAAGTTTCGCGGGTGGTAATGTAGGGATAGGATTCACAGATAAATATTCTCACGACAACATTATTTTCAATGAGTTTCCCCTCAATATAAAAATTGTGGCAATTAAATCTCTTTCCATGCCAATTGCTTAGCTTTTTATGCTGATTTCAGTCTTTTTTTTGGCTTATCTTTTTATGTTGTTTCAATCATTTTCTACTTTATATTTTCCAATGCACAATGTTTTACTTGTAAAGGATATCACTGCATACTTTAAAGACTACTCGGTTTTATTAAAACTGAAGGTTTATTTTTAAAGAATACGCCGACATTTCGTTGACGTGTAGTGATTTTGCATTGAAAGCAACACAAATCATTTATCGGCTACCCCGGCATTTTTATTTTAGAAATCGGAGAAACCGTATTTTGAATTGTATGTAGTATGCTGTACATTTTTGTAATGTATCCTGCTGTAAACGTTAATTGTACACCAATTATATCCATATTTCTGTAGACTACATAAAAAGCGACTCGATTTTTCTGCCGATAAAGACGTGAAAATCCCATGAAATGTCAGGTTTCATTTCTAAAATTGGTGAAGGTCACCCTCTGGTTTCAAACTAGGGCTGCAACAAACGACTAATTTGATAATCGATTAATCTATCGATTAATGAAACGATTAATCGATTATTCGGATCGTTAAGGTTTTAACCACTACTTATATCGATACTGCTTATCGATCCGGTCCTTTTAACGATAGTATTAACGGTTCTTAGACAAGAAATAAGGTAAACTAACTAAACAAATTGTTAACAAAACTAACATTGATTTTTATTTTAATTAAATGCATAATATTTCACATCAAAAGAAACAACAATGTTTTAACAAATCATATTAAATAATGTGATGACAGAACTGTAAACAGAATAGCTGAAACTTTAACAAAATAAATAACTCAGTTTCCTCTAATCATTAACCCATGTTTGTATAACTGAGTTAACTCTGTGTATTGCTGCTAGCAAACTGCCCCGCCCCCTCGCAAGCAGGCGGGGGAGAGATCTCTCGCCTGAATTGGGAAGATCGAAAATACATTATAGACGCATTTTATAGTCATATTGCATATTAGAAACGGAGTTGGCGACACTAAGACTGCGATATAATGTTTATGTAGCAATAATACATATGACATATGTTTTAAATGTCTCCTGTACGGTCCTGTAGTGTATATAGCCATTTCAGAGACCAACAGGACCGTCCTGTATATAGCCATTTCAGAGGGTTGTGTACAGGACGGTCCTGTATAGTCATTTGGCGTTGTGTACAGGACGGTCCTGTATATAGCCATTTCAGAGACCTTATATACAGGACCGTCCTGTATATAGCCACTCCCGTGACTTTATGTGAATGGACCCTTCCAGCCATTACAGTTAAGAGGAACTGGTGAGAAAGTGTTGATGTGCTGGAAAAGCCTCTATTCCACTAATTAAAACAGCTATATGTGGGTTAGAGTTAGTGGTAAATGCATGTAAAACTGCTAGGAACGTTAATCCTGTTGAAAGCATGAGAGGCACATGTGCCCAGTATGACCACAGCAGGACTCACGCAGCCCAGCTTCACCCCGCGGGGCTGCAGCTCCTAGCCGGGAAGGCACTCACCTCCTCGGGCTTCCCCAGAGCAGCAGCGGTGCAGGAGCACAGCTTCTTCAGGAAGTCCTCCGAGAAGGAGCTGGCCGGCAGGTTACTCTGAATGTCGACGAAAGGCATTCTGAAGTCTGCTGGAGTCAAGTCTGCCCGAAACTGTATGGAGACCAGAGAGAGCAGCGACAGGAGAGCAGCCGAGTCTACTGCTTCCGGTTGTAGATTTAAAAATATGTTCAGTGAGTTCAAAACGTTCAAACTAAAGTAATATTTCTTCAGCTAGTATGATGTTCTTATTGTCTAGTGGAGGGTGATATTTATATTTCTTAATATTATATCTTGATTTGTGTGCTTAATATTTGAAAGTTAAATTTAAAAAAAATGCTCAAATGGGTTTAATATTTTCTATTTATGGTTCACAGAAACCCTGCTAACACACAAAAAAGTATAGCCTGTGTGTGTGTATATATACACCTATACACTCATAACTGAATAAAACAATGCTCTAAGAATGTAAAATTGAAATTATTTTAATTTTGAGATTTTGTTTGCAGAAAATATAAACTCGTCAGAATAACAAAGAATATGCAGTGGACTAAAACCCGATGAAAACATGGCCTGATGCTAAGAAAACATGTCGTACGGCTTTATTTTGAAAGCAGAACCGGATGTACCGCAACTGAGGGCAATGCGCCAAGGTTCAGTCAGGCGACCCTTTTTTATTTTTTTACAAACTTTATTGGAATTGGAACAACATACCCACATTCATCCACGATACGCACTCTAAGCAATTCCTTAGGGATACATATTGTTGAAGTGTTTAGTTTTTTTGGGTGGTAGCCCAAAGCGAATGTTAGATACACAGTTCTTAGTTTATTAATGGATTGATTGTCGAATTTATGTAGGATCTCATTTCTGTTTTGTCTAGGAAATAATTTTTCAGTGAGACACTTCCTTATAAAGGGATTATTGCATGTTTCGTCCAGGACTAATATCCCTTTAATGAATAATGAGGGCAGTTGTGGCTATATAGTTTGGGGAGCCATAACATGTCTCGACATAAACACACATTCTTGAGGAAGCGCTTTATGTAGTTTAATAATATCTGATGTTGTGGGATTGAAGTTATGTCTAGTGCAATAACACAATTGTTCATAATCTAGGAGATTTCTGTCAGAAACCATTAAATCAGTTATGGATTGTAACATTGTAATCCTGCTAGTAATCTGATTATAATCTAAGCAGTTACTTTTTTTTGTATCCTGATTAGATAATCTCGTTACATGTAAACCGTTGCTCCCCAAGCCTGTATACTGTATATGTATATATACAGGCTAAAAACACGACATGACAGGAATAAGGAAAATACACTGACATTATGTGCAAGGTCATAGCAGCTATTTATTAAAGGTTCTTGCCTGTACATACCAAAAACATTTTGTACATTATAGTAATGTATGTATACATTACACGGTCATCAATCAACAAAACCAACATGCTCTCTGCCTGAGGTACGTTCACATCTACGTGCTAGAATGTGGCAATTTCTACAGTAAGTTTCATTATTGAGATATGTCCAACTTGACAGCTGATCACCATCCTTCACACCAGCGACGTCACACCTGCAGAGAAAAAAGAGATACACATGATTTTTAATGAAATTACGTATTTTTATGTCCAACGAGTTTCTGTAGCTTCTACTGAGAAATCATACTACTGTAAAACCGTATGATCAGGTGCCAGGAGAACCAAAGCAGTAAGTGTTTCACATGAAGCGCACATGAAGAATTTCATATTAAAAAAGCAGATGCCTTGGGATGTTTTGAGCAGTGTTTCATGTGGCTCCATCCATCCTTCAGCACACTCACCGTGGGAGAACTTGCACTGTTTGAGAGCCTCGCTGAAGCCCTCGCATAGACTCAGGTCATACTGGCCGGTAGCACAGTCCAGGAACTGTCTGACCTCAAAGTTACAGGGGCCGGGCTGGGCCTGAGTGGGCCGGGGGGGCTCCTAGGATGATACGAGCAAGGAAAAACATTTGAATCCGACATTTCACAGTCAAAGTCCTGAATGGGCTTCATGGTTGAGGTCACACTCAGTCGTCAGCTTCGCTTACAGCAACTTCTCAAGCAACAATCTGGGTACTACTTTCAATGAACAAGAAAAAATACATTTAAAATCAATACGCATACTTGGTGGATCTCCTGTTTGACCCAAGTAGCTGTTCATGCTGTACATACATAAAGAAAAAAGGAAATATTTCAACATGGTGATCCTGGCTACTACTTTTATCGTAATTATCATTTAATTTCGAAGCATCTGATAAAAAAAAAACTAAAAATGAATCTGTTCCAAACTATTCATGCTAACTAATATGCTTTTTGATACTTTTATGATATCCTGCCCAATATATTGTCTCTCCATATAATATGTCAAAATGATCATATTCATAGCATGGTTCAGGGTTCTCTAGGGTTTATCTAAATGAATAAATCCAACTAAAATCGGCCTTGCAATGTAATTTGTTATCATAAGAAATAATGATATTTTCTTTTCTTCTTACGAGATCATTTAATATTTTTTATAAATATACACGTTTGGCCTATGACATTTTATTGTCCTCATTCATTTTACTTTACTTTGTTGTTGCAGTAAATCATTATTTAAGAAAATACATATTTGTATTGTTTATAATATCCAACACCATATGAAAAAGGAGGTTAACACTCCCGCTGCAAAATGGTATGTATTAGTATTGATGCTCTGGTCAGTGGGGCTCTCTGTAGTCAAATCTGTATCAGTGTCTTAACTGACCACTCCTTAAATAAAAAAGCTCAAAGCAGGAACTCCTTTTCTTTGCAATGTTCTAATGATAATCTGCAGGGGCTCTACATTTCAAATCCTTTGGCCAGATGGAGAAAATTCTACTTTTGAACCATTACGGAGGAAAACACACCATGACCAGTCAGACTTTCACCAGACAGAAGCACCTCCAGAAGAACCGATGACCTGATTTGACATGTTGGAGTCAGCTAAAGCCTGTGCCCTGCCACCCTAATCCTACGAGTGATTATACTTCTCTTACCTGGTATGTGGGCTTGGCTGGCTCAGGGCTGCTGCTGCTGCTGCTGCTGCTGCCCCCGCTGAACGCTCCTGTGAGGGCGCTGCCCATTACGTGGCCCACAGCGGAACCCACTGCCACCCCAGCAGCTGTGGTGGCCATCTGGGCCATCAGGCCCGGGCCCTGGGATGGAGCGGGGGCCGGGGCCAGGGCAGCGGGAGGTGCATGAGCTGGAGCATGGGATACAGGATGGCTACAAAGAAAAGCAAAAACATTTGCATTAGACAGGCTCAAATGGACATGACGTATGGTACAAAGCCTGTGTGTCTTTATAAACACGAAACCACTGTAAACCAACATCTTATATTCCAATCAGATGTAGAAGAAATTTAAATTATGATATATAATAATTAGGAATTATACCTTCATAAAATGCCATGCAATAACAACGTCTCAGCTGTAGTCTTTTTTTTAAATCAATAAAATGTTAAAAGTAATCAGACAAGGTACCAAGTGAAGCCTTGCATTGCTGGAACCTGTGTATATTAATAACTGTTACAGGACATTCACCCTCGAGAAGTAGGAAACAGCTAATGCTGATTGCTCAGGTATGAAAATCACCTGCAAGCAAATATATTTTGATGCTAATACTTTTGTCCTTTTACTTGAGTAACATTTTGAATGCAGGACTTTTACTTGTACCAGAGTATTCCTTCACTCTGGTACTTCTACTTTTACTTAAGTACAAGATCTGAGTAGCTCTTCCATCACTGCCATTGATAAAAATAAAAACATGACAACAAGACAAACCACATCTCTATTTGACTTGCCTAAAAGAAGCATTGTGTTTTATATAAAGTAGTGACCTTGTCAAGAACTTCACTCTGACATAACATGGTCTCAGTAACGAATGACGCAACAACAATTAGGATACATATCAAAGCCACCCTGCGTATAATGTAGTTATTAGCCAGACAACTGACAAACTAGGCTGTAATGTCAATGTCATATTTGTTAAAGTCTGAATTCGTACTACCTGCAAACAGGACACATGAGACCATCTGCTATGCCCCCCCCCCCCCCCCTCAGACTGTGGGTTTCTGTATGTGTTACCATAGACTGTATAAAGCCAAGGTGTTACCTGGCTGGAGCTGAGGCGCGGCTGCGGCTTCCTCTCATCTTTGAGACTACAAACAGTCGGATTGTGATAAACTGGATTGAAGAACCGGAGAACTCTGTCGGTGCTTCTATAAAATGCTTCTCTGGTCACTGCATGGATGTCGCTGCCGGTCACTGCGCTGACCTTGTTCTTCTTCTCTCAGTTTTTGGCGGATTGCAAACAACTTTTAAGGTGCATACCGCCACCTACTGTACACGAGTGTGAATCATCATATCATTCCATCTCTTAACTCATCTATGGCCATTTCTCATTTCACTAATTTCCCCTCCTCGACTCCTATCCTCGTGTCTTAGTCCCGCCCACAGGAGATGCGAGTGGAGGAGCGGAGGAGGGGAACCGAGGAAAGAGGAGTGGAAGCAGCAGGCGGTTAGAGAAATGAGAAATCCTCTCCTCTGAGCGGTCATTTTAAAGAGACGTCCATTAATAATGACAGGAGGCACAGCAGCCCTCTGTCTGATGGACAGATGTGTTCATGATCAAAACCTCTCTTAAAGAGCACCTTCGGGGGAGAGCATTGCAAAACTGGCCCCGGTAATGGTACAAATCTCAACCTGTCGTACAATGGACAGCTTCCCCCCCCCCCCCCCCCATCTATGTATATAGGGCCTACTCGCATTTTAGACTCTGTTACTAACTGTATATCTGTAGACTTGGTATGTCTTAAATGTCCGGTTAGGATGTATTAGAACGAAATCTAAAATGAAAATTGTAAATAAGCAATCTGTATGTAAAAAACCACCTGTATGTAAATTGTAAATAAGCCATCTGTATGTCAAATATGTCTTATATGTCTTAAATGATATGATGAATTGGAAATGGGGGACCCTGATGTAAACAAGACGAAAGTCTTTCTCTGGTCTGCATCCTCTCAACAATTGTATGTTTTGAGCTGTACTGTACTGTACCCAATATACAAGCTGTTAATAAACTTTTCAATCAATCAATCAAACATGACTTATATTTACTTGTAATTCATTCACAGTGCGGTATAATGATACAATAACAGGCTACAGAAGCGGACATACACACACATATATACATAGGTATATATATATATATATATAAATATATACAATTTCAGAATCAAACAAGTATGAGAGCACTCACAGCATAATAACGTAACACTATCAGAGACTGGATATATCCCCCCCCCCCCTCTCTGGTCGATACAATGAGGAAATGCAATTACGGGCCAAAAGTTTTATTTACAAGTATTAAAGGCAAGGCAAGGCAAGTTTATTTATATAGCACTTTTCAACACAAGGCAATTCAAAGTGCTTACATTAAAAGTAAGCATAGGACACCAAACCAACTGAGACCTGTCTGTCCGCCGCATCTACGCACACACACACACACACACACACACACACACACACACACACGGCCCTAGACCCCAAGCCTAAGCGAGCTTTGGCTTGGGGGCCCCCCTCACTCTAGCGCGTTCCCACTACACACAACACGGAACCATCTTTTGTCTTAAGATGTAAGCATAAGCACACATATTGTATACATAAGAATGTAAACACCGTGGACCTACCCAGCTAGAAACGTTTGGTTCAACATTTTGAGAATGTTACATTCATTGTTCTAGGAATGTTTTCAGCGAGAAGTTTTCTTTTGGTTTCCAGAATGTTCTTCTGAAAGGAGGATAACGTTCTCTAACATAACATTGTTAGAACATTATGCCCTACTGTTCTTAAAATGTTTTCAGCTGCAAGTTAGATTTGTTTATGTTGCCAGAATGTTATTATTTTAGAGAAGGATAACATGTTTATGTTTAAAACATTATGCAAATGTTCTGTGGTAACAATTTATTAAAATATGTTTACATTATTAGAACATAAAGACATAATATTCCTGTAATTGTTCAACTCAAAATTCCTGGGTAAGTGGACTGACCATTGTGGTCATTAGGATGATTTTGATAGTTTACTTAACTATTGGAATTTGACTATTAACACATGTAAAAGGATGACTCGGAATCAGCTGGTGAAAGTAACATTTGTTTATTAGAAAAGGGGAGCTGGGAGTGGAGGTTGGTTATGGCAGCAGTGGGAAACAGTTGTTCCAGGGTAGTAGAGAGGCCTGGCTGGTCTTGGGAGTGTGGAAGGCCTTGGATTCCTCCTGGGAGAGACATAAAAATGAGGGTGAGGCAAAAGCAGGCAAAGTTGTCAAAGAATATGCTGGCAAAAAGCTAGAGCTGCACGCAACAAACCGTTCACGGCAACAATCCGGCAGGGAATGAGTGCAGGCTGCAGGCTTTCATAGTGTGGGTGATGAGCAGGTTGCAGGTGTGGTTGATTGGAGATTGCTCCCAGCCGTGTCGAGCAGACCAACAGGCAAAGAGGGTGGCTGTGGGCCCTTCTCACTTCTCTTATTTTTCATTTCCTCGCTCCTCGGTCTCGGTCTCACCGGAAGTTGATTTGTCTGCGCCATCTTGAGTAGAGTCCCAATGGCCTTATGTTTGCCGGAGGACCGAGGAGCGAGGAGCGATAATGGAGGAGCTATAACCGAGGAACCACCAGACCATCCTTCGATGAAATCCTCAGACACTCGCCCCGCCCCCTTACTGTGTATCGCTCACTGATTGGACGATGCAGTGCATGCACTGATCTGATGCTTCTTGACATGAGAGCAGTTTCCCAGCGGAGTGAAGAAAACACATGAACCTCACGGGACTCACTCCTCAGTTTATACCGTGTTTTGTTTCAATTAATGTATCATTTAATTACAAATATGTGATATATCTGAACAACAAAGTGGTCAAAAATCATTTTCTTCATTTATTGGAACCATTTTCATGATCACTTTTTTCTTTTTACATTTTCATTTATTGTCATTTCCATTCAGTCAGTCATTAAGTGCTATTAAAATGTTAATGTGCTACATTTCCACACAAACAAACAAAGTGTGCAATCCAATGAATGATAATCTAACTGGGTTTTGATAGATAACATATCTCTTTTTCTTCTCTCAATTATTTTATTTCTATTGTGCACTCTAATCAATATTAATCAAACTATTGTTCGTTTATACATTTTAAGAATGGCGTTTATCTTTTTTGAGGATGAGTTCTTATTTTATTTTATTTATTTGGGTCTACAACAGATGATACAAATGTTTGTGTCAGTAAATGTGTACTAACCGAGGCGGGGGTGTGTGTGGAAATATCGGGGACAGAGCTACTAGGCTTGTTTGAGACAAGCGAGACCTGCGCAGTTGCGATCAACGTCTTGCTAGTGCGTTGCATGATGGTTAGTCAGTAGAGGCTTCTCAATACTCAGAGGGCCCTTCTCACTTCTCTTATTTTTCATTTCCTCGCTCCTCGGTCTCGGTCTCACCGGAAGTTGATTTGTCTGCGCCATCTTGAGTACCGTCCCAATGGCCTTATTTCTGCCGGAGGACCGAGGAGCGATGAGCGAGGAGCGATAATGGAGGAGCTATTATCGAGGAACCACCAGACCATCCTCCGATGAAATCCTCAGATACTCGCCCCGCCCCCTTACTGTGTATCGCTCACTGATTGGATGATGCAGCGCATGCACTGATCTGATGCTTCTTGACATGAGAGCAGTTTCCCAGCGGAGTGAAGAAAATACATGAACCTCACGGGAGTCACTCCTCAGTTTATACCGTGTTTTGTTTCAATTAATGTATCATTTAATTACAAATATGTGATATATCTGAACAACAAAGTGGTCAAAAATCATTTTATTCATTTATTGGAAACATTTTCATGATCGCTTTTTTCGCTTTACATTTTCATTTATTGTCATTTCCATTCAGTCAGTCATTAAGTGCTATTAAAATGTTAATGTGCTACATATCCACACAAACAAACAAAGTGTGCAATCCAATGAATGTTAATCTAACTGGGTTTTGATAGATAACATATCTCTTTTTCTTCTCTCAATTATTTAATTTCTATTGTGCACTCTAATCAATATTAATCAAACTATTGTTCGTTTATACATTTTGAGAATGGCGTTTATCTTTTTTGAGAATGAGTTCTTATTTGATTTTATTTATTTGGGTCTACAACAGATGATACATATGTTTGTGTCAGTAAATGTGTACTAACAGAGGCGGGGGTGTTTGTGAAAATAACGGGGACAGAGCTGCTGTCAGACGATCAGCTGTGCGGCGTCATCAAACGGACGTCGCTTCACGTGACGCTCCGGAGGAAAGGACGTCCCATTGCTCTTAAAACTAATTTCCCTGCTTCTCGTGGTTTCCTTGCGTCTCTCCATGCTTCCCTGGTGGGAGGGACTAGTCACAGGGAAACGACGCAAGTGAGGGACGCAAGGAATCCATTTAACCGAAGTGAGAAGGACCCACATTTCCCCTCCTCGACTCCTCAGTCCTCCGGTAGTGACCCGGAAATGAATTTCAGAGCGCCATTTTGAAGGACATCTAATTTCTCTAAATGCACTTCGAGGACCGAGCATCGAGCATCGAGGAGGAGCTCTGGATGAGCTCTAACATAGGGCCCTTCTCACTTCGGTTAAATGGATTCCTTGCGTAGGGTTAACCCTAACCCTTTTTTTTTATTAATGAAAAGCGTATTTTTTTCACATAGGGGTGAGCTGCATGACATGATTTTTGAGCTGAAAGCATGATACATAGACTACATCTGAATTCATTTTCATGATTAAAGACAGGACAGTTTTTATAGACACATAAACGTTTTACTTTTGCAAATTTAAAGTGCAAACATGAAAAATAACAATACAAAGTGGCCACAGTAGCGAACTGCCTTCTTGCACACATCACAGTTCGCTAAGTTTTCATTGACAGTTAGCTCCATACAACGCTCCTCTTTCTCTCAGCCATCATGCGCGAGTGTGTGTCGCACTCGCGAGTCGCTGGCTGCTGTCAGTCAGCTTGATAATCGACGTTCAGGCAAGGAGCGCGCTGCGCGTGCGTGAGCCTCGAGGAGAGGAGGACAGCAGTGGAGAAAGAAGAAAAGAGCGCATATACTTGTGTTCGTCTGCGCTCTGCACATAGTTTTTGATGAAATTGACGAGTAGAGGAGAGGAAAAAAATATAAAAGTATCGATCCTATTGATATTTTGAAACGTAACGTAATATCGGAAGTATCGATATTTTGGGATCGATCCGCCCACCCCTACTCGAGCTGGTTTCTTCAAAATTACCTACCCCACCTTTAATGTATGTGTGTTGGTTTGTGTACAACCTAATAACCTAAATCTGCATAATGTAATGAAGCATGACATGGAAAACACTAATGTAAAGTACAAGTAACTCTTACTTAAGTACAGTAGTTGAGTAAATGTACCTTGTTGTTACTCCACTGTTGATACCAGGGTCAGGTAGTAATATCTTCTAAATGTGTAACGACACTGTAGTTACTGTGGTGCAGGTCCGCTCCTGAACGGAGGGGGCGCTGTGGTGGTGTAGTTATTGGGAAGTAGGCTACTGTGAAATATTGCCATTGTGCAACCAACCATCATAACAACAAGATTCCAACAGCAGTCTGTGTACACATTTTATCCGACTTTAGGATCACTTCAAAACACCTAGCTATGCGTTTCAGATAGCACGTCAACGCTTCAGGACTGTCCGTGTTGTTTTAAGGAAGCAGGTCCTTTATTTAAACAGCCGGGTGTTTCAGACTCGCTGTGACAATGTCGACCTCCGTGGAGTTCCACTCTCAGATCGCCTCCATCATGGAGGTGCTGGCTAATGCGGCCGTGGCGGAAATTTGTAAAGTTGTAGACGACGGATATACGGTGGTACACCTGCAGATGTCCCGGAGCCAGAAGGACAACGAGTTCCTGCGACGGAAACTCAAACTGATGGAGCTGCAGGTCGCCAGGTACCGGGCGGAGAGAGTGAGGGGAGCGGAGGGCTTCACCGGCGGCCGCTTCCCGGGGGTCCGCCCCCTCCACCGGCAGAGCAGGGACTCACTGGCCGGTAAGAAGCCCCGACACCTGGAACTTTAAAATGTCTTCATAATCATATTGCTGAACAATAGACATAACCTAGCATGGCTGTTGAATGTGTGTTCTACAGAAGATAAATAGAATTCTGACTTTTTTCTCAGAATTCTAACGGACTTTTTTTCCTCAGAGTTCTGTCTGACTTTTCTCAGAAATATGGCTTTTTTTCTCAGAATTGTGGCTATTTTCTTAGAATTCGGAGATTAAAGTCAAACTCAAAATGTCATGTGGCCCTGATCCCCTCCCGTAGTGTTCTGTTATACATAATTATATATATTTTTTATGAATGATTTATTTATGGTGGAAGGAGATATTGTAAATAAAGTCAAACCATTGTTACAGTTCTGAAGAAAAATATTTTCCCACAGTCTTATCTTTTCTAGCTGTGTGAGATTATTTATATTGCTTTCATAAAGGAATTACAACCATCATAAATAATCATTTAAGCTGACGGGAAGCAGTATATTTGAAATATGAAGTCTAGGTGTTCTACTTTAGGGGGTTACAGTTCACAACAGGACATAACCCAACAGTCCAGCACGGCTGCACAACACCTGCTCTTTCACAGTGAATGATCTGATCATTAGATCATAAGACTAGTTTAGTCATTTGTAACCAATTAATGTCCTTCTTATTTCCCAGCAGGCCCCATGCTGCAGGCCAGGACCAGGTTTCTGAACCGAGACCCAGCGACTCAGCAGTCTTCAAGGAAGATCCAACCCATCAACCTGGACCAGGACCCTGATCAAGAGGTGGTCACCACCACCAAAGCTGAGGTAGATAAGATAAGATGGTACTTTATTGATCCCAATTTGGGAAATTGTTTTTGTTGCAGCAGCAATTCAGATACCAATTCAAGAAAGCATTTTTTATATTGGCCTGTCTTGTTTTTTTTAGGGGGGACATACATTAAGCCATGACGTTATTCTGGTTTGTTTGCAATTATAAATTATTTTATGCAGACATAGGGGAGAGGTAGAAAATGATTTAAATGTGGAATGTAGTGTAATCATAGTACACAGTTAAAACTACACTCATATGACCCTGCTCTAATTCACTCATGTTTTATCTGAGTTCATCTTGGATCTCATTTACATGAGTCCATAGTCACAAAATATTGATAGCGGATTGATCATTTAAGAAAATAAAAGGTCAACCACTCAAAGGTTAGCTGGTGTCACTTTCTCCGCTGTGTGTCAGGTGTTCCAGTGTTTCCCACAGATTTGAAATATACTTGGGGGGGTGGTAGTAGCGTGGGGGGGGGGGGGGGGGTGCTGAGGTGATGTGCAACAACATTAACCTTTCTGTTGGTCGCTTGTTAGCAGACCCTTCACGCGATGGCAGAGCGAACAGGTACAGGCAGGGCCCATAGTGATAGCCCTATAGTTGAATTCTACTACCCACAAATAACCATATGGAAATGGTTTAACTATTTAGAAAAAGTAAATGTTTTTAGGAACCTATCCATGTGATTTTAAGTGGGGGTGGACCTCAAATCCTCTAGGGGGGGTCCGGGGGCATGCTCCCCCGGTCAGATTTTTTTTTAAATGTTGGAGTTAAATGCATCAATCTGGTGCATTTTGAGAGGAAAATAAAGAGACTAGATATGTGGGAACACCTATATGAAACGGAACTGTATACATTTCAATAATCATAAAATCATGGCCATAACCAATAACATATCCAATATGAAAAAACACTGACACCCTCAAATGGAAATATGTGTTTACATAAATGGTGACCAAACCGTTTGAGACCCACTGAGAACTTAGACTAAGCTAACTATCTAAACACTCAGAGTGCTTTACCTCACCTGAGCTGAGGTTATCCCTAGCTTGAGTGACACACAGAGACCAATCAAGGGCTTTGATTTATGATCTGTATGACAGTGGCCATGTCTGCAGGCCACATCATGTGGACAGCCAGTCACCCTGTGTGAGGCAGGCCACTTAACAGGCCAGGCCATCGGGAAACCCCCCGGTCCTCCCGATGGCCAGTCCGGGACTGGGTACAGGAGGCGTAGAGCGAGGGATCATTGTCCACAAGTTAATCGATCGCAGATGACGTCGTGGTCACGGACGAATAAAATATATACCTGGTCGGCCCGCCCAAGTATAGTCTATGTGTGGGAAACCCTGTGTTCCCCTACACTTATTTCAGCACTCAATTGGCAGAACAATTGGATAAGTCAAAGAAAACTGGAGTATGTTAGTGCATTTAGTAGGGATGCTCCGATCGATCGGTCACCGATCGATATCGGCCGATACTCACTCTCTAAAGATCGATCGGTGCTCTCTAAACATGCCGATCGCGAGAGCCGATCGCATGACGTAAAATACATGACACTTTTCTCTGTGTGCGGCAAAACAAGCTCGCCAACATGGCTTCACCGGTCTGGCATTATTTTAAGGTGTCCGAAAAAGACAGTAAAATAGCGGTATGCAACGTGTGTGAAGCAGAAATCCTGCAGCTCCGCCCGCCGGACAGGTAAGCGCAGCGAAACACACACACACATTGAGAACCAGACCGCAGTTCATTTCCTCATATTCCAAACGAGAAATTACGGTAGCAAACCAAACAGTGGGTGAAACTGGTAAGTTTTCGCCTGTTTGGGGAGTTTATATATATATATATATATTGCTCGCATAAAATCCCCGGTGTTTTTTGCTTTGTATGTCGGGGGCGGGAGATTCATGTGATTGGTTGTTGGTCGCGTTGCTCGCAAAAAATCCCCAAGCTTTCAGACACGCCCAGCTCCAAGATTTCCAAGATTTTTGAAAAGCTGCTGTGTGGACGTACCGTAAGAGTTAGACCTAACACACTTAGTTATTTGTATCTACCTCTGGAACAAGCTAAACTAGTTATTATAAATATATTTATTCTTCATTGTCGGGTCACTCATTACTGGATCAGTGAGCTGCATGAGATACTGACAGGCTGTCAGGAGAGGGAGAGAGGAGGGAGAGAGAGAGGGAGAGAGGAAAAGAGAGCGCTTCCGCTAATTTCTCCCGTGTTATTCTCCAAAGTGAATGTAAACTTGAATAATGTACATCATTTGAATGTAATAATTAAGTTGATTGTTGTTTGTGGAAGCTCCAGTGAATGAGCCCCATTAACTGAGTTTAAACATCACTTTAAATGGAAGATTTAAAGTGATGTTTAAATCTTCCATTTAGGCCCCGCCCACTCGATCGGATCGGCGATCGGTATCGGCCGATACTGATTCCGGCGATCGGCCCCGAAATTGGCGATCGGAGCATCCCTAGCATTTAGTCGCACCTGTTATATGTTCAACTGAATAGAGTAACCAACTGTATTATGTGTGGAGAAACCCAGAGGTAAACCTATGGCAGTCTGCTGTGTTACACACCTGTCTCCCAAAACAAAGAGTGTGTTGGTTTATTTTTTACAGAAACCCAATATGCTGTATCTCCCCTGTACATTAGTCAAATGATCATAAAATCCCACGTCACAAAAACACAACTTTATATCTTCTGTATAACAGAGTTGTGCTCATCATTTTCTTAGAAATAGGTAATTCAGCATGAAAAAGCATTTCAAAATGATAAATCGACTATATATATCTGAGCTGAAAAAACCCGAAATAAAACAATAAGGCAGCCCTAGCAAAAGCCAAAACATACAGTATGTGACTTGTTGTATCAAAAACATCTGGTATCCTTTATCATTTAGTATTAAATTATAGGCAGCAGTTTAATCCTATTAGTATTTTTATAACATCATTTTAGTTATTTTAATCAGTGTGTCCTCTCAGTCAGCAGAGCCTGAGGAGGAGGAGGGACTGCTAATTGTCAAGGTGGAGGAAACAATGGATACTGGAACCCCCCACCACGAGGCGGCGGACGTTAGAGGAGACGCCAACCCCGCCACGTCACCCCCCGGCCCCCCGATGGACACCAGATGCCATCGCGAAATGGAGGTCAGTGGATCTGACATCGTCACGTTAGTTGTCGGCAGAACAGCTGTAACTGACAGCAGTGACACAACCCACAGTTCCCAGCTGATGCTAACAGGAAGTGATGTCAGAGCAGGGGACAGTGAGCCGCTGGACTCAGGAGCCGGCAGTGTGGTTGCTTCTTGTGCCGACGTAACGGACATCAGGAAGGATAATAAGGCTGCTTTAGACACATCCTCCCTGTCAGAGGTGATAGTCATTGATGGAGAGGCGGCATCAGAGGGGTGTGTGTGGTCAGATGCAAACCAGATAAAGACAGAAGCAGGAAGAGAGAAAAACGGACATGATCAAACTACATCACCCAGGATTCAGTTGGGCGCTGGGCTGGAATCAGTGCAAGTGAAGTCCTCACTGCAGGAAAGTTCCGTTCTACCTCCAGATGCCATTCCAGGAACATCTAGTGGTGGGATTAGCTCTGGTATCAACTCCTCCGTGGATCTTCACCGCCCTGCGAGCCAACACCACCCCCCCCACCACAGCCACTACAAGCCCTTCTCCAGCAGCTTCCATCTGGCCTTCCACCACGCTGTCACCATGGAGCGTCTGTACGGCTGCACCATCTGCACCAAGCGCTTCTTCCTGGAGTCGGACCTGCGGAAGCACCTGGCCCGGCACACCAGGGAGAAGCCCTACGCCTGCCTGCTCTGCGGCAAGAGGTTCGTGTGCCAGAGCCAGCTGGACATCCACTGCAATGTGCACACCGGAGAGAGACCCTTCAGCTGCTCCGTCTGCAGCCGCCGCTTCTCCCATCCCAGCAACCTGAAGAGGCACCAGAAGATCCAGCACTCAGAGAGCAACCTCCCCCACCCACACAGGATAATGCTGCACCAGAGTTACCAAGCAGGGGGAAGTTATCCCTGAAGAGGACGAGACAAGGCTTTTCAAAGCAATACTAACACTTTTTTAACCCTGAGGATTACTATTGAGAGAGGTGATGTAGCACAAACATAAGCAGCTCCTCTGAAATTTGACCTGTCTGAATGGCTCTCCAGTTATTTTAATCATCCACCATTTCAGTTTTATTTTAATTATATGCAATTTGAATCTAGTGCAAGGATGGCGGACACAGCTGAAAACTACAATAAAGAAAATTACAGGATGTTTGGGTGTTGCAGGGAAAAAACCAATGAATTCTTTCAAAAATGTCTGACATAATGACATTTTAACCTGTTAAGCCCCTTAGCCCCCCCGGGCTTTTTCCCCCGTTTTTTTTTTTTTTTCACGAAACTGTGTCTCAGGGCTTCTTAAAATGTAATACTATTAATGTGTCATACTCACTTAAAGGGAAGAAACTCAGCTAACTGATGATATGAACCATTTTTTACCGAAACAAAACACAAGTCTCACAAGAAGCGTCTAAATGAGCCCTGAGCGAAAAATGCTAACGCACTTAGCACAGAACTCTAGGTATAAATACTTTATTACTTATCGGATCTGCACAAACTGAGATTCCACAGATTCTAGAGGTATAAGTATCATCACTGAGCGATCAGAACTCGCGACAGGGGAAGCAAAACCAGACAACACACGACGTAGCTTTAGGTAGCAAAAAACAGAGATATGCTCACCGTTTGCTGTTATTCTGATCAAAAGTTGTTTCCAATGCCATTAAAAAGAGAAAAACGTGGCTGAAGGTTAATCCATAGGTTAATCCAATGTGTCTGTCACTTTGAATTTTTTTTGATAATCCATAATTCCATTTTTATATAAAAAACTGACTTTTCATATTAGCTGCTAATGATAGCTTCCAGAGTGTATGACAGCTTCCTGTTTTGGGTATTCTGGCTACGCCATACTTGCCAACCTTGAGACCTCAGAAATCGGGAGCATTTTCAAAACCACTGCGGGGGGGGGTCGGGTGCTAGTGGATCGCCGGAGCTGTATTAGATTAACATTAACATGCTTATTGTAGTTGTAAGTGCACTGCCTTTGCGGCCTGTAGCACCATGGAGCATATGGGCTGGACCTGTATTTTAGTGAGCAAGGCAAGTTTGGCAAGGCAAGTTTATTTATATAGCACTTTTCAACACAAGGCAATTCAAAGTGCTTTACAAAAAATGAAAGCCATTAAAATGGCATTTAAATCAGTCATTAAAAAGTAAAGCTAATAAAATAAACATTAAAAGAAAAAATACATGGATAAAAGTTACAGTGCAGTCTAAGATATGAATAGTTCAATTAAAAGCAGCGACAAAAAGAAAAGTCTTCAGCCTGGATTTAAAAGTAGTCAGAGTTGCAGCGGACCTGCAGGTTTCTGGGAGTTTGTTCCAGATATTTGGAGCATAATAACTGAACGCTGCTTCTCCATGTTTAGTTCTGACTCTGGGGACAGAAAGCTGACCAGTCCCTGAAGACCTGAGAGATCTGGATGGTTCATAATTTAGCAGAAATGTATTTTGGGCCTAAGCAGAGGGTCGAGTTGTCGATTCTTGTTCTGTTTTCTGTGACTATCTTCCTCACCCTGGCCTCTCAGACTTTCAGTTGCGCGCGCTACCAAAGAGACGCGCTACCATGGAAACCAAACAAAGGTGTAGCTGTATTAAAGTCAGGGCTGCCAACACTCACGCATTGAGCGTGAGTGTTGGCAGCATATACAAATAAAGTGAAGGAACAGCAAACCGAGCGGTCTACGAAATGAGACGGTCTTCTGGATTAGTTCAGTAAAGTTGGAACGATATTGGGAGATTCTGATTTCACGGATCAATAACTCATGAACAAAACGTTTTTCAGACACAAATGACGTCTCCTAAGTACCGTGGTAAGGTTGGCAACGAACTACAATCACATTTCGATAAAAAAAAAAAAACAATACGCGCCGTCCTCCGAGCTGGACACATTACATTGGTCTCTGTCCGCAACCGGAGAAGAAACGAGTGCTCAGGGACCGTCTGCAAAGTGCAACTCCGAAAAAAGAGAATACAATGATATTCAATCACTATTATACAGCTTATTACTACCAAAGTCACTACACACATCAATAGTCTCCTGTGTGTCATACTACAGCAAGGAGTTTGGAAGAATGTGCTTTTGAATAATTTGGCGAATATTTATAAATCTTCAATAACTATGGCATCATCTTAAATAACTTTACTATTATACAGTATATTTCTACCAAACTCAGAATTTGAATTGTTGTTGTTAGCATCTGGTTAGCTTAACGGATATTAAAAGCTGTTTCTAAAACAAGGAAAGGGAGAGCTCTCTCCTGTCAGACTGAGAGATAACTACAGCTCAGTGAGGTAAGGGACTCTGTTTAGATAGTTAACTTTAGTCTAGTTATCTCAGTGGGTCTCAAATGTTTTGGTCACCATTTATGAGAATAAATGAAAAACAGTTATGAAATACTATATGACAGTAAAACAAGAATACAGTTTAAAAGGTGAGTGATTTGTAAAATATCCATAGAGAAAAAGAAAATCTGTGTACAGTTCTGTTTCATATGGGTGTTGAGAGATGTATCCATAAATTCATTTTGCTCTCAAAATGCACCAGATTGATGCATTTAACTTCAATATTTAGCATGCCCCCGGACCCCCCTAGAGCACTTTACCTCTGCCTACACCTATATGCCATTCATCACCTCCGTGATGAGTCTCCATTAGGCGCTTTCACACTGCGGTACTTTTCCCACAAAGGTTCATGTGAACTTAGTTCATGTGAACTCTTTTATCGCGTTCACACCAAAAAGAGCCGGTACTAACATTAGTTCATGTGAACCTTTTTACCCCCTCGAAAGTCCCTGCTAGAGAGCAGGGACTTTCGAACGGCTCTTTTGTGAGAAAAGAGCTACATTTCTGATTGGCTGGGCGGATTGCAAACCACGCCCCGCAAAACTCCCAAAAAGTTTTGTGAAGCCGCCATTTTATTATCCTCTCATTAGCATTATTAGCATTAGCATTAGCCCAGCGCAGAAACGCAGAGAGACTAACTTATGGCAACACAAAATAAAACATGGGAGCGGTGGAGATGAGGAGGTGTCGGCGTTCTGGCGATTTACTCGGAAGGCTTCAGTAGAAGCTGCTGGGAGTCCCAGCAGCTTCTACTGAAGCCAGTCCCTAACTCCGGGGACTTCCGGCCGGGGACTTTGGGCGGCAGTATACGCCGTGAAGTGGTTTGCGGCCTGCCAGTAAACCCAAAGCAGAAGAAGAACAAGTGACGTCAGCGGCTTCATTTGCCTAATCCACCCCCAGGGACTTTTTCCAGTGTGAACGCGATCTGTATTTAGTTCATGCGAACTAAAGAGTTCACATGAACTAAGTTCACATGAACCTTTGTGGGAAAAGTACCGCAGTGTGAAAGCGCCTATTGTGATTTGAAAAATCAAACGAGTCCTTCGGTGGGCGGGAAAAAACGTGTTCGTCAGAATCGTCACTTCCTGTACTGACAGTGGAGGTGTCCTGAGGAGTGCAGCCTACACCGGAACTGTCCTGAGAGTGGAGGTCTGCAGGCAGGCTCCAAGCCCCCAGGAAGTGCGCCGGACTCAGATGAAAATATTCGTGCTGGCCAAACGGCGGTACTACACTTCCGTTTGGTTGCCAGGCCCGGAAACACTTTTTCCCATTGACTTACATGGGGAAAGAGTGGTCTGATAATTTTTTTTAAACTAAATAAACTACCCAGTATGAACACTTGTATAGCCCTTATTAAAAACATTTGTTCCTCAAGTTGTAAAAATGTGCTAATAACGTTATTCTGAGAGTTATTTCCCTCTGCATTATGAACGCGCATCTAACCCACGGGACCGCGCCGCCCGGCACGTTCATGTTACGTGTCCCGACCAATCAGAGCACACTGTGCTCACAGGGAGGGTGGGGGCTGAAGCTATTGGAGCTACAACGAGCCGTTAAAGAGCCTGTGACAGCATCCCAACAACTGTTGTGCAATGAAATATTGGGCTACTAGTAATCTCGAACCGTCAGTTTAAAAAAGAAAAAGCGATACCGTTCCGTTAAATATCAATAATTTCGAACATCGCGGGGAAATTCCTTCGACTCATTTTGAAGTTTTGGGGGAAGCCGGAAGTGACGTCAATGCGGGAACGCTTCACTGTGCAGCGAGAGAGCCAAACACGGACAAAGTGTGTTGTCATGCGTAGAAATGGTGAATTACTGAGTTTAGGCACGTTCATAACGTTTTAATGAAGTTGACTACAGTATATTCATATTTGTCAGTGCTTTCATGTCAATTCGGCGAACATAAACATAAATGATCGTGGTGAAGATGATGATTACATTAGGATTAAAAATCGGTAGTGAGAGCTGCTGAATTTCCTCCCGTCGGATGTGATATAAAAACAAATCGATTATTTTTGTAGTTGTAAACTCAAGTGGATGAAACTACATTTATTAGTGCTTTCATGTCAATTCGGCGAACATATGATACATGAAATGATCGTGAGAATGATGATTAAAAATCGTTTGTTTCTGCATTTCCTGATGAGAAAACAAACCGATGCTTTTTGTAGTTGTACACCAACATGGATTAAACGTGTGGTTTTTTTACCTCAATGTTGGGGAAATTAATGGATAAAATGCACGGATTATTATTATTATTCCCACTCCGATCGGGACACTAGGTCCACCGTTTCCCCGCAGCGAGGCTCCCGCCGTTGACAGTTTACCTGGGCTGGGTGCAGTGGCGGACTGGCCATCGGGACGAATCCCGATGGGCCGGTACCGAAGTGGGCCGGTCGGATAAGTCACTAGCACATCCCCCATAGGCGGCGCGTGAGGCTCAGGTTTGGGAAGGCTAAATAACTTGTTTTACCTGACGCTGCCCGCCTCCGGCGTCTATAGAAAAGAGATCAACTCAGTGTGCGGAGTTTAAATCTCTCAAGTCATATTACAGGATAAAGGAAATACAGTTTAAACTGTCGTATGCAGAGAAGACGCCGACGTGTCGCACTTATCATTCATATTACATCATCAATCAGATCATCGATCATATAATATCATAAAATATCATATATTTCCTGTCAGCTTCTCCAGCCGTATCTGGCCGTGCAACACTTACAGTGTCACATACTGTATGTAGAAGTATTATTTTAAGCAACACATTATGTTGACGAAACACTCGAGTAAAATGTAATTAAAGTCAGATCCACTCGTGTCTTAGACGGGAACGCGCTCTCAGCTGGAGAGAGAAACCCTGGCTTGATTTACCGAGTTGATAACCAGCGTCGTAGGACCGCTTAGCGAGATCTCGTTTGTTAGTTTGTTGTTGTTAGTTTGTTTGTTACTCAAACATATCCAGGGTATGTTGAACTGGCTTCGTAGTACAGGGCACAGGTGGCTAGCAGCGCTAATGTCAAAGACACAGACATTGCATTATATTTGTATTTTACCAGGATGCAGTGACACAAATATTTACATATTTACATTTACTATCTACAGCACCCGCCGCCCCTGACATCCCCCACTCCCCCCGTTGACAATTTACTAGCAGTACCGAAGTGGGCCGGTCGAGAGTCCCGGGATGATTTTTAGTCCCATTCCACCACTGGCTACATGACCGTATGATCGCCCATATTGACGCACCTAATTCCTAAACTTCTAACAGATACAACATAAAGCGATCCTTCAGCCTCATATGAGCTCTCAGACACGTTCAAAATTAAACTGTCATCGCTGTCTGAGCTTGCTGCTGTGTGCGCCATCGTGCGTTTGCATGCAGATGCTGGGATCCTGAACGGTGCAGCTGGAGCGCTGTGCCCGCAATGACGTCACACATAATTTGGCGGGACTTGAAGAATCCCCGAGCAGATCCAGAAAATGGTCAACATTGAAGGGCAGATTAATGGTTATCAAAGTACAAATATCCAAAATCAGTTCAGTAACGGTTTTCAAGGGGACAATATTTACTCAAATTGATGGGTTTGGATGATGGGGGAAACTCGTGTCACAGGCTCTTTAAAGGCAGAGAGTGAAATTCAGTGAATACACGTAGTTTACAGAGATGCTGTATGAGAAACCAATGTGAGTTGCGTTTATCTTTACCCATGGATGCACAATAAGAACGGATCCATATCGTCTTACTGCCCTCCCACGGAGCTGTAATAATGGATATATTGCACATGTTTGCTTTAATTCATTATCATACTACATGGGCTGTATGATTACATCTTGTACCGTAAATGTTGTATTAAATAAAGTTAATATTACCGACATTATTAATGTCCCTGTAGCTTCGTATTGCACTAAGAAGCTTATTGCACTGTATATAAATATATATATATACAGTGCAATAATTATTTCATGCTAAATGAAGCTCTGTTGGATATCACTAGATCCTGTTACAGCGTAATATAAGTACATAACGATTGATGTGTACATTAGCATCATTACTAGCTAGCCGCTAGCTGCTAACTGCCGCCTCGTTCACAGTGGCGACTGGTCATTAGGTGCAGGTGGGGCACAGCCCCACCTAGTGTCAGCAGAAAGTATTAAAAGTAATGATTACAAAAAAATGCTAAAAATAAATTAAAAAATATATAAAATATATTTTAAGATCATGTTTAATCATCTGATTCGTCTGTACATTGCTGTTTTAGTCTGTGTTCTTCTAATTAGTGTCTACAGTGTGTGCCTATTGAGCTGTTTAGAGCCATGTGGGACAAAACCCGATCCTGCCCCTCCCTCTCCCTGTTTAAGTCAATGGTGACTGTAAAAACTACACTGCGCATGCTCAGAGTATTGTCCTATTTAATGTGTGTGGCAAAAAAATAATGACCATAGGGGCATAGTGCTGCCATCCCCACCATACGTCATCTCACATAATTCAGAGCTGATTGGCTGTAAGTACGTGTGCCGCGAAAAGTGTGGTGTGTGAAGAGGAGGAGAGAGAGCTGCAGTGAGGCGTCCTAAAACCCGGAAATAAACTGCGCATGGCTTCCCTCCACAAAAAAGCAATGATATTTCTCCATAGGATTTTAGAAAATAGCTCAAAATAAGATCTGTGGGAAACAAACCTGTTAGATAAATGCACGTTTTGTTCAGCCGGATAATATCCACATGTCTACCCTACTTTTATAATTTTCGAATCATAAATCTATTGATTAGATCAGATTTATGATAGACTTTTGAAACTACAAGAACATAAGGAGGACTTTTACAAAAAAGTAATAGAGATTTTTGTCCAGAAGGATAGGCAAATGGACTTCATCTTCCTGTCAAGGTAAGACTGCAATTTTATTGAAAATGGGATTTTACTAAGAGAGAACAATTCAATATTTAAATGATAAAATTACATTTGTTGGGTATCCTTTTGTTGAACTGTCTGTTTAAAATTAATTGAAGCATCAGACAAAAAAAGCTTTTGAAAATAATATTATATTTTGATTTAGGTCAAAATATAATATTTGTAAACCTGAAGAGTCAGAGCCTCACCAGCCATGAACCTCACTGCAGAAGCTTATATATAGACATCTAAGTTTTTTGTGCCCCACCACTTTTGTACATATAAAAACGCCACTGCTCGTTCCTATCAAATCCATGATAACAACAATACATTACCATGCTGTCATGAACGCGCGGTGCTATTACGTGTACGCAAATTGACGTGCTTGATGTGAACGAGCATTTTGGTTAAAGTTGCGCATGCTCTATGAGCGCACATACGGGTACTTCTCAGGCATGCTGGGTAATCTGTGACGTTTCACTCTCTCAAAAGGTGGGCCATTTTATCATCCTGCGCTAATGAGCAGCTCTCATAGGAATTAATGAGGCCCCGCCTTCCACGCTGTATCCAGTTCTTATTATACATCCATGGCAGGCTCCCATGATGAAATCGGGAGACTCCCACGAAAATCGGGAGGGTTGGCAAGTATGGGCTACGCGTCACTCTCACTCCTTATTTGGTAACGTGTGTGTGTATGTGGAACGTCCATTCGATTCCATAGAGTGGCGAAGTCCCTCCCCTTCCGGTGGACCTCCATGGGACCTTATTTCGGAAGAATTATGTATTGAAGTCAATGGAGAGAGAAAGATTATCTTTCGATCCCGTTTGAATTGTGCCACGAATTACACATATGATGTTTGTCAATTTAAAAGATCATTTTGCAAGTCAAAAAATAAATAATGTGTCGTAAAACTGTGAAGTAACACATTTTTTTGTGTGAAACGGTCAATGAACTACATCTCTGGTCTAGCAGAACAACACACGTCACCAAGATGGCCGTCACTACTGTCTTGCTAAACAAGGGATTGACTACCCTCACTATCACCACAATGAAACACGTCCAGAAGAATGTCATGCAAAGCTGCCTGCCTGCCTGCCTTTGATTCTCTCTGAACTGCCTGGTCTTTTTAATGTTTAATGTCAACCATTTGTGCAGATAGCGTGAAGTAGAAAAGATCGCCGATGGTAATGTAGCGTTAGCGTTAGCATTTCTCCCCCGGGCTTAAATGGTGTATTATAGAATAATAATAATACCTTTTATTTCTATAGCGCTTTTCTTGAACCCAAAGACACTTGGAGAGAATGATCACACCGGTGTGACAGTACTCTTCAAAGGGTTCACGAAATATGACTACTACTCTTACTGTTTAACATTTTGGGTTACTTAATGCTACTTCATGTTAAGGCTAATACAAATGACAAGGCTAAGGCTGTAATGCTAATTATCGTGCTTGCTACAAGCTAGGTAGCTAACTTGATCCAGCCACACCTGGTCCTTTCATCAGACGGGAAGCGAAAGAATGAACAAGACCCATTTCTGGTACGGTAACAACCTGGTACTAAGCACACAGGCATCTTGTTAAAGTTATCTTATCTTAGCTATCTCTTATATTTAGCGGAGGAAAACAATCGTGACATCAGTTATTACATCACTTACATAGTCTTACATTTCAACAGTTTTACGACAAACTGTGACTTTTTTGACATGGAAATGATTTTTTAAGATTAACAAACATCATATGTGTAATTCGTGGCACAATTCAAACGGGATCGAAAGATACGTTTTCTCTCTCCATTGACTTCAATACATAATTTTCCCGAAATACGGTCCTATGGACCGGAAGTAGATGGGCGTGACTTTGCCACTCTATTGGCTCTAACGGTTAAAAAGAGATGTCAATCATCAAAATCGACGAAGGGGTGTGCTAAATCTCTCTAAAAAGGTCAATTTTCACTTGTTTTGCATCAACCTTGATACAGGGTACTTATTTGATGTTATAGTTTGGATTCCTAAAGCTTTTAATCTACTATCCCATCATTCAAGGGTTTTCACGATAAGTAATGTGTTTTTTTTTGGATGGACACTATAATTGAAATTTTTTTACTATGTTCGATCTGAATTTACTTTAAAATAAAAAAAATCTATATTGATTCTGACTCATCTACATCCAACTCACAGGTTTATCATTGCTTTGAGAAAAAAGATTATTAATGTACCCCTTTTAGAAGTGAAGTTATGGTCATTCGTTCTGGGAATGTCATTTTTCGAGCCTGAGTCCTGGAAAACAGGCTTAACAGGTTAAGGAATACAACCCACACAGTAAGGTGTATCCAGACCTGTATCAAGGAGTATGATACATAGAGGTCAGGCAGGTAGTGACACACCTTTAGAATTTCAAAATTTGACTGAGATAGATTATATTAATATCATCAAGTGGTATAACAACACAAATCCTGACTCAAAGCCAAACAGTCGGAAAAAAGAGCCATAAAAACTTTCTAGGGCACGCACCACACACACACACACACACACACACACACACACACACACACACACACACACACACACACACACACACACACACACAGAGTGTGAGGCTCTGAAGTCCCCAAGTCACTTCTATGTAAAACTCACGGAGGCTTCTTTATCTACGGTGGGTGACACGGGCACACGCATTACCACGGCCCAAAACACTTCCATAAGGAGAAATTAGAGACACTGAAAAGTGACGTACACAGCTGGGACCGGAGCAGTGGTGGCGTTAGACTTTTCGAGAGAGCATGCTCGTGAACTGTTTCCCAGTGCCTCGCTGTGGGGAAACTTTGGCGCTGTTCCGAGTTTGTTCTAAATTGTCAAAACGAAAGACTGCTTTCCGATTTTTCCGTCATTGTTAATACAAATCCATAGACGGAAAATATTCTGTTAACGTGACCACTGGACCGGAGCGCTTGTTGACGTTCCGGGTTTATAAAATGGGCCAACTGTCACTGGATACTTAACTAAAATGTTGATCAAATTTGATCACATTTTAACTAATGATTCCTTCCGATATTATTGCAGATCTGCTGTAAGCTATCAGCTAACCTAGTCATTTCAAATGGACAAAACGCTTACAATTATGAAACAGACTGCCAACAGAGACAGTTGGCCAACACTTTCGTGTTTTTATGATTGCATTGTCTTGGAAAGTGCAGTGCGTTTCTGCTTATGGAAGTGTTTTGGGCCGTTGTAGCACATTTGCGGCCACCGTAATAATCCATACAAAACAAGCAATTAGGAATCCCACAAGGACCCTATAAGTAAACATATTGTCATTAAATGCACTGTCAGTCCCTCACAGATCAGGCTTCAGTGACTAACATGTGTTTATTCTGTCAGCGACGCAGCCTGAGAGACACGAGAACTCTCCTTCTTTGTACAAGGTCTCTGATGTGTGTAAATCTGAATGACTAATGTCAAGTTATTTTTTTATGTAATTTATTGAGTGCCTCAGTTCAATGAGAAGAATCAAATCGAGTCTTTGGATACTTTTTTATTCTATTGTCCATGTTATTAATAAAAATGTGTATAAGAAGGATGAGTTTTTTCAACATATCATCAGAGATGGGGTCGTTACTAAAAAAAAGTAATATACATATTACATATTACTTTAAAAAAAAGTAATATATTACACTACTTCGTTACTCTCTACATAAAGTAACTCGTTACTTTACTCGTTACTTTACTCGTTACTTTACTCGCAGGCAGGGTCGGCGTCATGGGGGGTCATTCGAGGGCCATGCCCCCCCAAATGAGTCACTGTGCCCCCCCAACGCAGGGTGGGCAAGCCTTGCCACTTTGCCGTTTTTTTTTTTTTTTAATCATAGAAGTGAAAACGTTTCCACTAAAGGTTTTTTGTGTGAAATACATCAGAAATAAAGAATACAAATATAAAACACAGCCTGAGGTGTGCTCACTGCTGCTCTCTGATTGGTGTGTTGCTTGACCAATGACCCCCGACTTTTGTTTTGTTATCATTACGTGGCTGTGTGTTTTAGATGAAAGCCGGTGGCAATCTGTTCATCTGTTATACTGATTATACAGTAAAGCCATCGAAAATAATATGATATACAGTACAAGTAGCCTACTTCTGGGTCTCTGTGTTTCATTCAAGCTCGGCTCTCTGTGTGTGTGGCACGATCGCATTTTGTGAGTGCGCGAGCGGTAACGTGGAATGTTGTTGTTAGCATCCGGTTAGCTAGCTATGCTAACAGATATAAAGAGCTGTTTCTACACCAAGGTGGAGGAGAGTCCTCTCCTGTCAGACTGAGAGGATCGTATAACCTCAGCTCAGTGAGGTAAGGACTCTCTCAGTGTTTAGATAGTTCACTTTAGTGTAAGTTATCTCAGTGGGTCTCAAACGGTTTGGTCACCATTTATGTAAACAAGTATTTGCGAGGAACACATGTATATGATCATTAGCCTATAGCCTAGTTATTAAAAAAATAAGAGAATAAATGAAAAACGGGTATGAAATACTATAGGACAGTAACACAAGAATACAGTTTAAAAGGGGAGTGATTAGTAAAATATCCATAAAGAACAAGTAAATCTGTGTACAGTTCTGTTTCATATGAATGCTGAGAGATGTAGGCTATCCATTGATCTCTTCATTTTGCTCTCAAAGTGCACCAGATTGATGCATTTAACTTCAATATTTTAAAAATAATCTTCCCGGGGGAGCATGCCCCCAGACCCTCCTAGAGGAGGTTAGGTCCACCCCCACCTAAAACATGTTCACATGGATAGGATACAAAATACATTTGCACACTTTTCATATGGTGGCCTATGTCCATATGTTTCTGTTTTGGTGGTCGTGCCACAACCGTGCATGTATGCACAAGTCATAGGTGCGCTAGGAAATAGCACATACACCCCTCAATGTGTGTGAAAGACAATAGACTTTACAGCATGTTTTTTTTAATTGAAGTTGCGTTGGTGTTTGTGTGTTGGTTGTTGACGGCAGTGTGTGCCCCCCCTTGGTAAATGATTGCCCCCCCCATTCGATTTGTTCTAGAGCCGACCCTGCTCGCAGGGCCGGCCCGCCCCTCCCTACAGGCAGATCACGCAGACTGCGGCGCACCTACAGTGTGCGCGCCACAGTTTTGCCTCTGCGAGACTCCACTTGCACCCCCAATTACTATTGCATTAAGGAAGACATAACACAAGTCTTTCTTTTTATATGCTCTCAAATAGGCTACCAGCCACACAACAAGCTAACAGTCTGTGAAACGTCAAGACACTAATTAATGAAACCAGTTCAAGACGCATTATTCTTATCATTCTTTATGAGCGCATAACGGTAAGGTATCTAATTACTTATGTATTTAGTATTCCATAACTTAGTAACAGAGATGGTCAAACTAAAGTGGTAGAGACATGGCAGAATTCCTACAATGAAGCGGGACATTGAACTGTTCACCCGTGAGAGGGCGATCAACAAAAGAGAGCGAGCGGCCTGTTGAGGGAGTTTACAGATGAAAAGACTCAGCCATGTTTATGCAGCACTGCACGTGGAGATGTGGTCTCGCAAGTCGCGCAGATTACATAGGCCTACATGTAAATAATGGCGGAAACCCCTCTAGTCTGTCAGTGAGTGTGATTATTTTATAAAAGTAACGAAGTAACGCGTGTCGGGCAATGTTAGTAACTGTAGTGTGATTACTAAATTATAAGTAAGTAAGTAACGCGTTACACTACTCCGTTACCGACAACAGTAATATTATTACAGTGACGCGTTACTTTGTAATGCGTTACACCCAACTCTGCATATCATCACATGAATCTTCTAATAAGAGTTCTTGTTTCTCTCTCATCATATAAAACTAGGTTTGTTCCCCGGTTGTGATGTTAAGGTTTATTACAAATTGTAAATAAATACAGCATGTGGCCGCTCACTGTTTGTTTCTTGCAGTAAACTGCCTTAAAACCTCTGTGAAGAATACCCATTGGCTCTGCATAGAGCACTTTCTTACCTTCTGTTGCTTACATAATCGCATAAATGTAGCATTTTGAGAGCTTTGAGCTCAGCGAAGAAGAGAGGGGAATGTTCAAATTAATGTGTACTCCTGTATAGATACAGTTCAGTGTAAACATGCCAATAAATAACATTTGTATTGTATGGTCTAATTTAACTTAATGGTCTAACATAAAGTAAATCACTAGAATGCATGCAATATTTGTGTTATATGTAGCACCTACAGCATATGTCAACCCTTTGACTGCTTTCAGAAACATTGATATTTATTCTCTCTGTGCTAAATGCCTGCCTCCTCTTTGCAGGGCCAGAGGCATCTGGAAAACTCCAGCAGTGCTCAGTGCAAAGACGAAGAGATGCACAAGGAGCAAGGTATCACTGTTCACGTCATTCAGCCTTCCACCAAGCAGCAAACAGTAGTGATTTATTTTGACTGCAGGTTTGTCCTCACCAAACTAAGTGGTAATATGCTCAGCTGCTCTGTGTTGCTTCAAATCAAGGCACAAAAGAAGGCAAAACATATTGCTGATAGATATATTTTACTGAAAAATATATAGTTTCACACAAAAAATGAGAGGCTCAGTCATTTCCTAAAACAGCTGGTCGCAAGTTTTTATTAAACAGGATGATAACTAGTATATGGGACTATTTTAAGAGCTAGACTTATCCCTATTAAAGGTAGGGTAGGTAAGAATGGAGAAACCAGCTTGAGTGCGCTAGAATTTGAAATTACGCAGCCGGAAAAAATCTGCCCCTTCCTTCAGACTTCCTTACAGAGCCCCTCCTCCAACACACACGAGATGGAAGGCTGACAGGCAGGTAGGCCATCCAATTATCTGACCCGGGCCGGGGCAGATAATTGGTCGTGCTTTTTACAGCGCCACGGCTTTCACAGATGAAATATTTGTATATATTTATTGTCAAAGCATTTCATTTATTCATTGCTATCGGGATGTTAAGAGCATTCCATGGAATATAACAACAAGTGTTTCTGAAGTGAATTACCTACCCCACCTTTAAGGGATGTGAGTATTTGTGTGGGTTCATGGAAATAGAGGAACATTTCACCCAGTGCAATTCAGTTTTCACAAAACAATTATAATAGAGAATTTGTACTTTATGTACGTTTTTCTACTTCATCCTCAGTTATGCTTCCATTTCATAAATGTTTACTTGTTCTCAATTTTATATCAGATATGTATTAGCTATCGATAAACAAAACTACTACATTATAATTTAACATTGATATGTTATTGTGTTTCCATTGGACACAAACAGTGTTGACATGGTCAGGTAGGGCAGCAGGTAAAATCAATGGATGCAGAGTCACTGTTGGAGGGTTAGATAACTTGCGCTCCCCACTACTTTGTTTGGAACCCGCACTTAATGTGGCAGACCCTCCATGTGAAGACACAAAAGGAGTAGAAGTGGGCAGGGAGATGGTGAAGGGGCCCAACACACACTTATCCATCCTACAGCTGAAAGCCAACCAGGCTTACCATCACAACAGTGTGTTTGTAAAATCCTATTTATGTTGGTAAAAAAAAAAGTATTCTTTTAATTCTGTTTTCTTTGGCTAATCAGGTTTGACCCCAGAGAAACACAGTCCTTCCCAAACGCTGCTGGGATGGCAAAAGAGCAGTGAGACTGAAGATAGACAGCGCCCATCTTGTTCCACAAACACAGCAGGAACTGTGGCACAAGACTCATCATTTAGCCATGTGAGCACAAACATGGCCTCTAGTTTCTCCACAGCATCTAAAAGGCCTCGAAGCGACATGGACCAGGCTAACACTGTGATGAAGTCCCCCTACCCTGGAGCAGAGGACCGCCGCGGTAGTTTGTTGTTGTCTCAATCGATGAACTATGAGCCATCCAGTGAAGACATGTTTGGAGGTAAGGCAGCCTACAGTCTTTCTGATTTTAACACCCCCCTGGCTGCCATGGACTCCCAGCAACAGCACATCCAGCATCCTTGGTCTGGAGTCCGAACAATGGACAACTTCTCCAGTCTGAACCACCTTCATCAAGCATCTGGCAATCAGAAGCAGGAGACTGGATCAGCACCGCCAGACCTGCCCTATGCCTGCACCTTCTGCACACGCCGCTATGCCCACCAGTGCCAGCTGTGCATCCACGAACGCGTCCACACGGGGGACAAACCGTTTCGCTGCGTCCAGTGTGGGAAGAGCTTCGGCCAGGTGTGCAGCCTCAAGCGCCACCAGATGGTCCACACGGGGGAGAGGCCCTTCCCCTGCCCCCACTGCGGGAAGCAGTTCTCCTCCTCCACCAACCTGAAGGTCCACCAGAGCGTCCACACCGGGGAGAAGAGGTTCCACTGCTCCAAGTGTGGCAAGAACTTCTCCTTCCTCAGCAACCTCATCCGGCACCAGGCTCTGCACAGCGCTAGGGTATGAAGGTCTAGAATAACATGAACAGTATTATTACATTGACATATTATTTTATGACATAGTGGATAGATGAGATATGTCTTTTTCAACAGCCTTTAGTCATAATGTCCTTTAACATTTCACATTAAGTGCCATTTCCTGTTTGATGTCCGTGCTGTTTGGAAGTACTCGTTTAAGCATCCGCTCATTCAAAAGATCTCTGAAACATGAATGATGAAGACGGAGTGATGTACGTGATTATTTGATCACATCTGATAATGGTGTGTTGACAACATTTAAAGGGGCCCTATTTTGGGGTTCTCCCTTTCCTGTAGTGTGTTAAACTACAGGCCGCGTGTGTGTTTGTGTGTGTGTGTGTGTGTGTGCCCTAGAAAGTTGTTATGGCTCTTTTTTTCGACTGTTTGGCTTTGAGTCAGGAGGATTTGTGTTGTTACTTGATGATATTAATATAATCTATCTCAGTCAAATTTTGAAATTCTAAAGGTGTGTCACTACCTGCCTGACCTCTATGTATCATACTCTTTGATACAGGTCTGGATACACCTTATTGTGTGGGTTGTATTCCTTAACCTGTTAAGCCCCGAGCCTGTTTTCCAGGACTCAGGCTCGAAAATGACATTCCCAGAACAAATGACCATACAGTAGGTTTTTGTGCATGCATGGTCTGCATCCCTGTGTTCCCTCCAGAGGGAGTTTCTCTCCCACACAACCCCCCTGCCTAGAACGCATCCATTGTTCTATTTCGTATAGGCTTCGCCCTCTAAGGCTATCGCGTAATCCCCTGCGCACCCGCGCAGCACTGAAAACACTTGTATGATCCTGCGCTCCTCTATCCTGGATCGCGAGCCCTGGATCTTGAGTCGTGGCTGTGGTCCTGGATCATAGGTCCTGGATGGATATCCTCGTGGATTCATCTTCCTATTATACACACATGCATTTCCAAACATTTGGACTACCTATGTTGCAAATGTATTATCTTTTCAATTTACACACGGCATCTATTGCACGTCTGTCCGTCCTGGGAGAGGGATCCCTCCTCTGTTGCTCTCCCTGAGGTTTCTCCCATTTTTCCCTTTAAACTGTGGGTTTTCTTCGGAAGTTTTTCCTTGTACGATGTGAGGGTCTAAGGACAGAGGGTGTCGTATTGTCATACTGATATTTTGTACAAACTGTAAAGTCCACTGAGACAAATGTAACATTTGTGATATTGGGCTATATAAATAAACATTGATTGATTGATTGACTTGTAGTCCACGCCCACCTGCGAGGTGGGCCCCACCTTCGGACTCACTTCCGGTATAAATAGGAAGGAGGCCCGACAATCTGCTCCCTCTTTTCTTCAACACTCCAGTACTGAAGCACTGTAGAGACACTAAAGAGTAAAGGCTCTTTTAAGAGCCACCTCGAAAAATATCCTTAAACATGAGTACACAGGGTTGTGTTAGAGTTTGCTCCTCATGCCAGACGGGGTTCATAATGAGCTATGACCGGCACTCACGATGCGAATCCTGCCTGGGGTCGGAGCACGCGCATGCAGCTCTCGCCCAGCAGGTGTCATGTTCTCATTGTGCCCATCTCCCTCTGGCCGACAGGCAGCGAAGAGCGGACGCTCTCGCTACTGCGGCCGAGGAGGATGATTGGCCAGTCCAGGAGTCCTACTCCGTGGACAGAGCCCTTGAGTTCCTGGATCCCTCTTTCCGCCATCACGGCTCTGCCGTCGATAGGCGGGATCCTGCAGGAACTGCCGGAGATCATCGAAAAGGCAGCCGCCTGGAGAGGTCTCCTCGTTCCCCCGGCTCAGGAGAGCTCTCTTGCCGGTGGCAGGAGTGTTTCTCCCGGGTACAGACCGCCAGGAGTGACCCGGTCTGGCCGTGCTCCTTCCAGGAGGGAGCGTCGGCGGACCCTAGGAGCCTGAAGGCTCCGGTGTCCTCATACATCCCCCTCACTAAGGGGGTTGACAGTTGTTGGTTTTCCGATAGCGCCTCCCCAGGAACTGAACCTGGGAATGGAATTAAACTCAGCCAGCATGAGAGCACGGTTCTCGCGGCAGAGAGTGTAGAAACTGACAGCTCTACGCCGGCGTGTCACACCCCGCAGCGTGGTGACAGCCCTCTCCGTGATGCAGCTGCTCTGCATGGCGTCAGCTGGTCACGTGGTGATCCCCCTGGGTCTCCTCCACAGGGGAGACTCCAGAGGTGGTTCAAGCCTGCTGTTTTTAATCTATTGTTTAATAAACTGCAGAGCTCGCTAACTAAGCCGGCTGCCACTAACCTGTCGATTAGTAGACAACAGGGCTCGCTGCAGAAGCCTGCTGTTTTTAACCTATCGGTTAATAAACTGCAGAGCTCCGTTATAACGTTATAACGCCTCGTGTGGACAGCACTGCACACACCTCCACTCATCCCCTGTGCGTGTACGCGCCTCATGATGAGAGCCGGAGTGAAATGCAGCGTGTGGAGGCTCCCTCGCAGCCCTTTCACCTCACAGGTAGCGGCGGCGATGGCATGGCTCGTCACCATGACGACCACTACAGCACATCACGGGGTGCTGTTATACGTTTTCCCACCAGTTCCGCTGACCCCTCGGTACCCGGACCGAGTGTGGGAGAAGCGGCTATCAGCTGTCCTGATAGCCCCGGAGCACACGGGAGCGTCCTGGTGTCTATGCCTACAGCTTACGCTAGTCAGGCAGACCGTGGGAAATTCTGTGGCGCGGGGACGCTCTCTCCTGATCAGCAGCCACCCAGTGTCACACACACTGGCGCCTCAGTGGGACTTGGCTTCGGTGTTACGTGCACTGAGTAAAGTCCCATTTGAACCTTTAGACCAGGTTCCCCTTAAGTTTTTGTCAGTCAAAGTAGTACTACTTTTAGCGCTGACATCAGCAAAAAGGGTGAGTGACTTGTCTGCCCTCTCTGTGGCTCTGTCATTTCTCTGGATCCAAGGAGATGGCAGCTCAGCTGTTTTGCGCCCTAACCCGGTTTTTATGCCAAAGGTTATCACAAGCTCCTTAGGTCAAGAGTGGTAACTTTGGATGGCTTCTTTCCTCCTCCTCACACATCAGAGGAAGAAGCCGCATCTCATCTCCTCTGCCCGTGCGCGTGCTAGCTTGCTATGTTACGCGCACGCAGTGGCGTTTCTAGGTGTACAAAACTGGGGGGGCAGAAAGAGGTCGGGGGAGAGAGAGAGAGAGAGAGGGAGGAGAGAGAGAGGGGGGACAGAGAGAGGGGGGGAGGAGAGAGAGAGGGGGAGTGTCAAATTACATACTGAAGACCACAGGAGCAACACTGTGAGCGCATACATTTACGTACACAGCGTGGGGATGTCATAGTAATGCACCTTCATACATGGAGTAAAGGTCACCATCACAAAGTAATTCTTAACAATAACAACAACCGTAATGCTTTAGCATTAAAACACCATAGACTGTAAATATAAGGAAAACACAGACACTCATCATCGAGGTCACAATATCAATCGATCCAGCAGAGGCAAAACACAGAAGATCAACAAAATATATGACATAAATGAACTTACCAAAGCTGAAGGCTCACTTGAAAAGAAAAGCGGCACGGCGGTCCTTCCTCTGACAGAATGTGTCTATCACTTTGGGGATGAAGTCCTGTAGTTGCTGGATCAACTGGCTTTCAATTGAAAGCATGGCCAATGCGTTAAGTCGCGGCTGTCCCATGGTGTTGCGAGTGAAAGTCTTTATCCTTTTGAGGGTGGAAAAGTTCCTCTCTGACTCGGATGTCGTCATCGGAGTTGTCACTATTATTTTGACCAAAATAACAGTCTCAGCAAACGTTTCCTCCAAGTTGTTCTCGTGAATGGATTTCAACAGAGACAGGGCAGTGTTTCCAGTGTGAAGCTCACTGTGGCGGTAGAGCGTGGTCAGCTCAGACTTCAACTTCTCCTTGTTTCCCAACGCAGGCCAGTTTCACGGCGCAGTCAAGCTCAGGTGTAGGAAATGACAGGACATGCTGTGGGAAGAATGAGCTGTCAACAAGCTTTGCAGCGATCAAATGGTCACTCTGTGAGAACCTCTGTTCCACCTGTGAGATGACTGTGTCACAAGCCTCCTTCATCACCGGCGCTGTGCTGCTGACTCGTCGGCCTGGCTCGTCTGTTCCATCATGAGCAGTGGCGGCCAATGCATCAGTTTTCTGCCTCATTTTCTGAACATTTTCCTTGAAACGGCAGAGCGCGCTGTTGATCCCAGGTGCATCGATGCTTCGTTTTTGCAGAGTGTTGTATAGAACATCCACTTCTGGCATAAGCAACGAAAAAAACTCCAGGAGCTGCATAAATGCTCGGTCCCGCAGTTTCTTTGACAGGCCGTATGCCTCACTTATGGTGACCGCATCCCATCCTGGTTGTGCGCGTATATGCTTCATACACTGAAGTAGTGCATCTCGGGTCTCCCAAACCGCGTTCACAGTTCTGCTTTTAAAGTTCCATCTCACAGCCGGTGGCCGTGGGATGCATCTCTGTGTTGCCTCTGCAAGAGCTGCAACACGTTTTGGAGCACCGGAGAAAAAAGTGGAAAAAGCAGTTAGATCTGCAAAAAACACCTTCAGGATGCTCATCCTTGCTGAACACAGTTGCTGCAGGGTCAGGTTCAGTTGGTGGGCGTAGCAGTGAACAAACTGAGCGTTTGGGTACGTCTCCTTCATCACTGTCTGTACCCCGCGCACGTTACCGCTCATGACGGCCGCCCCGTCATAGGTCTGAGCGATTAGCTTTTCTTTCAGCTTCAGGGGTTCCAGAACAGCCTTGATGCTGTTAGAGAGACCTACACCAGTTTTGTCCTTTACTTCCACAAACTCCAAAAAACGCTCTGTAACTGTGAGGTCAGGCATAATGTATCGCAGCACAATCACCATTTGCGATTTACAGGAGACATCGGTTGTCTCGTCGGCCTGAACGGCAACAAATGATGTGTTGTCCACTTGCTTGGCTATTTCCTCCCTGTACACATCATACATGCAGTCCAAGAGTTCATTCTGTATGGTGCTTGATGTCCCTTTGAAAACAAGCTGAGCTTCGTAGTGCCGTTGAAGCCTGGAATCGCCCTCACACATTGTCTCGAAAATTGACCTGAATATCCCTGGATTCAGAGAGTCCGCCGACTCGTTGTAGCCCCGCAGTGCTGTCTCACATTTCCCACACAGTTTAATACAGGTGATGATCCGACCAAGCACGTACCTGTTTTCTTCCACCTTCCTATTATGAGAATCAATGCCGCGTCTGTAGGCGCTGTCAATCTGAGCTGCAACATTCACCCTTCCAAGTAATCCCAATTTTACGGCATTTTCCAAATGACTGTTGCTGCTCTCATGCTTCATTGTCCTCTCCGAAAGATGCTTTAAGTCCTTGTAACCTGTCCTCGACCAAGTACCTTGATCTTCACCAAAAAGCAGGCAAGGAAAGCAAAAGAGGGAATTCTTCTGGATGCTCGCCGTTAGCCATTTCTTTTTAGCAAACCACTCAGCGTTAAACCCACGTTTAACTTTGCCCGCAGTCTGGACCATTTGGAAATCCGGTGGATGGTGGGCACCGAGGCGCTTTACCTCCAGTTTCTCTCCGAGACTAAGTGTCTCAAATGTGTGCTCCAGTAAATGGTCAACTTCATTCATTTTCTTTCAGTTTTTTACTTCTTTTAATCGCTGGTGATGTTAGCTATATGCTGCTCTCTCGTCTCCTCTTCAAACTACACGTGACGTTTCGCAGCACTGCACACGTGAGTACTTACAGCCAATCAATTCTGAATTATGTGAGATGACGTATGGTGGGGATGGGAGCACTATGCCCCTACGGCCATTATTTTTTTGCCACACACATTAAATAGAAAAATACTCTGAGCATGCGCAGTGTAGTTTTTACAATCACCGTTCACTTAGACTGTGAGAGGGAGGGGCAGGATCGGGTTTTGTCCCACATGGCTCTAAACAGCTCAAAACGGCACTCTAGACACTAATTAGAAGAACACAGACTAAAACAGAAATGTACAGACGAATCAGATTATTAAACATGACCTTAAAATATATTTTATATGTTTTTTTATTTATTTTTTAGTATTTTTTTGTAATCATTATTTGTAATACTTTCTTCTGACACTAGGTGGGGCTGTGCCCCACCTGCCCCTAATGACCCGCCGCCACTGCGCGCACGGCTGTTTGCGCCGTTCCCAGCGCTGTTTGTGCATTACAGAGAGCGCTCACTAAGTCTGCACAACGCCTGTCACACTGGCTGTGTGAAGCTGTGTCACAGGCATATGTCTCCTCTGGGAGGGATCCCCCGGAGAACATCAGTGCGCACTCCACCAGAGGAATTTCATTCTCTACGGCCTTGCACGGAGGAATGTCAGTGGAAAGACATTTGCACTGTTGCATCTTGGTCTTCTCCCTGTTCGTTTATTAATTTTTTATTGAGGGATGTCTCCCATTTCTCTCTGACACACTCTGTAGGCTACTGAGCTGAACAATTATTTCCAGGGTATCAGAATATTAAATTCTTCTTCCCAGAAAGAACAGACCGCATGAGGAAAACAGTGATTATAAATTATTCTATTTATTTTCATTTTTGATAGCCATTTCTGACTTCTTGTATGAGGTGTACAGACCTGTTGTCGGTTTCCATCTTTTTTAAATTTACGTTTCCAGTTAGTTGGAATAGCTGAAAGCAGCTGGTTAAAGTGAAGGAAATCACATATCTGACCATACAGCGAAAACACTGATATGAAATTAAATTACTTGAGCTATCTAGTAAATCATTCATGAAAATAATTCCTTTTCTCAGGAGACTTTCCCATAATAGTGGTTTTCCATCTATTAAAACTTCTGAGTTCAACCATATTAATTGATTTTGGATTTCTTCTGGTGTGTCTGGGGTAATACTGGAAACTCAACCAAGCCTTCAATGCATCTCTAACAAATGGTGAGATTTCTACTAGTATTTCTTTGAATAACCATTCACAGTGGTGAGATTTTAATTGGAAAAAGGGAAACAGTTTACAGTCAAAGTGCCCTGAAAATAAGTTCTGACTTGTTCTCCAAAGACTATTACGATACATCTTATTAATCCAAGATGCTTTTAAGGATGAATTCATTGCTGCCAACATTTTTAAGTTTAGTCCACCAATTTCAAGTGTATTATATATGTATTGCCTTTTTATCTCGTCAGGCTTATTATTCCAGATGAACTTAAACATTCGTTGTTCAAAGTTTAAAAAAAAAGACGCCTCTGGGGAGGGAAGTGAAATTAAGAGATAAACAAACTGTGGAATCACAAGAGCATTAATTAATGTAATCTTTCCCTGTAATGAGAGAGCTTTCCCTTTCCAAGGTTGAATTATTTTCTCTGTTTTCTGCATTTTTTGCTAAAAATGTACCTTAACTAGATCTTTGAGATTTTCTGGAATATGAATTCCCAGAACATCCACTGAACCATTACACCATTTGACTGGAGCTGAGCATTGTAGCTTGAAATCTGTGCCTCTTAATGTTCCTATTCTCATAAAACAGCATTTATCAAAGTTAGGCCTTAGCCCAGCTAATTTTGAAAAGTTATTTAAATCAACTATGAGGGCATCTAATGCAGTTTTTTCAGGCTGTAGAAAGAAAGCTGCATCATCTGCATATAATGTTACTTTTGTTTCAATACCATTTGATCTTAATTCTGTTATACATGAATTGTTTCTAATTCTGATAGCAAGAATTTCAATGCATAATAGAAACAGATATGGAGACAGTGGACACCCTTGACGTACGCCTCTGGACAGGCTGAAGCTTTTTGATAAATATCCATTATTAACTATTTTACTGGTAGGTTGGTTATATAAAACCTTCTCCCACTGTATAATGGTTTCCCCAAAATTAAAGAATTGGAGGGATTTTTGAATGAAATCCCATTTTACTGTATCAAAGGCAATAAAATAAAAGTCCTGGTCTTCCATCCTCTTGATGATTATCTCATATCAAGCTGATGGCGAATATTATCTCCAATAAAACACCATTTTATAAAACCTGTTTGATCATGTTTTATTATCGTTAATGACTTTAACTCTTCGGTGTGTGTCTCTCTTTCTGGTCAGAAAGTAGCAGAACAAACTTTTTGGGAGTGCAGTAACATTTAGTTTTTTTAAAGGCTAACTCCTTCAGTATGGACTGAAGCTATTTTTTTTATTCGATTAAAACATTTATATTTTGGAAATGATTACAATAGTCTATGTTCAATACATTTGGATTTCTACGGTAGTTATTGGAAATATTTGGAACACAGACAAAATGTGTCTGTGTTAAACATTAATCATTTAATGACCAATGTTTAAAAATCATAAGGGTAATACAGCAAAGGAAACAAATGCACAAAAATAAAAACTGTATACAAAATATTTTCAAATACTTGGTTATACTGTCTTAAAGGTCCCATGACATGCTTTTCCGGTTATTAACCGTCCCCTTGTGTGTTATGTAGCTTTGTATGCATCTAAACCCTCAAAGTACACCCTGTAGGGAGTAAAACTCTAACACAGAAAAGACCTGTCTATGCTGCCCCAGAACGCCTCGTTGGACATTTCACTTTTTCCATTTTTTTCTTCCTGAGTATGGTGACGTGACCATGCCCAAATGGACCAATCTCTGAAGCTCCTCTCACACACCAGGATCCCTTGGCGTCACTATCAAATGCAGTGGGGGGACCTTTAGCGTTGATTTTCAACTATCAGGGAGTCCCATTGACTTGCATAGAGCTCCCTGAACATTGGTAATAGACGAGTTGGGATCGCGGAGAAATGCCTGTGACTCAGCCTTATCTTTTCTCAGGCTGTGAGTGTGTGGCGAACTGTGTGGCGAACAGCCTGGCTGTGAGTTTATGTGTGTGCTCAGGCAGACCCCACGCAGCAACCAGGAAACCAGTAATCCAGCTCACACTGTCCGCTCCTCGAGCCCCACAGGACGGAGCAGCGTCCCGCCAACATGGCACCCAGACCCCACGCAGCATGCTCATCTGTTTGTCATTACTGGTGTCATTTTATGGTTGCTACCAAAAAAACAAAAGAAAAACCTGTCTGAAAATGAGCTGATAATATTGCACAAACCAACAAAACATTGTTGCCAACCAGCCAATAACCAACCTGTCACGATCTGTCTGTGTTTTGTCTTGTCTTTTTCTGTCTTTGGTTTCCTGTTTTATTTTGAAAAGTGTTCACCCCGTCTTGCCTGTTGCTTCCTGTCTCTGTGTTCCCTCCTGTCTGATTACCCGATTGTGTTCACCTTGTGCCCCTGTCTTTTCTCCTCCCTCCTCACCTGTCTCTTGTTTCTTTGATTAGTCTTATGTGTATTCAAGTTCTGGTTTTTCTGTCTGTCATTGTTAGTTCCTTGTTTGTCTATGACTGTGTTCACGGGGTAGTGTTTTGTTTGTTCTATAGCAGGGGTGGGGAACCTTTTTCCTCTCAAGGGCCATTTCAATGTTTTCAACATCCTCCGAGGGCCGTACAAATTATTGACCTCTGCTTAAAAATACTAAAATCACAGCCCACTCATTTCACCTTTCTTTCATGTTGTGCAAAGAAAAAGCAACCTCTTAATCCAGATATTTTACCATGACTCGCGCATGCATGCACGTGCACGGTTGTAGCATGACCACCAAAACAGAAAGATATGGACACAAGATGTGTGCAAATGTATTTAGTTTCCTATCCATGTGAACATTATTTAAGTGGGGGGGACCTAACCTCCTCTAGGGGGCATGCTCCCCCGGGAAGATTTATTTTTAAATGTTCTTTAAATCTGGTGCACTTTGAGAGCAACATTAGATCTATGGATCATACATCTCTCAACACCCATATGAAACATAACTGTAAGCAGATTTTCTTTTTCTTTATGGATATTTTACAAATCACTCCCCTTTCAAACTGTATTCTTGTTTATTAATAACAACTTTTTTTACTGTCATATAGTATTTTATACCTGTTTACTTTATTCTCTTGTTTTTTGATAACTATAATGATCATATAAAGGTTTGCCTTTACCTCACTGGTTGTAAAAAAAGCTTCTTATATTCGTTAGCATAGCTAGCTAACCAGATGCTAATAACAACAAAGTTATTGACTGTATGATCAGTATGACAGATGAACAGATCGCCACTGGGCTTACAACTAAGACACAGCCACGCAAAAACTGCAGCATGTGTACGGCTCCTTATGGGTACTGCAATTTTTGGAAGTGCCGGAGCGGAGCTGCGTTCTGGTGCTCCCCGAACTACACTCCTGTCAGACGAGACATATACCACGTGACGACAGGTTAGGCTTGTGTTGTGTTCAAGGACCCTGACCTTGGCCAGGAAAAACAGGCACTCGCTTGTTTAATTATTTTGCGGTCTAGATTTCTTTAATTTTTTTCTTTTTTGCGTGTGTTTATAAATTACCTGGAGGGCCACACCAAATGGTCTCGCGGGCCGTATATGGACCGGGGGCCGGAGGTTCCCCACCCCTGTTCTATAGCCTTGAAATAAAGGTATTATCTGTGAAATCTGCATTCACTCACCCTGACACAACCAAGGTATCTCCCATGTATTGTTGAAAAAGAGTATAATAGGGGACCTTTCATATTTGAATGTTTCAAAAACTGCATTTAAATAACTTCAAATCTATTCTAGTATAATACATGAAATGTATCAGTAACAGTAAAAGTTCAAAATGACCCATAATATTGTCCAGGATAACAATAGACAACAGGTATTGTTGCCACAGCACTAATTATCCAGTAGGCTACACAGGGACCTAAAGTGTCAGTGTGGGATTTATAAAAAGGACTGTATCATTGATGATAATGTAAAACTAGATTTTGTAAACCTTGTATCCACCGAAAAGAATGACACAGCTGTCTGTGAAGTGATGCTGAACAACAAACTGACGTCATCAGAGGGCGACTCTCGCACCTCCAGAGCCACAACATTCAACATAACAGCAGGCAGACAGAAACACTCAGAACTAATATTATATCATACACCAGCGCGACGAGCGCGTACATCTGTTGACGCCCGTGTACCACAGCAGCCGCCAGCCGCGCGCGACTGTCCGCGCGGAGCCCGCGATGATGGCGGACTGTGTCGGCTTCCAGGCGCAGATCGCCTCCATCATAGAGATCCTGGCCAACTCAGCAGTGGTGGAGATCTGCAAACTGGTGGACGATGGCTACGCGGCGCTGCGGTCACAGATGTACCAGGAGCGCGAGAAGAGCGAGAAGGAGAACGACGCGCTGCGGCGGAAACTGCAGGAGATAGACGTGAAGATGAGGAGCTATGAGAGGAAGATGAGGAGACGGAGTCAGAGGGAGGAGATGCACGCCGTTAATTTTAGGCCACCCGAAGGTAAATAGATGGAGAAGGCTAGCCTCTGCATGTGAAGTCATGAGAGATCTGTCACACAGAAACATGCCTATCATCAGCTGATGCGTTCACACACTCCTTCACTACTGTGGACCTCAGCATCATGCAGACTCATATCATACCACACCTGAATGCACCATGTGCAGGCTGATCTCCATGGCAGTTATACTACAGTCATGGATATAGTGTGAGTGTCATTTGGAGAACTCTTTAAGACTGCTCCTTCCTCTCTGTTCAAAGTGTCCAGTTGGCTCTTCTGGAGTAGGCCGACCTATCCTCAGTTTGTCTCGGGTAATAGGAGTAAACAGTAATTGGCAGTGACACAAACTAAAACAGTGAATTTCATAGCTTAAAGCTGGATTTTAATAAGGTTTAGGACAGAGGTTCAAAATCTGGCAACTAAGCAGGACACCCCTTTCAAGGATAGGTTCACATATTTTTGTAATACAGCAATCACATGCCCAGATGTTTGTGCATCAACATAAGAAGTAAAAAGCTTTGCAGCAATGAGCAGTTATGGTGCACTCCTGCTTGAAACTGATGTTTGGTTGTATGTTAGTATGACATCTTTATAATATTACTGAATCACTACATCTTCCTAACCACAGATTGTAATTACAGGAGCATACACTATGTCACATTTACACTAAATTATGACACAGACAACAATTCCAGTAGGCAGGAAACATGCCAACAACACACGCTCCATGTTCTGCTGTTGTTCTCAGGAGCTGAGGCCCATCCTCCTGTGGTGCCGCCTCTTCCTGCATCCTCTGAAGACAAACCCTTCCATCACATTTCAAAGGTAAGGATTCATAAGCAGACGATTCCTATTTAGTTTTGTGAGAAATTCAAGGCCATTTATCCCATCTTGGCAAAACAAACTGCTGTCCCAAGCTAGACCGTATAAAACATGGATGTACCTATAGGTTTCTGAGGAGCCAGTGTAAAGCTTAAAGTGGGTGGGGAGTCGGATCATCAGTGGGGTAAAAAACACAGTTGACAGGAACAGCTCTCTGTGCAGAGTTGTTGCTATATTGACACTGTGTAAACCTGGATTGCGGTTTTTTTACCCAGGAGCAGAGGCGCGGGAAGGTACTTTGAGTGGGGGTGCTGAGGTGCTGGACTCCAGTGAACACTATTACGGGCACTATAGAGCACGCACAAAAGCACTCCCCACACGCAAACACACAGTACACCCGCGACTGTTACAATGTAGGCTCGATAATCAGCTCACGGCATATAGGCTGGGGTAAAGTGCTATTTTTTACGAGTGGGGAGCGGACCTCACCTCCTCTGGGGGGTCCGGGGGGATGCTCCCCCGGGAAGATTTTTTTTAAATATTGAAGTTAAAAGCATCAATCTGGTGCACTTTGAGAGCAACATGAAGATATCTATGGATACATCTCTCAGCACCCAGATGAAACACAACTGTAAACAGATGTTCTTTTTCTTTATGGATATTTTACAAATCACTCCCCTTTCAAACTGTATTCTTGTTTTACTGCCATATAGTATTTCATACCTGTTTTTCCTTTATTCTCTTATTTGTTTTATAACGATAATGATCATATGAAGGTGTGCCGCGGAAATAATCTTTTGAATAATTTGTGACCAAACCGTTTGAGACCCACTGAGATAACTTAGACTAAAGTTAACTATCTAAACACTCAGAGAGTCCTTTAGCTCACCTGGTCCTGAGCCTCTCAGTCTGAGAGGAGAGCTCTCCTCCAGCTTGTTGTGGAAACAGCTCCTTATGTCCGTTAGTGCAGCTAGCTAACCAGATGCTAACATCACGGTCCCTGCTGCTGGCACCTCTCCCTCTCTCCCTCTCTCACACACACTAAATGCGCTATGTCCACACACACACACACACACACACACACACACACACACACACACACACACACACACACACACACACACACACACACACACACACACACACAGAGCCGAGTTTGAATGACACAAGCACACCATGCAACTCTCTGATTGGTCTGGTGTCTTGCCTCTGTTGCATTCACTGAACACGGGAAATTACAGTCCTGTCGTCCTCTCTAGTGTCATGATGAGGTTCACGTAAAGCACGGTTAATGTATTATATTATTGAGGTAGAATTGTCTGGTGCTACAGAAAAAACATTCGGGGCAGGCCAAAATATTATTTTACCAACAATGTGGAATTTATTGGCTACATATTACACAGATTATGCACAGCGGGAGCAGCTATAATAATTCAGACAGGGCAGCTCCGCACCCCCTGCCTGCCGCTAGGGGGTGCTGCAGCGCCCTCAGCACCCCCCTTCCCGCGCCCATGCCCAGGAGCAGGTTAGAAAAGCCTAAGAAAATGGTAAATGAACCTCATAAAATGCTAACATGTCTATATGATGTTCCAACTACTTTTCATTGTGTACCAGCAGGAGGAGACCAAGGTGTTGCCCCTGGTGAAGCAGGAGGAGGTGGAAGGAGACGACTGCAACCTGGACCTCAAGGTGGAGGTCAACATCAGGGCGGAGGGTGAGTGTGGCTCTGCACATGATTCAATCACCTTCCATTGTTCTGAATGTTTCAATGTTTCTCTGTATTAAACAACACAGAACAGTGGCGATTCTAGAGTCTGTGGGAGCCCTAGGCAAAGATTCACTGGGGGCCCCTCGAACCAGCTTTCATCACCATCAGTGGCGCCCCGACACACTCTTCCCCCCTCCCAGAGCGGAGCAAGGCAACGAAACTTTAAATAAGAAGCAGCATTTTACGGCGCGCTATGCATGGGGCCGCCTTGAGGGTTTCCCGACATGTCGTTGCAGTAAATTAAAGGGTGTTTCATGTTGTCGTTGCTGTGAACCTTCTTAATCTACCTTCTTTGGGGGCCCCGGACCCATGACGCAGAATATGAATATTACCTCTAACCTGAACAGTACGCACACACACAAGGGACGTTGCCACAACAACTGATGAACTTCCCCCACACAGACTGGAGCAGCATTTTAACACTTTCAGTTCCCTCTTCTCAAAGTGAACATACAGGTGAATGTGTTTTTGGTTAGATGCCTGAAATAAAGCTGAAGAGATTTTCACTAGGGGCCGATATTCCGCATTTGACCGATTATCGGTATCGGCCTTTTTTTTAATCAAATTGCCGATAAGACTTTGGCTCTGATGCGGCCGTTTCTCTGGCTGCAGTCACCACTCTGTGTACACGAGCAATGTCCCGCCCACAGCGCTATCTGATAGGCTATTACTGAAGAGCCAGCCAGAGAGGCGGGACCTTCTCAGATTACAGGCAGGTGCGAAAGAACGCAGACACAGACTGAAGCAAGCAGCAGCCATGCATGTGTTAAACCGAAGTTCAATAAACATCCCTATCCCCTATGCTGAAGTTGCGAGTGGAGCCTCGCAGTTTTTCAGGTTGATATGTGAAGCTCATTAGCTAGCCAACATGTATCTAGCAAATGTTTAGCAACATATTAGAAGTGAGGCTAGACTAACGTTAGGTCTACTGTAATAGCCTCACTTTTAATAGTTTGCAAAACATTAGCTAGCACTAGTGTTTTACAGTTGCTAGCAGCTTACTGAGATGTTATGCTAGATCGACAGGCATTGTTTTGATATAATAAATTAAGCATTATTGTTAGTTAAGCATGTCAGCCTGCAGCCCCACTTCTTGTCTCTCTCTAACTCATTGCAGATGGCTGCACTAAAGAAAAGGGCACAGAGAGGAAACCAGTTGTAAGATGTTTAAAAGTTCATTTAACAGAATATATGCTTAAATGCATTTCAAATAAGTTCTGTTGGAGTTTGTATTATTTTACATTTTGACACCAAGATTTTCTGATTTTACTGCAAATGTATATCCAAATATCAGTTATCGGTCTCCTTGATTAGGCTACTAATGTAATAATCGGTATCAGCCTTGAAAAAGCCATATCGGTCGATCCCTAATTTTCACACATCAAATATCACAGTAAATACCCCCCTGATGAATATCCAATGCTTCTATGTGCCTTAATGTGTTCAATTTGGCCATGGTTTATGAATCGTTGTTTGTGTCTACATGGAGGTTACCCCTACTCTTCAACCAACCAATGCGTTTGTTTCAATTGTGAAAAGAGCATGAAGTTAGACATACGTATTTCTGCTTCAAAGTGCACCAGGGTAATGCATTTAATGTTATAATTAAATTAAAAAAAGTTCTTCATGCTCTCGATGAAGACCTGTTATTTTTTAGAAGTACCTTAAAAACGCCGGAAGACTTGGCTTCTCTCTTCAAAGTCTCCAACCCAACTCGACAGCTTGGCTAGTTGTCATGTTCACAGAGAGGGAATGTAAAACAGTGCCCTGCCTGTCAACAGCTGCTGCAAAGCGGGAGATATGTTTGCGTGTCTATTTTCTATTCAAAGTTTACTAATACTAAACGTGTCACATTGCACCACTTGGGTCTCCAGAAATACTCCCAAGTGTGAACAGACCAACTGTTCTCGAGATTAATCATGTTCTCTTGTTCTCATTGAATACATTTCTTTAGTGTGCTATTTTTCAAAACATCCTTAACAATATTTTTGTTTTTTTAAGTGTTTGGGCATAAATTATGCTTATCAATAAACAACTTTTATGAATGAACTCCAGGTTTGTCCCCACACAAAATATAGGGACACACACATTGAAAATCCAGTATATCACTACTTCTTGTATCAACAACCTGTCCCTAGTGGTGACGTCCACACTGGGTGTTTCTCAATGTCGAGTAAAGCTGCTCCAGAGCCATTATTTCAAGCATACTACGTTATTGAGTGCCACCGAAGGACTGTTCCAATGTCCAGCATACTTGGAAATCTACCGAGCCAGGCGTACTTCGTAGAGAGAAATTTCGAGGCTACACATGTGTCGACTCCGTGGTCTTAAAATCCCCACAATGCTTTGCGCACACCAATTTCCCCAAATCTGTGGCGGAAAATGTAAGGCGGGGCCTCTCATGTGACGCACACCTGCTCGCCTGTTCCACTCTTCGTTTTCCGAATGCCAGGAAGTATTATTGCCTCGCTTCTGAAGCAAGTGACTCGGAAGACATGTTCTACCAAACAAGCTTCCTCGAGAAACACTCACTGACCCAGCATGACCGCCTTATTCTGAACTTTAATATTCACAAAAATCAACATGAAAATGAATACAATAACCTTAAGACTGGGGCTACTTAATATATGTTTTCTCATCTGATTCATCAAAATGTCTTCACTACCAAACTTGAACAAATTCATTCGGACTATTTTTACAGTTTTAAAGCCTCTGTGATCTTTCCTCATGCACAAACAACATTTTGTGTGTAATGAGCAACAAGTGATAGGTAACTCTGTTCATTTCTTTGTGACAGAGAGGTTTTAGTGAAAGTTGAAGAGACAGACAAATAAACATGAACACTGTGTTGTTTCAGGAAAAAACCTGCCTCCGATATATTCTCCTATACATTTCACAGTTAATTTTTTTTCAAACAAATCCTTTATTAATTTTAATCCAGTAAAGTCCGTTCAATGATTCCATGATCAGATTCACTTCATCCACACAATCAATTTGTTAAACCAGAATCTCAGCTTTGTAAAACCGAATAATAAATGATTGACTTATTGATAATTATCATGATAACTACAGTTTTACAAAACATCATAGTGATTAGGCAACAACACCAGTTAGAGTGCAAAGATAATAAATGCAATAATATAGGTATTATTTTTCCCACACAATACATTTTTCAGACCAGCTATTTAACATCAAATAATCAATTATTTACTTATTGACTATGATCATAATGGTAATTAATATAATTTGAAATTGATATTTTATGATAAAATACATTTAATAAAAATCTGAATATCTAATTTGTTAGATGATTTAGGCAACAACAATAACATTTAAACAAACAACAAAAATGTAGTGAGAATAATATATCTTTGATAAAAGAAGCTCGGGTGCTTTTTCTCTTAAGACCTATGCATTAAAAGAGAGATAACAAAATATAAATGCATCAATACAAATATTCAACAAATATTTAAAGCAAAGTTTACATTTTCAAGCAGAGAACATGTCAGTTCAGGTGAACAAGAATCCTCCTGAGCAGTGACAGCCTCCATGGCTAAACAGACACAGGAAGGTGCTGGAAGAAAGTCCAACATCTACAGAACAACTCATGAGAACATGTTGAAGCACCACCCATAATGTTTGATTGACAGCTGAACAATCAGCTCATAGCAACAATGAAAGTTACACAATGAGTTTAAGAAGTAGAAGAGTTCCTCCAATGACTTCAGGCTATGTGAGTTTCCACAACTCAGCAGTGGATCCATAACCAAGCCAAAGTCCAGCATGTAGCGGCTGAGTTTAACGTGGTCTGCACTCTGAGGAGGAGAGTCATGCTCTCAGAGACGCTGTAGAAGGACAGAATACCTTTCGTCATTGGGAGGCGTGTGGTGCAGTGGGTTGCGCGTAGGTGTTGGGATCAGGGGAGCACAGGTTCAAACCCCACTGCAGTCAGCATGTCGTTGTGTCCCTGAGACACTTCACCCCAAATTGCTCCTGTGGGGATTGCCCACAGTATTGAGTATGTAAGTCGTTTTGGATAAAAGCATCTAACAAGTGACATGTGATGTAATTTCCTCTTCATGCACAATATCTACAGCATAGTGTTATGTGTTTCCTCATTTACAAAAGGAGCCTGCTCTAAATTTGAGAATAATCGTCAGTTGTAAAATATTTCTAGTAAATTCAGGCTTCTGTAGCACACAACTGATGGTAGTAGTGGTGTAAGAAGTACTCAGATATTTTACTAAAGTAATACAGAAATACACCTGTTCTTGTTTATTACATTTCTTTATGCACGCTATTTTCAGAACATTTATAACAAGTTGTACTTTTAAAAAGGGTTGGGGACATTTCCCCATCTGTAAATGACACCTATGCCCCAGACCCTGCTCCAAGTTCCACTCTCCACAGTCTGGTCAAACACTGAACCCTGGGTCAGGCTGGCTGTCAGCAGGACAGAAGGGCGAGACCCCTCCCCTCGTAATTTAACTTCCTCATACCTGATGCCCTATGACACCTTTGCTGAGGTGAATATCTTTGGTAGGATCAAACCTAGACCCTGGTCCCTGAATCTGAGTTAATTCATAGTGTTCTGTTCATTTCTCCTCAGAGTAATGTTTGCTGAATGATTCTCTTTGATTTGTTTAACTCCACTCTCACTGTACCTGTCTTTCCGTCTTCAGCCATGGAGCCCAGTGAGGACCCCGACCCGAGTGAAACTGTTCTTGACACCAACGTCACCGACGTCCACCGCTCTACCTCACAGCCCTCTCCCCCCCCCATTGAGGCCACAATGAACCTGACCTACAGGCCCCGAGCTAAACGTAAAGCCCCCGCTCCTCTGGGCAACAGTTTGACAGTCAGCAGTGGGGAGGTCACAGTCCCTGAAGCCGCTTGCAGTGACTCAGGAGGAAGCCTAACCGATGGAGCTCTGAAGCCGGAGGTCCAGACCGATGAGGCTGCAGAGGAGGAGCTCCAGGCCCCTGGAGCCTCGGAGGAGCCCAGCCCCGAGCGCCTCAACAGCCTGGGCCTGGACCTGGCCTGGATGCAGGAGAGGGTCAGCCATCTTGGTGCAGCGTATGCAGTTGCACAGCTGGGTTTGGGGAACACGGACACCGGCCACCCCTCTGCCTCCTTCCCCTCTCAGGGAGGGGCAGACAGTCTGGATGGCCCTCCCACCATGCTCTTCACAAGTGGTACTCATGAAATGGCTGCTTTTGCTGCCTCTTTCGACATGGCAGCAGCAGCCGCCGCTGCTGTGACTGCACCACCTCCCCCACCTCCTCCCCCTACAGCACCCTCTGCCCCCTCCAGCAGCCCGAGGCGGCCATACAGGAGCGGTGTAGCTGCTGCTTCTAAAGAGCCTGTGATGTGTGCTGTGTGCGGGCGCCTCTTCCCCAGCACAGCGGCCCTGGAGCAGCACCAGCGGGTGCACACCGGAGAGAGGCCCTACACCTGCCCCCACTGTGGGAAGGGCTTTGCACAGCCAAACAACCTGCGGGTCCACATCCTCATCCACACCGGGGAGAGGCGTTACCACTGTACGCTGTGCGGGAAGAGTTTCATCTCCTCCAGCCACCTGAAGAGGCACCGCACCGTGCACACGCAGGAGAAACCCTACTGCTGCTCGCGCTGCGGACAGTCCTTCAGCCAGATGTGTAGCGTCCGCAGACACCGGCAGCAGTCGGAGTGCGGCCTGTAGACAGACCACCGGAGGGGGGGGCTGGCATCTGGAACTGATCCTCAGACAGTTTGTGCTCTTGAGTTTGTGTTCACATGGGAAATGTAGCATCTTATGTAAGCACAAACAAAGAACCAAGCTGTATCCTGTGATACCATGGCACGTACAGTTGATATTTGTCCTAGATCATAGCAGTGAATTATGTTCTAAAGGCGGAGGAAAGGATTACCCTCGAAGCGATCTCCACCTTTTTCTTACTCTTACTGTGTTTCAAACTGAGAGAGGTCACTGAGTAGACTGTGAAAGAGTGCCTGATAATACTTTATCTATCAATTAGTCATTACATTTAGTTTTTGTCTACAAAGCTTACACATATAAACTAATCCAGGAGGATGATGAACATACACACACTTTGAGCACCTGACAACTCTATAGAACTAAGGAGGATGACTTTTTCAATTGTCTGAGATACATTCAAAACGTATTAGGTGTTAGAAAAAAAACATCTATTATTGCCTTATTTTACTGTGATTCTAAATGTTAAAAATTCAATATGAATTGTTTGGAAGACTGCTGTTTTTACTTAACTCAGTGTCTCACACGGCAAAGTGCAATATGAAAGGATGCTGAGATGACTGGAAGAAAGGGGAGCCTGGTAGTTTAGTTAGCCTAGCTCAGTCGAAAAGGAAACCGTAATACATTGCATCAACTATAAAGCTGTCTTAGTGGCATGTTGGAATGTATGTTGTCAACATATATATACTGTAGGTGAAAAGAAGAAACTTTGATTTAGCTAAACAATAACAGCGGAGGGCATTTCTTAGTTTTTGTCCTGTGTTGTCCTCAGAGATAATTTGTGGTGCGCCACACACACAAAGACACAACACAAAATAACATTGAACAAACATCCGACTTACTATGATAAGCCCTAGCTTGAGATGTATTGGTGACTTGTTAGTGAATAAGATTCAAAATCAAAATAAGACAGCTTTGGAGGTGTTGGGAATAGATTTGAAAACTTCTGCTTCATGGAGCTTTTTCATACCTTCATCTTAGAGAGAGTTTTTCATTTCTTGATCAGATTTTCTAATGCTTTCCCCAAACACCCTCATATAAGTCACCCTCATACAACCCCTGCCTGCAGAGGAGGTTTGCTCTGCTGCTCTAACGGCATGCTTGCAGATATATTGTTGCAGATTCCCCACATGGAGCTCCAGCCCTCTCCTCTCACTCAGGCTGCTACTCTGAGTGCAGTGTTCCAGTTACAAAGTACATTTAGTCAAGTAATATACTGAAGTAGTATTTGTACACATTTGTACTTTACTTGAGTATTTTCATTTATTGCATACATATACTTGTACTCCACTACATTTTGAAAATGTATTCATAAGTATAAAAACACATGTGATGCAGTAATGTATTTTTTAATATACAGTATTTTAAAACGTATCCAAAATTGGCTCCACATGAACAAACCACAACAGTCAAATGATTTGACATGCATTTGCTAATAATCAAAAAGTAATCTTCTATAACGAGCCTTTCTGCATGCAGAGTACTTGATGTGACTGATGATACTTCTGTATTTCTACTTCATTAGCCTTTTCAATTAAGGAATTTTACATGAAGTGGAGTATTTTATTGGATTTGGCAGAAAGCAGAAAGCTTTTCAAGATCTGAACAAGGAATCCAAAGTCTCAAGTTGATAAGAAAAAGCTCCGTATTGCTTCCCTATGCCTCTAGTCTTTGTGCTAAGCTAGGCTAACCCCGCCCTGGACCCATCTGTAACATCCACATCTTCTTTTTCTGGCTGTTGCTAAGAAACAAGTATAATCTGCAAAATATCTGACTCTTCTAATTACGCACTTTATATATTCCCCAAACTCTTCATTGAAGCAATCAGAGGCAGTGTTAATACCCTTTGTTTCCCATGATGTGTTGATCACATATAGTCCACTGTCCTTTCTGAGTGGCAGCGTGTTGTTGAATGGTAAATGCACCTTCTTTTCTATGATTATGCTCATTTTTATGTCACATTGATTGTCAGTATATTTATTTGCTCTGATTATTTTAAGAATAGAAAGGAAAATGTCATGTACTGTTATCCAGAAGATTCTAGAATTGGGCAGTGAAATAAAAACGTTTTCATTTATTAGATACAAAGCCCAAAAGATGCAGGCTCTGCAAAACTTTAATTCTACTCTTTCAACTTTTCACAGGTTGATTTTTTTATGTCAATCATCCTTTTTCTTATAAAAAAACAAAGAACACAGGCCTGTACAAAGATGTAAAGTAAAACATACATATATATATATCAGAGAGTCATGTTTGTATGTGTAGGTGTTTCTATGTAATGGCCACTAGCCGTAGGTTGCACAGCAATCAGATATGTTGCCTTTCAGTACTCTTTCAAGACATGGTCTGGTGTTTTCAAATGTATCGGTATCATTAAACATGTCACATGTTTGCAATGAACTTGGCTTTGCTGTGGTCTGATGGCTTTGCTGTGGTCTGATCTGTACAGAACAGAATTTCCTTGTTTAAGTAAAACACAAGACACTCATCACAGAGGTCACAATATCAATCAATCTAGCAGAGCAACAGCCTATAGGCAAAACACAGAAGATCAACAAAGATATGACATCAAATGAACTTACCAAAGCTGAAGTAGATGGTCAACTTCATTCATTTTCTTTCCGTTTTACAGATTTGAATCGCTATAAGCTGCTCTCTCTCGTCTCCTCTTCACATCTAAACTTTTCGCGGCACACGAACTTACAGCCAATCAGCTCTCTCTCTGAATTATGAGATGACGTTTGGTGGATATGGCAGCACAGTGCCCCTATGGCAGTGGTTCTCAAAGTGGGGGGGGGGGGGGGGGGGGGGGGGGGTGGGGGGGGCGCGAGAGACCAGGAGGAAAAATGGTTATTAAAAAAAAAAAAAATCTTTTGAAAATTATTGATTCGAAAATAATATGAAATTATGTCTGGGTCTCTGTGTTTCATTAAAGCTCGGCTCTGTGTGTGTGTGGAACGAGCCATGTTGTGTGCGTGCGCGAGAGAGAGAGAGCGCACTGGTACCGGAGATCGTTGTTGTTAGCTTCTGGTGCTAGCGAGCTACACCAACGGATATATATATATATTTTGACAGCAGAGAGAGGGGCTTGCCCCACATCGCTCAACACGGCTCAATAGGCACACTGTAGACAGACACTAATTAGAAGAACGCAGACTAAAACAGCAATGTACAGACGAATCAGATGACTAAACTATAACAAATATATATATATTTTAACATGTATTTTTTGCTGCATATTTTGGGAATTATTATTTGCATTACTTTCTGCTGACACTAGGTGGGGCTGTATCTGCCCCTAATGACGAGTCGCCACTGCTTACGACTGACAAAGAACGGATGTTTGAATTTGAGTGAGTTCAACCTTTACTCATACTGAAAGTGTTTCTCACAGCTGAGCAGCTGCACCCACAACAAGAGGGCCAGGAAGAAAAACAGTGACATTGGAAATGTTATATGACATCCTATCAGTTGGGTCACTTTTTTGGCAAAGTATCTAGAAATTATAAAATAAAAGACACATAAATAAAGACACAAATAATGGAAACATTTCAAATGTGTTTGTTTTTAGTCGTCCGGTGTCGCCCTCAAAGACAAAAGCCTCATTCTACAAAACGGTGCCATTAGTATCTCCAAAAGCGTGTCAGACCAATTCTCGATGTATACAGGAGGGATACTGACAGCCTTAACTGGATATCTATGTGTTGAAGAGGTAAGACCTGATAGTGTGGAGATATGAACACACTTCATATTCAGGTTAGACATGTACTGTGAAAAACAACAGTGAAAAGTGTGGTTAATGTAGAGTAAAAGGTGGGGGAAATATTGCATTGCACCATGTATCAAACGGAAATAGAAAGCTCAATGAGAAGCAGGACAGAGGTGGAACCTGAAAGAGAAGTAAGAGTAAGTAAAGTAAGAGTAAGAAGGCACTGTTTACTCACTTAGTTGTAAGACTGGTAAGAATAATTGAAAATGGGCCTACATCCTTGAGTTATGGTAATGGTAGTGGTAAATTGGCATCTTGTTACTTGATTTCCAATAAATCGAGAGATGAATAATAATAACTGTAAATCATTTACCTTGTAGTGCCGAGAGATAGGAGTCGGAGGCGATGCATCGAAGGTGCAAAAGGTAACTTTAATGAGGAGCAGAAAAGGACATGTTGCTGGCTTGCAGTCCGAGTAGACAAGAGAAAGAAAAGCCAGGAGGGCACACAATATATACAGGTAGCAACACATATGTCCGTGCGGAAACAATACCCCTACCCCACAGTTCCATGGTGAATTATGTCAACCAGTGATCACTACAACCTAAAACATTTTTACATCTTAAAGGTCCCATGTTATGGCCATTTCTACTGATCATAATTCTATTGTTGAGGTCTACTAGAATAGATTTATATTGTGCAATTTTCCAAACTCACATTGGCTTCTCATACAGCATCTCTGTATAGTATGTGTATTCACTGTCGCCGTCTGCGAGACAGCGAAACCCAGCCCGAAATCAGCCCGAGCACACACACCACACACACACACACACACACACACACACACACACACACACACACACACACACACACACACACACACACACACACACACACACACACACACACACACACACACACACACCTGCAGCGTGGCTGGGAGTTTGTGTGTGTGCTCACCAGTGTCGTTACTGTAACGCCGTACTGTAACTAGTACTCTAACGCATTACTTTTTAATTTCAGTAACTCAGTTACCGTTACTACATGGTGCGTTACTCCGTTACTGCGTTAGTTTTTTTTATATAGTCAACAGCCAGGCGAACAGAGATGAGAACTGTACTTAAGTACAGTACTTGAGTTACGTAAATGTACTTAGATACTTCCTGTGTCACATGCGGAGACGCGCTGTGGGCGTGTTTGTGTTGTTTACTAACAAGACTATCATGGCGGCGGCGGAGCTCAAGTCTAGTTTCTCCACCTGGAGATATTCTCACTATTTCACTTTTGTCGAGCACAAAGAAAAGAACGTTTTAGTTAAATGTAAGTTGTGTCTTGGCGGGTCAAAGATCCTATCTACTGCCCAAACCAGTAATTCAAATCTCTTAAAACATCTGCAAAAACAACATGCTGGGACGAAGCTAGTAGCTAACGGTACGTCCACACAGCAGCTTTTCAAAAATCTTGAAAATCTTGGAGCTGGGCGTGTCTGAAAGCTTGGGGATTTCGCGACCAACAACCAATCACATGAATCTCCCGCCCCCGACATACAAAGCAAAGAACCCCGGTTCTTCTCCACTATTTCTTTTAACATTTTGAACATTTATGAGATTAATGTCTATGGTGCTATTTTATGCTACATTCCATGCTGGCTAATGATACTGTCTATGCTTGCTAGCAACGAAGTAAACTGGATATAAAATCCCCAAACAAGCGAACTGCCTCTGCCACCTCCCTCCATGCCTGGTTCCTCCGATTTGTATCCCTGTAAGTAAATAGGGACTGGTCATAAAGAACCGGGTGATTTGCTACCGCAATAACTAACTTCTCCTCCATTTTTGTGGAATATAGAAATGAACTGCGGGTCTGGTTCTCCCAGCTTGCAGGCGGTTTGATTGGCTAGCGCTTGAACTGTCAGATTTGCATAAACGGATCTGATTGGCTGTCGCTTCCAGCTCAGCCTCAAAAGTTGAACATTGTTCAACTTTGGAATCCTGAACATCCTGGAAATCCTGGAAATCTTCGCCTCGCCCCCCCACAATGCAGTTCGGCGACAAGCGAGGGAAGTGACGTCATCCCCATTCAAAGTCAATGGGCGGAAGCGGAAGCGGTGGACAAATCGCCAAAAAGCTGCTGTGTGTAGGGGCCGTAACGGCCCCTACACACGGCGGCGTGCGTTACCGCTTGGCGGTGGCCGTGTCTGAAGCTTGGGGATTTTTTACGAACAACGCGACCAACAACCAATCACATGAATGTCCCGCCCCGGACATACAAAGCAAAGCATTCATGCTACATCCATGCTGGCTAAATATACTGTCTATGCTTGCTAGCTGTCCATTCAAACGAAGTACACTGGATATAAACTCCCCAAACAGGCGAACACCTACCAGTTTCACCCACTGTCTCTGCCACCTCCCCCCATGCCTGGCTCCTCCGGTTTGTATCCCTGTATGTAAAGAGGGACTGGTCATATAGTACCGCCACGATCATTTTCTCCTCCATTTTTTGACATATGGGAAATAACTGCGTATAGCTAGCGCTTGTAATGTCAGATTTGCATACGCGGGATTTGATTGGCTGACGCCTCCGTCGAGGCGGCAAAAGTAGAACATTGCTCTACTTTTGCAGCGAGCACCGCGAGAGAAGCTACGCTTTGCTCCCACAATGCAGTTCGGCGAATCGTGACGTCACCCCATTCAAAGTGAATGGGCAGAAGCGTTGAAGCGGCAACGCACGCCGCCGTGTGTAGGCTCCGTAAGACCACAGACTCAGTCGACGCCACTCCACCTCCACCTAAGCAACAGCGGCTGGATTTTAACCAAGGGACTGCTAGCCAGGGAAAAGTCGATAAAGCCATTGCACGGTATGTTGTGGAACACATGCAGGCTATTGCTACAGTGGAGTCACCCGCTTTCAGGGAGCTAGTTAGCATGATACCATGTCCGGGCGGCACACGGCATATGGGACGGAACACTTTTTACAACTACCTGGAGAAGGAATATACAAAAATGGAAAGCCAGCTAATATCGATACAATCCAGATTGCATATAATGCATGTCAAATTGATCAACAGATTGTATTATTCTCCAATGCAATAACAGTACTGAAATGAAGGCTATCCTTATAGCCTTCATTTCAGTACTGTTATTGCATTGGAGAATAATAAATGGGAGCCCTTTTTGTAAGTAACTAAAACGTTACTTTTCTCAGTAACGCATTATTTATTTTTTGTAAGTAACTAGTAAAGTAACTGCGTTACTTTTGCTATTAAGTAACTAGTAATGGTAACTAGTTACTGGTTTTCAGTAACTAGCACAACACTGGTGCTCACACACCGACTCACAGCCTCGCCGCGTCCCGCCGTAACGGCCCGTCCACACAGCAGCGTTAAATCTTCCAACGCTTCTTCCCATTGACTTTGAATGGGGTGACATCACTTTGCCTCGCTTTTCGCCTAACTGCATTGTGGGGAAGCAAAGCGAAGATTTCCAGGATTTCCAGGATTTTCAGGATTCAAAAGCTGAGCAATGTTCAACTTTTGAAGCTGAGGTGGAAGCGTCAGCCAATCAAATCCTGTTTATGCAAATCTGACAGTACAAGCGCTAGCCAATCAAACCGCGTGCAAGCTGGGAGAGCCAGACCGCAAACGTAATTAAAACTCCATGACCACAGAGAAGGCTCTGTCCCCGAAGCTCCGGAGTTTGGCCTTGGGGATGGAAAGCAAACTGGCTGAGGTGGATCTGAGGGACCGGGGTGGTTGGTAGAGGATGAGGAGGTCAGTGAGGTAGGGGGGGGGGGGGGGGGGGGCAGATGGTGGAGGGCTTTGAAAGTGAGGACCAGGAGTTGGTAGTGGATGCGGTGTGAAACGGGGAGCCAGTGGAGTTCTTTGAGGACCGGGGTGAGGTGATGCCATGATTTGGTGTGGGTGAGGAGTCTGGCGGCTGCATTCTGGACATGCTGGAGTCTATTGAGGGATGTAGTGCTGATGCCGTAGAGGAGTGAGTTGCAATAGTCAAGGCGGGAGGAGATGAATGAGTCGCTCAGCTGCAGGGCGGGTGAGAGAGGGACGGAGTTTGGCAATATTGCGGAGGTGGAAAAATGAGGTTTTTACAACTTGACGGATGTGGGGCTCGAGGGAGAGGGTGGGGTCAAATATAACGCCAAGGTTGCGTGCCTGGGTGGAGGGGGAAATAGGGGTGCCATCAATGGTGACTGTCAGGTTGGGGGTTTTGCTGAGGGTGGATTTGGAGTCGATGAGGAGGAGTTCAGTTTTATTGCTGTTGAGTTTGAGCAAGTTGTGTTGCATCCACGATTTTATTGCAGTCACACCGGATTCGATGTGGGTGAGGGGGGGGGGGGGGTTGTTGGGGGATTTGGTGCTGAGGTAAATCTGGGTGTCGTCGGCGTAACAGTGAAAGTCCAGGTTGTATTGGCGGAGAATCTGACCAAGGGGGAGGATGTAGATGATGAAGAGAAGGGGGCCGAGTACTGAACCTTGGGGAACACCTTGGGTGACTGAAGCTGTGGCAGAGGAGTGGTTGTTGAGGGAGATTAAGTGGGATCTGTCGGAGAGGTAGGACTGGAGCCACCTGAGTGCAGTACCTTCGATACTGATGTCCTGGAGTCGGGTAAGCAGGATGGTGTGGCTCATGGTATCGAAGGCTGCACTCAGGTCGAGGAGGATGAGGATGTTGAGGATGTTGAGGGAACCGGTGTCAGCAGAGGTGAGGAGGTCATTGAGGACTTTGATGAGGGCCGTTTCTGTGCTGTGGTGGGGACGAAAACCAGACTGAAGGGGTTCAAAAATCTGGTTGGTTTGGAGATGGCGGTGGAGTTGTTTGGAGATAATGTGTTTTATTGTTTTTGAGAGAAAGGGGAAGTTGGAGATGGGACGGTAATTACTGAGGGAGGAGGGATCCAGACCGGGTTTCTTGAGGATGGGAGTGACAGCAGCAGTTTTGAAGGCAGAGGGAACGGTTCCTTGGGACAGGGAGGAGTTGAAAAGGTTGACAAGGTAGGGGCAGAGGACGGGGAGACAGGACTTCAGTAGAGGGGTGGGTAGAGGGTCAAGGGAGCAGGTTGTGGGTTTGGAGGAGCTGATCAGTTTGAGTATTTCAGGGGGGGTAACCAGAGTGAACTGGGAGAGGCGGCCGTGGGGAGGAGGGCTCGGGAGGTCCAGGGAGATGGGGGGAGAAATTGTGGCGGTGGATGCTGGGGAGATGTATGTGTGTCAGATGCAGCGGATAGGGAGAGATTAATGGCAATGATTTTGTCAGAGAAAAACTGGAGGAATGAACTGCATAAAGTGGAAGTGGAGGAAGGGAGGGTGTCAGCACAGGGTTTGAGGAGCTTGTTGACGGTGGAGAAGAGGGTCCTGGGGTTATGGGAGGGGTCGGTAAAGATGGTGGAGAGCTAAGCAGTTTTTGCGGCAGTGAGGGTGTCTCTGTAGGTAGTGAGATGGAGTTTGTAGGATTCATGGTGAACTGTGAGGGATGATTTATTGGTTAGGCGTTCAAGCTGGCGGCCGGTTTGCTTCAGCTTACGGAGTGCAGGGGTGAACCAGGGTGAGGAGGTTTTAAAAGTGACATTTTTACTTTTGAGGGAGGCCAGGCTGTTGAGGGAGGCGAGTAGTAGGGTGGAATTAAGGTGGTTAAGTTGTTCATCGGGTGAGCTGAAGTTCAAGTCCAGGGGGAGAGTAGAGGAAAGCAGGTCGGAGAGGTGCTGGGGATCAACAGAGCTTACATTACGGAAGGTGATGTAAGGTTTATTGACATATCATATACACAAACGGTGTAGTTATGCAATGAATGAAAAACTTTGTGTATACCTCCAGCACTTATTTTAACTGATATTATACATATGTATTATACTCTTATATAAGATGTATGTAGATAGTATAAGAAATGTGCAGAATACGACAGTTTAATGGTGGAGGTATACACACATATTGATAGATGTCTTGTAATGCACTGTTGAGGAACCTGCGACCAAAGTTTTTCATCACCGGCCTTGTCAGGTATTGAACAATCAATAAATAAAGAACACAGAATTATTAAATATAAAACACAGAATTTGTGTGATTATACTAAATGATTTACAAATAAACACCACTGCATATTTACAACTGTTACACATGCTGATGTAACGCAAATGTTTCCAACTTAAATGATTTAGAAATAAACACCACTGCATATTTACAACTGTTACACATGCTGATGTAAAGCAAATGTTTCCAACTTAGGATCAATAAAGTATATCTTATCTTAAGATGATCGATGGCTATACTGCCATATTTGCAAAATGTGCCTCTGAACCTTGACAAGTGCATGTTTCAGGCATTATCAATTAACAACAGCGGGTCAAAAACATAAGACCCGCTGTTAAATAAAGCTCTTCTGACCTTAGCTGGCATGTGGGTATATATTAATGCTGCCCATTATGGGCACAAGCAATTTTCACCCATTTATTAATTATATGTTTTACATTTGAGTGTTTCCTATCCCCTAAACCTCCAGGGATGTACACAGTTTAATACTGGCAACTTCTTATTATGGGAAATACAAAAACGTCTTTTAAAACTACAACTCCCAGTAGAGACGTGCCATAGATGAGAGTAACACCTACGTCACTTCCGGGCAACAATTACGGCCCCGCCCACTTTGGGGGGAAAACAACTTTGTCATTTGAATGGCGGTCAATACAAATTCTGAAGTTTTTGCCAATCCGATCAAATTTTTTGGAAAACCGTGGATTTTTGGATCTTCAAAGAGCCCGATTACGATGGCCAGTCAGGCAAACAATTACATTCCATCATTGGTAATCGACAATCGGTCTTGATATGTGGTTAAATTAAAATCAGTAGGCGAGGCTGTAATTTCTCCAGCTGTTACTCTCATGAGCGAGGCGGAACATAATAGTTGTATCATGCCAAAAAGCTACTGTGTCGTTTATTGCACCTCAAACATTAAAAATAATCAAGAGTTCAGTGTTTCTGTACTTCCTCTAAGAAGATAGGACAGTAAAGGAAGAGCTCTGTGGCTTCAGGCTCGATCGCCGTTCAAATGACAGCGTTGTTTCCCCCGAAAGTGGGCGGGGCCGTAAAGTGACGTAGATGTTACTCTCATCTATGAAAATCGATAGCCTACTGCTATATTTAACCATATATCGAGCTCGATCGTCAATTTCTAATGGCTTAATGCAATTGTTTGCCTGTCTGGCCATTGGAATCGGGCTCTTTGAAGATCCAAAAATCTCCGGTTTTCTTACATTTCTGATCGGATTGGCAAAAACTTCAGAATTTGTATTGACCGCCGTTCAACTGACAGCATTGTTTTCCCCCAAAAGTGGGCGGAGCCGTTATTTTTGCCCAGAAGTGACGCATTTGTTACTCTCATCTATAGAACATGTTGCGAAACACAATAGCCAGCATGTGTAGTTCTGGGGACGGGATGGGGGAGGGGGGGACGGGGTGGACCCGTTCAAATCCAGTTTTGGACAGTCTGCCGTGGTTCCATCCCATTTCACGTGCTGTTCGACGCTCGGCACACTCTCCAATCACAGAGCTTGAGGACTATCACAGGGTTTGTCAAGCGAAGCGGAGAGAATACTTACTTCCGGGTGTAATATTCTGTAAAGCAAATGAGCTGCTCCGACCCTCGGTCCTGACGGACTCCAACTTGTGTTGCGGATTTTGTTGAACTAATACGTTTGCGATGTGGACCAACACTATACATTGACAGGGAAGGGGGTAGCAATAAAGATAACACCATTAAACAGTTACACAACATAACAGAAATAATATCGATAGCAGCATCCCTAGCAACCACCTTGGTGACAATGAAAACGTTGTATAGACACAATTTCCTGAAGTAATCTTCGTAATAACTAGCAAACTAAAGATCATGTACATCCACTGCAGACATAATCTGAAATAACAACTCATATTTCTCGCATCAAATGACATCAAAACGCATTTTAATGGCCAAACTAACTTTAAAATAGGCATTTTACACCGAGAATAAAACGAAGTTCGGCCATGTTTTTTTTTTCTGCAGGGAGAAATGTGAAGATCACGTGACATAGACGCCAGCCATTGGAATGAATGGTGAATAAAAACGTAGGGATCTTACAATTTCAGAGGCGTTTTTGTAGAAATACTACGTCCTACGTTGTGGACCAACATAGTTATTACACGTTTTTTTATGAGACTGGGTTGGGTAAGCTGACGTTACATTTGTGTCCATGTCACGGTGACATTTAGATGATGAGTAGTGACTGTATCGCCGTTTTAGAGATGGCGCTGCTGAAAAGACCGCAACATAAGTAAAGATAATGAATAAATCCTATTAAAACCTGTGTGGCTTATATGATAAGTCTAATTAGTACAAGCAGCATAACGTTTCAGTTCACCATGTAACTAAAGATTGTAGTCAGGGAAATCAGTTTGACATATTGAACTAATAACAAATCACCTCTGCTCCATAGCTTCTCTTGGACGTAAAATCACATGTACATTTTACATTTATATTCAATTTAATATTCCATCCGTCACAAACTTTTGTATAATAACTTATATTTTGTTTTTCTTGTTATGCTGCTGCAACACAAACATTTCCCAAATTGGGATCAATACAGTAATATCTTATCTTAATTAATTAAGAAATATAACTATTATAATTAGTGTAGCAGCTGACACCTATTTTCAATATGGATTAATCTACCATTTATTTCTTTAGTTCAATTTTGATCTATAAAAATGTCAAAATAGTGAAAATGTTCACGAGACAAAGTGCAAGGTTATATCTTGTAGTGGAAATTTTATGATATCCTGATATGTTCAAAGTAACCAAATGCTTCTCATTAGGTTACTGTGCTGTTTTCCTCTATCTTCTCTACTTCAAGGCCACAGAGCTGTTTTGGCTACTGAGTTGACTCACACAAAGTCACACGAGAACTTCTACAGCTCAAGGCCAGGTGTCTAATAACAATGTGACCGTGTGAAGATTTCTTACCTTCCCACCATTTTACTCTCCCTTTATATTGCTTTGCTATTATATTGAACTGCGCACACTCGCGCAGACTATCCTATACTCTGTGAGACCTGTGTCTATATTTTATTGTATCTGATGTTTGTTTGAGGCCTCGAATAAACATCACCAGAAAGACAACTCTGTTGGATTCACCATTTATTTGTTTTCTGACTTATACTCTACAGTATTGGGGTTTTTAGATTTCCATAACAATTGGCGCTGCGAGCAGGGTCTCTGCAAGTTCGATTGGGAAGACCTCCGGACGCTGGTGGGTAGCTACAGGATCCTCGGATTCCCTCTACCCCGCGACAAAAACAGTACGGGACGAGAGGACCAGCGGCGGGGGTGGAACTGATTGACTTCACGAGACCAAACGGACTTAGAAAGGCTTTCCAATACTGGGTGAGATGTACAATGTCTAAATTGTTTAAAGTTAAACGTAATTAAAACTCCATGACGTTTATGAAAGGGGCTGCTCGAAGATAGGGGTTATCCCGTCGTAGATAGTGGGTTTACGATTAGTTTTTTACGTGAGTTGTACTGTGAAACAAACATCACATAGGGTTTATCCCGTCGTAGAAAGTGGGTTGACGATTAGTTTTTTACGTGAGTTGTACTGTGAAACAAACATCACATAGGGGTTATCCCGTCGTAGATAGTGGGTTTACGATTAGTTTTTTACGTGAGTTGTACTGTGAAACAAACATCACATAGGGTTTATCCCGTCGTAGAAAGTGGGTTTACGATTAGTTTTTTATGTGAGTTGTACTGTGAAACAAATATCACATAGGGTTTATCCCGTCGTAGAAAGTGGGTTTACGATTAGTTTTTTGCACGATTTGTACTGTGAAACAAATGGTGATTTTGTCATGGGAGCAAGGCAAAGTAGGGGGCTTGTACACCCTCCTGAGGGCCCGATTGTAGACGTCATGAGAGTAAAATATGGTGAAAACAGTCTGTCTAAATTAAATATATGGACGGAAATGTTCGGATTTCCAAAGGGAGGTTTTTGAGTAAATTAAAAATCAAGAAACTAAAGAATAAATGTATTCTTCAAGAAAGAAGTAGAAATACAAATAAAGTTAAAGTAAAAGACTTATATAGAAAACTGGACACTCACAGAAAGTGTTTATAATAAATACTGGGAGGATTAAGCAGAATGCCGTGAAAGAAGGCAGTTGGCATTGGGCATTAAAGAAAATATTAAGGTTGAAGATGAATGTGAAGAAAAGAAGGAAAATAAATTATTTCCAAAACCATGTAAACCCCAGACATCTCTGTGTTCTTCCATTGCAGGCCTGAATGACCTCTCCTCGACTGGGTATCCTTAACCTCCCCCGGGGTACAACCCTGGCAATCCGGCTGGCCCACCTCCACCTCCACCGCCACTACAAGCCCCAGCCATGCAGTCAACTCCAAGCTCGCCACCCCCATCAGCCCCAAGTAGATGGGGACAACAGCGGGATAAACAAACCCAAGCCCAAGCAAGTGTTTGGGCAACACACCTCAGTAATGCCTTTCTCAACGGACTCACAGACACAGCGCAAGCTACGCAGAATGCTGGCCGGTCACAATACCGAGGGAGAGGCAGAAGAGGTTTTCCGAGGCAGAAGACGAGAAGCAAGACCTTCATTTGAGAAAGATGTTTCAAGTGTGGCAGTGTTGAACATTGGATTATGGGACTGCTCACAGAACACTGGCGAGTGGAGGCAGAGAGGGGGACAGCAAGGACGGGGCCATTCACAATCAGACTGACCTACACCAGATGGGGAGGAGGGGACCCGATCGAGCGAGATGGAAATTCAGCCAGCATCATCGAACCAGGGAAGTGAATACATACACACACATCATGCTTTTGAAAATTGGAAAATGTAGAAGACATGCCTGTGGTTAAAGAGGGTACATATTTGAAATATGACAGTGAAACAGCATTTGAGAAATGTCCCCACACTAACTTTAGCTATCATGGGTGTTGATGTTCTATAGTAAAAAGGGCAGATTTGCCTGATTGCAAATTTAGTGGTAGATGTATGCACTCATTAACTAATGCACTCAATGGGAGCGGCTGGGGTGACTGTAAAGGAGAAGTTTTTGTATCACTTCAGAGTGGAGATAACGGTGATGATAGTCAATCCATTTCCCACATCAGTAAAAAAACAGTTTCTTTTATCCTCCGTCTGCCTAATACATTTACTGGGCAGAGATCTGAAACTCCGGTTCGGCTTAGGCCTCATTTATTCCACAAATGAGGGGTTTAAAGTCCGGCAGCCATCTCCTACGATGGTTCAAAAACTTTTGATGATAAAGAACTGTGTGAATGTGTATTAAATGGCTGCTGACATATCCTGATTCTCAGGCGTTGTTGCGTTTGACTGATCAACGTGTTTTTCCACCTGCTGTGTTCATGGAGGCTTCTCATTTGCATTATACATGCTAACGTTGTTAATGTTGTTAATCTGTGTAAATGCTATGATGAGTTTTTCTGTTAGAATGTGTGAATGAGGAGCTCATGCTTAAAACTAAGCTTGGAGTTTGCTGCGCAGCTGGTTCCTGTTGCACACCCACACAACACAAACTGTGTCAAATCCCAGGGGCGGTCCACACATTTCACTAGCCAGGGGGCCCACTGATAGATAGAGGGATTTGGATCCAATCGTTAAAGATTTGGAGTCATTCACTGATTGGACATCACAGAATATGTTATGTACTATATGTCAGGTGACATGTATAAGATGAAAATGTGCACAAACGTAGCCGGTCTACGCACATTGCTGTTGGTTGAGGATGATGGGGTAATTCTCATATCTCTGAGCTTCCTGCCGCGCTTTCAGATGGGCCATACTCACTCTGGGCAGCTCACAGATATGACGTATGTTTAATGTCCACGTTCCGTTCAAATCAACCCCCGTACCCATTGAAACGTGAAGTTGTTGATGGCATTCGGTCAGTGTTTACCTCTCTGTTTAAACAAGGGGTCATTATTCCGTGTAACGATTCCGGTACGCACTCCAGTGTTTCCTGTCAAAAAGATCAGAGACAAAACCTCCTGACGAGTGGAGATTTGTCCAGGATTTACAGCTGTAAATGCTATGCAGCTATGCGCGCTCGTCCCAAGTCCTTATCTGATTCTTTCCTAAGTTCCAGCCTCTGCAGCATTTTTTTACTGTAATAAGATCTCTCAAATGCATTTTTCAGTGTTCCTGTACACAAAGACAGTCAATTTTGTTCACATTTGAATATAAGGGTAAACCTTACAGATTCACACGTTTGTGTCAAGGCTACTGTGTACAACCAGGCATTGTGTACAAGGTTGGTCTCTCTCCAAGTTTCTAAAGGCATCGCTCTCATACAAGGCCAGTTTGATGACCTCATGATTTGCGCACCCACAGCAGTGTTCATAACACACGGCTGTTGTTATGCTTGCTGTGATGTTACATTACTCCGTTCTCTGCTTGTAATTATGCCGTTACAAGTTTCAAAGTTGTATTTATCATCTGAATTTGCCGAAACAAGTTTGGTATTCTGAAGCCAATACTTTGTTTATTCTAAAACAGATGAAAACAAACGGTCTTTTATACAAAATGGAAATATTATACAAGTAAAACTACATGTTACTTTAATCCCATGTAATTGTAGAATGAACACAGTCTTCCTTTGTCAGGTGTTTTGAGTAGTCAAAATTACCTACAAATCATTGTACACATTGGTAAATATTATTTTCCACTTGTTACCATTGTGAGGCTATATTTTCCAACTCAGCGTGATTTGTTGCTACAATTAATACTAATACACTGCCAGAGGTGGAATAAGTATCAGATCTTTTAGTGAAATTATAAGTACTCAGATCTTGTACTTGAGTAAAAGTAGAAGTACCAGAGTCTCTGGTACAGTAAAAGTCCTGCATTCAAAATGTTCCTCAAGTGAAAGTAGAAAAGTATTCTCATCAAAATATAGTGAAAGTAGCGACAGTAAAAGTATTCATTGTGCAGATTGGTCCATTTCAGAATAATATATATGATATGTTTGATAATGATTGATCATGAAAGTGTTCTCAAAGCTGGTAAAGGTGCAGCTAGTTTGAATGACTTTGTATACTGCAGGGTAGCTTGTGGATTTACTCCAGGTGGAACTAAAGTCTGATTATATCACTTGATTATATTTCACATCGTTCATCCACATCTGTGAAGTAACTAAAGGTATTAAATACATGTAGTGAAGGAAAAGTACACCAGGTACCTCTGACTTATGTTTACTGCCAACCTAAAAGTACTTAAAAAAATAGTAATCAATGATGTTTTGAGAAGTTATTTGGCTGATTGTTTTTATATCAGCTCAGCCAGGTTATATGGGAGGCCCAGTCTACGAACACTCTAAAAACAAATGCTTGGCTTAACAAAGAGAATCAAGGCAATAGGTTGCATCGATGGTGATTGAGTTAAGACAACTTCTAATGACATTTTGTTAAAGCAACAAAGTTATTTGAGTTAGGGGAGAAGGCGTTTCCTCTACAATCAGGTGTTTTCAATTACCACTTACTTAATAATTGGTAGCATAAACACAAGTTTTTAAGTTGATTACTCCAAACGTTCCAACTTGTTTTACCGTATGATTTAAATGTAATCTTAAGTTGTGTATACTTAATTACCACATGTTGAACATGGACAGATGTTTTTAAGTTGACAGCCATTTGTAAATTAAGTTGCTCCAAATAATATTGTATTCAATCGGGTTTTCCTTTTAGCTTATTCATGTTTTTGCCTTTAAAGAAAGAAATTAATTGATTCCACAACAAAAATATTAGGCAATTCACTTTTTATTTTTGAACTGCAGTTGTTTATTTCAACACATGATGTTTCAATCAGGAGAGTTTGAATTTCAAGTTGTATTTGAATGACCTTAACTCAAGGTGTAGAACAATTAAGTTATCAAGCCAATTGCATTACAATACCTCAACTTGAATTTAGGGTGAAGTCAATTAACGCAGAAATCAGAGTTCAAATGACACAATTAAGTTGCAACTTAAACTGTTTGTCTAAAATCAATTAACTCACATTTTTTATCTTGCAACCAGTGCATTTAATTAAGTGGAGGTGAAAGGTCGCTTGAATTGGGTTTTTAGATGTACAGATCACTCATTTTGATATTAATATTAAACTTAGTTTTCTTTTCTTCAATTTTTCATCCTCGTGTAGAATGCTATCACGAAACACACATTTGGTTGTTTATAGCATAAAGAACATCTGAGTTAATGTGAGGTAGGGAAATACTCATTTGAGTATGTGCATATAAATATGTAATTTACAACAGCTATAAGATGCCTGAAAAGTGCTTGAATTTGATTTTGGAAAAGGTGTAAGAACCCTCTTATTGACCTTTGCCTGAAGGTGACGAACACGACTGTGTGCACACCTAGACCGGACTTAAAAGACGTTCCTCTGACCAATGCTGACCTCATTTTGTATGTTGATGGGTCTGCCTGTCGCGACCAAGGGGGCACTAATCGGGTGGGTTTTCCTGTTGTTTCAGATTCTGCTGTACTCCGTTCCGGACCAATCCCATGTCACCTCTCATAACAAGCAGCAGAGCTCATCGCACTAACTGAAGCCTGCATGTTTGCAGAAGGCAAAACCGTGACTATTTACACTGACTCACGCTATGCTTTTGGGGTAGTGCACGATTTTGTGGCTATTTGGAAGTGTAGACAATTTCTGCAAGCAGTACAGACCCAGTTTCCCCTAAGAAATTGGGTCTGCTAATTTAGCTGCTGACTCAGCCGCAAAGGAAGAGTCTGATTCCTCTCGCACCTCACGCACCTTACACTCATTTGTTAGAATCCCTGTCTCCTCCTTCACTGACAACATGTCGTCACTTCACCAGTTGAGAAGGCTCGGTGGAAGGCTGCTGGGGCTGTTTTTGACACATGGGTTGGACAATGTGTAAAAAGGGGGGATGTTAGAGGCTATACATCAGGAGTGGTTCACAAGGGGGGTGAAGGGGGGTAATTTGCATTAAGCAAAATTCATTTGAGCACCTAATGCTGGATTTCATTGAGTTTAGCCCATCAGAGAGCATCTTAAATTAGAACAACGGTTCACATTTGTGAACGGCACAATCAAAAACAAACTAGCAAAATGCTGTGCAGACACAGGTCTGTTATGGACACAAGCTCTGCCCATTGTGCTGATGTACATGCGGATGTGGGAACGAACACGGAGCCAACTCAGCCATTTGAAATCCTTTTTGGGGCTCCTCCACAGATTGGACTCAAGGCTCCAGGATGTCCTCTTCCCCCCACAACTTTGTGTGAGGATGCTATGTTGCTATGTTGTATGTTAACCTGTCATCCACTTTAGTGACTGCCACTGGTCCACTTCACCATCTCCAACCCGGCGACTTCGTGCTGGTCAAGGATTTCCGGAGAAATCAATCAATCAATCAATGTTTATTTATATAGCCCAATATCACAAATGTTACATTTGTCTCAGTGGACTTTACAGTTTGTACAAAATATCAGTATGACAATACGACACCCTCTGTCCTTAGACCCTCACATCGTAGGAAAAACTTCCGGAGAAAACCCACAGTTTAAAGGGAAAAATGGGAGAAACCTCAGGGAGAGCAACAGAGGAGGGATCCCTCTCCCCGGACGGACAGACGTGCAATAGATGCCGTGTGTAAATTGAAAAGATAATACATTTGCAACATAGGTAGTCCAAATGTTTGGAAATGCATGTGTGTATAATAGGAAGATGAATCCACGAGGATATCCATCCAGGACCTATGATCCAGGACCACAGCCACGACTCAAGATCCAGGGCTCGCGATCCAGGACAGAGGAGCGCAGGATCATCCATGACTCTGGATCCCGGCGTATATAGACACCAAAAAGAAAGACATTTGGGGAAGCTGGATTAATCGGAACATGAGAGTACACAGGTATAGACAGAGAGAAGGAAGAAGTAAGATGTCCCCCGACAAACTAAGCCTATATCAGCAAAACTAGGGGCTGGATCTAATCAGCCCTAACTATAAGCTTTATCAAAAAGGAAGGTCTTAAGCGCACTCTTAAAAAAAAATAAGAGCTGGAAATCCAATCGTTGGCCCCGACCTGCGTCTGGTCAACCAGACAGCGGTCAATGTCGCCGAGAGAGAGCTACGTGGGTCCACGCCAGCCACTGCAAGGTCGTAGTCACAGGAAAGGAGAAACGACAGAAGTAGAAGACAACAAGTGATGTGTCTTAGTCACCAACAAAAGTAGATGACAACAAGTGATGTGTCCTAATCACCAACAGAAGTAGATGACAACAAGTGATGTGTCCTAATCACCAACAGAAGTAGATGACAACAAGTGACGTGTCCTAATCACCAACTTGCACCACACTTGCACTACATACACTAAAACACACTACACACAAGGTGTCACAAGCGAGTGCCAGCTGAGCGGTTCCATATGCTCTCTGGTTCCTCGTTTGTGTTACCGGTGTGCGGAGTCTGACTGTCCGTGTCACAAAATCGACCGAAGGAATACACACACACACCCCATGAAGCATTCCCACCTCGTGATGACGGCTCGCCTGGGAAAACGACAACGCAACCGTGAGCAATACTACCGGAGAGCCTGGACAATCATAAAATGGTTCCTCTGCATATTTGCCATGATAGTTGTGTTAGGACTAGTCCTATATTTTATGTATCCATGGTCAGCACACAGCATGTCAGCCGAAATTGAGATGAACCAGCTCTTATCAGAAGAGTCTGGATAGGTACATGCACTCTAGTGGATTTGAATTCAGCAGTCACGGTCCTCACGTCCTTAATGTACACGACACATCATTACCCAGAGTTCCAACACCACGAACACCACAAGGTAAAAAGCCCATAACATAGATACCTTACACGTTCGGCTAGAGAACCTCACTTACGAGACGACGCAAGGCTTCCAGGTCATGCCCCATTCATAATAGCCTCTAGGAACATGCTCATGCAGCAATTTGCTCTTGACCTGTGTCATATTATATGTCTGTTTGATTATCCCAATACTGAAGAAGTGCGTTTCCAGCATGGGATCTTTAGCTTTCGTTCAGTATACTGCTATTCCATTACAAGACAATCCTTTGTGCCACAGTGAGATAGACCAGCTAGAATCAGAAGAGTCTGATTCCGACACTACAATATAATCAATATAATCATGTGAATCAAGTGTACTCTCCTCTTATGCTTACATTATATTGGAGTCTGTCCTCCACAAAAACAGCCAGTTTTCTATGATATATTTGTGATGTGTTTACTTAAACCAGTGATGGAGTGTATTCATTGATGTGTTATATCAGTCTATCCTGTCATTTGTTTTTTATTGATCAAGTATGATCAAAAGGGGGGAATGTAGTGGACATTTTATGATATCCTGATATGTTCAAAGTAACCAAATGCTTCTCATTAGGTTACTGTGCTGTTTTCCTCTATCTTCTCTACTTCAAGGCCACAGAGCTGTTTTGGCTACTGAGTTGACTCACACAAAGTCACACGAGAACTTCTACAGCTCAAGGCCAGGTGTCTAATAACAATGTGACCGTGTGAAGATTTCTTACCTTCCCACCATTTTACTCTCCCTTTATATTGCTTTGCTATTATATTAAACTGCGCACACTCGCGCAGACTATCCTATACTCTGTGAGACCTGTGTCTATATTTTATTGTATCTGATGTTTGTTTGAGGCCTCGAATAAACATCACCAGAAAGACAACTCTGTTGGATTCACCATTTATTTGTTTTCTGACTTGTACTCTACAGTATTGGGGTTTTTAGATTTCCATAACAATCTTTAGATGTTTTGTTTTAGCCTATGTACTGTATGTCTTAATGCTCTTATATGTGATGGAGTGACTTCCATGAAACTAATATTTGATATCTTCCCAACAGACGAGCTGACAGGAAGCCTAACACTCCAATAACCACAACATTGCAAAGGCGAGTAAATGTAAATTAAAAAACGATTCACAATTTCTTAATTTCTTCCTTACTGACACAGAAGCCCTTGATTTGCAATGCTTCACTAATTGTCATTTCCCTGGCTCCGTAGGGACACTTTACCTCCAGCACAGCGGAAGACCCTACCAGACCATCTGGAGATGCCCCCAACAATCCTGATTGGGAGAGCCACAAACCTGACTCATGGACCTGCATCTGGGTTGCAGTGGTGAATGCCCTGACGCCCTCACATTCATTCATAGTCCCCCACTGTACAGACAAAACACCATCAAGGGCCTGCTGTTGCCTTAGTACCCTGGCAATAAGGGAAGCAGTCACACGCTTTGACCTCAGGACAGCTCCAAAGTTGCTGGCAGTCAACCTTCCTTTCCTGAACAAATGCCAGTTTGGGTTGGTTCGCTGACCAGTGGTAGCCACCTGAATTGCCCTCTGTTGCTCCTCAGACAATGCCATGCTTGCCACAATTGCCTCAGGTCCCTGATGCCCAACAGATTTGATAATTTCAGGAACAGTAAGTGTTTCCAAGCTGTAGTGTTCCTCTTCTGGCTCGGGGGAGAGAAGCCAAGAAATTCCTGAGAACCTGCCCCCGAGTCTGTTCCTCAGCCAGTCACGATCTTTGGAGGTGGGCTCTCTTGTCAGCGGGTTAAATTAGTTATTGGTTGAAGGAAATAGCTCCTCCACTGAATGTGTACGTTTAGCTGCCTTTGGCTTCTTACACTGACAGAGGGTGTCAGTGCAGCTGAAATTGCAGATGGCAAAGATGGCTAATGCAGCCGCATGACTGCATTTCCATTCTCCACGTGGGCATTCACATTTTGTGGAGAGAATTCCCTCTTCTCCTGTAGATACCTGTGGTGGGGGGATTGTTTTATTATTTAAAATATATTTACATTTATAATGCCTTCCCAATTATCCCTTTAATTGTTTATAGCCTACTGTATGTTTATTTCATGGATATTTCTGTGTTTTCTGGTGTGTAATATTTGTAATAAAGATTTCATGTGACACATACAATGGATTTGTTGATGGGAATTAATGTCACTAATGTGAATAAATTAACTCTTGGGGCCCTTCTCACTTCGGCTGCATCTCAAGTCGATTAAGCCGAGGCGGGACCTGCTGCCACCGAGCTGAAAGTTCCAGAGCTAGCTGAAGCTACCAAGCTAAGCTAACATGCTCCCCATCTGCACGCTGCCGTCGCATTTTACGTTTCTAAGGTAAGCGGACATGAAACTATAAATAATAATCTAAGTTATTGAGTTTTTAGCATAATACTTCAGAATCTTAAAACCCCTTAACGTTTGTATGCAATTGTGCTAAATTCAACACTGGAATCAAGCAAATATTAATATGTTTGCATGACATTAGTTATTTATATTTTGATATCACTTAACTATACGTTTAATACATTTAAGTCAAGCTAAGGTACATGTGATGGTAGCTAGTTAGTGCTCTTACCTGTGAGGCCTCCTCCAAACAGCATAATAACCAGACTGTATCATTAAAACTAAGTACCAGTTCTAGATCCTTGACTTTAGACAAACAATTCAAAAGATAAAATGTATTTAAAGACCAATCTTTATTTGAATGTGCCTCTTAACCTGAGATATTAGTTATACAGTAATAGTATTGACAATCTAAAAAAACTGAGCAACTCAACAGTCAACTTTATGTTTCTTATTGTCTAAAGCATTTATTATTTTCATTTTCCCAATCTCATATTCAGTGTGGACGGATTGAGACAGCATGGTGTCCAGAGAGCTGCAGAGACTTCAGGGAGAAACCTCCGTGTGATGGACGTCCTGTCTGTTGGTTTGGAGAGGACTGAGGGTCTTTCCTCTGCGAGGAGGACTGAGGGTCTTTCCTCTGCGAGGAGGACCAGGCCTGATGGAGGAGCCCATGCTGGGCAAAGCTGATACCAACTGCACAGGCCTAGTCTGTCACTTTATTTGACTAAATGTGTTTACTTATACATTTAATAGGTTTACACCTTCTGTCCATATGTGCTTTTGGTTCACATTTCAATAAATTGTATTTGTATTTGCACTCCTTTTGTCCATTATTCTTACTGAAAATGTTAGATTACACATTCACATCTGACTGAAGATTGGCCCCATTTATTTATGACGTTGCAAAACAAGGTACATGTTGTGAAGCTCATAAAGCGAGGCAAATAGAAATAATCAGCTGATGGAGTGTAGATGTGGAAATAGCTGCATTCGATCAGCTGACTGTTTTTACAATAAAAGTAGTTTCTTAGTGAATGTCCTGTACTGGTCTTAAAATCTCATAACATCAGCTTTTAATGTTCCTCTTGGATGTTCTTCTTGACCCTCAGAGAAGGAGAAAATGTCGTGTCTTTCAGGCATGTCCTTTCCTAACAAAAATGACAGGAAACATAAAACATATTATTGCAGAACAAGTGTGTTATTTATGAAAGCGGTGTGTTTGTGTGTTTAGGGGCTGTAGATATCATTATTTTGTAATTGTAATGTTTTTTTTTTATTTCAACAATGAGCTACAAAGACAATCAGATTATGAATGAACAGTATGAAGTTCATCAACATTGAAATATATGTTATTATCAAAATAATATTTAACTGTTATGAAAACGTAGTGCAACTGTAGAAGCTTGCTCTGTTGTCTCACTGAAAGAATAACTTTTACCACGTTTTTTACAGACAATATTGAGAGATAAATAGTAGCAGTTCTCACTATGTGTTAAATATCTTTGCCTTCAATACATTAAATTAGAAAGCTGACAAAGTCATATTGCTAAATATCTAAATGTAACTTTTTGCATGGAAAAAACCCTCAACTTCACTGATGTGTAGGTGATCTAGTATTTAGTATTGTTTAATGGAATGTATATCAGTGTATTCAAGTCAATACTTCATTCATTTAAACCAATATCTTTCTTGATTCTTTGTACAGTATGAAAAAAGAGTCTTTGTACCTGTGCTGAAGTTCACTGCTGTGAGGAGTCCAGTTCTGTCTCTCACTCTCTGGTCCAGCCTGTCTGCATCACCTGGACACCTTAAACAAACAGATATATATAAATATATAGATAGATATATAGATATAGATATATATATATATATATATATATATATATATATATATATATATATATATATATATATATATATATGTAAAGTACCATGTGTACAAACAATATAACTGATTCTCTTCTGTTGAACATGTTGGATTGTGTATTGTCCGAGTCAGGGTCCTTTTTATTTTACTGTAACTTTGGAAATTGTGTTACCAATGCTTACTGTTTATTTGATACCCATTTGGTAATGCAATTAATAAAAACAACAAGGTTTGGGTTCGTTCTTCAGATGACTGTGACGTTAACGTGTAAGCTCAATAATGAACTCCAGCTCAACCAACCATATTGTAATATCTAAGTAATCATCTTGAAATATGACATTAATAATTGTAATATACACACATCTTATTGTGAGGTTGATTTCACATACACTACTTCGACATTAGCTTGTCTACATACTTGAGCATAGCCAATTTAAATTAACCTTAGATGCATACAGTTCTACCTATATAATAAAATATCTCTAAGTTACAAGGATGTAACCTTATTTTATCAACCTCAAACAGAAGCCGTTTGTTCAACAGTATTATCCCACTTAACACTTGTCTATTTCGTTGTAACCTTTATATATACAGTCTATGATTTTAACTTGGAGGCTACGATTACAATCGTTAGCACCGATGTAGCTACCACTAGCCACTAACTAACCCAAGCCTTACCATTCATTACGTAGCCGATTAAAATCATTAACACATAAATAAAGCACTCGAATTTCACTTACCGCATTCATGCACCGTCTGTTTTAACCGCAGAGCGAGTCACAATAGTCCGACATATAAGCATGAAGAACAAACAACCACGGCCGGCTACAAGTTGTGTTCCCTGGATGAGCTGAGCAGGCAGAGTCCCTGTAGCTAGCTTCACGGAGCAGCTAGCAGAGAGACAAGAAGCTAACAGCCGCAGGCACTTGACAGAGCCGTCACTCAATGTGACCACGCCCTAATCTATGCACAAACTTTAAGACCTAATATAAATAAAAGGGTCGCGTTAGAAAACAATTCACTCACAGATCCATAATTATGAAGGTGGAATCTAACTATATCGCTAATAAAATGTATGGAGCCAGGGGTAGAAACATGTTTTTTTCTGCTGTAAAGTTGGGCATTTTAACATGGGGGTCTATGGAAATTGCTCCTTTCTGCAGCCATCGCCTATCGGCCAATATATGAACTGCAGTGTGTGGCACTTCCGTATTGGCTTCCCGGCTCTACCCCACAGTTTGCCGCTTGGGAGAGACGCAAGGAAACCACGAGAAGCAGGGAAATTAGTTTTAAGAGCAATGGGACTGTCACTACCCGATCCGTATGGAATGCCATTTAAGCCAATATTAAATAAATAAATATATACATAAATAATTAAATAAATACATATATATATATAAATATGCCTATGAAATAAATTATAAAATAAATAAATTAGGCAATAAATATGTATACATGTACATTTAAATACACATTTATTTATTTCATTGGACTTTTATTTCATAATGACACATTTATTTATTTCAAGAGACTTGTATTTCATAATGACACATTTATTTATTTCAAGAGACTTGTATTTCATAATGACACATTTATTTATTTAAAGAGACTCGTATTTCATAATGACATATTTATTTATTTCAGATGACTTGTATTTCATAATGACGCGTTTCTTTATTTCAAGAGACTCGTATTTCATGATGGCTTATTTCATGTGACTTGTATTTCATGATGAGACATTTCCATTCCTTATATGCAAATGAACGGGGCGTGGTTAGCTCACAGGTCCAGAGACCCAGACCAAAGCAACAGCACCACACTGACTACTCGAGAAGAGGAAGAAAATGGAGGAGAAGGACTATAAAGCAAACTACTAAATTCTCAGAGTCAGACATCGCATGTAATCTGATACTCTAAATTTCACCCGCCAGAAATGTTCGCTTCTTCTTCTTCGGTGTAAATTGTCCGTTGGCAAACCAGTTGACTTCTTCTTCTCTCGGATTTTTGGCGGATTGCAAACAACTTTAAGGTGCATACCGCCACCTACTGTACATGAGTGTGAATCATCATATCGTTCCATCTCTTAACTCATGGACGTATCTATGATCTAATCCAACAATAAATAAATTAGGGCTGTCAAACGATTACAATTTTTAATCAGATTAATCACAGTTTAAACATTAATTAATCATGATTAATCACCATTCGAACTATGTCCAAAATATGTCATTTCTTTATGTATATTGTTGTGGGAATGGAAAGATAAATGAAAGAAGGCGGATATATCCATTTAACATGTTTATTGTAAAAAATGTCTGTGTGTCAAAATGAAAGAGAGCACCTATCAATCATCAAACCGTGGGGTCTTAATTCATTACGTATTGATTTCTATCTTACTTAGAAACTTCAGGAAAGTCGACGGGGGGGCGCTAGTGGAGTGGAGTACTTCGTGACCACAGAGTGTGAACGTTGTGATCAGCTGTTTTAGCGCAGTTCTCCAGTGAAGGGAGGAGTCTCCCTCCGCAGCCGGTTGGCGTAATTTTGGCACAATTCCGTTGTACAGACCGACGTTAACAGCAGCCCTGTCTGTGCACACGGAGACCGACTCTGTCGTCCGGTGATCTAACCGCCTTCTGGAAAAGCTTCACAAGTACGTCGGTACGCAAATGCGCTTTGTGACACAAGTGACGGTACGCATTTCAGATTACGCACATAACCTGCGTACCAATTATGTGTTACCTGTACTACAGCTAAAGTATTCTCCGTCGGGACTTCCTGCAACAACACCACGCCGTTATCTTGATTCTGATTGGCCAGAAGACATTATCAAAGATGTTCTATTGAGAAGACGATCACTACGTGACAAAAGTTTTAAAAACCGTTTCTGGTCTTCCGTATTTCCAGTGGCTACTGAAATCAATCTTACTAACTGCTGTCCGTGCAATTTACTCCGCGCCTGTTGGCGGACTTTATTTTGCTTACTTTAACATCATTTTTCATGGTGGGGCTAAGCCATTTCTTGGTATGGCTGTAGCCTACTCCAGCCATACCCTGTCTTTATAAATATTTGTCTGCTGGCATACCAGCAGACCAGCATTTATCTATCACCAGCTTATGTTAGTATTAAATATACAATGTATTCTGGTAACTATCAAAATAAAGACATTGTATAGTGTTCATAACAGTATTTTTATTTAATACATTATACTTAATACAATAATATTACAAAAAAAACCTACATCTAAATAAATATATCATCTAAAAAAGATGCATTTGATTTAAAAATAACAAATATAAATCAAAATGTAAACAGCAACAAAGAAATTATAAACTTTTTATTTTTTTTATTGTTAATATCCATTATGTTCTCTGTTATGTATCTTCCGGTCTTTGCCAATCTGGCCAGCATTTCTTGGTCCTCCACGTCTTTCTCGTACAGCCACTGCTTGAAGCAAACTGAAAATAAGAAACAACAATGTTTTAACAAATCTTATTCAATTATGTGATGATAGAACTGCAAACAGAATAGCTGTAACTTTAACAAAATAAATAACTCAGTTACCTCTAATCATTAACCCATGTTTGTATCATTGAGTTAACTCTGTGTGTTGCTGCTAGCATACATAATATATACCTGACGTGGAAACGTTACTCGTGGATGGGGCTACAGAGCTACTAGAAAGACAGTCGAACCCGGTGCATTTCTCCGTCTGAATGTGGAGCACTTTTGCTAAATGTTTAGACAAATAGCTTGTGTTACCGCCCTTACATGCTAAATTCTTATTGCACTATTGGCAACGAGCATTTTCCACCTCAAGACCAAGCCCCCAGGAAGTGTGCCGGACTCTGAGGAAAATATTCGTTGTGTCCAAACGGCGGTACTACAATTTCCTTATCAGTCTGTGACGTCGACCGGCCCAGAAATACTTTTTCCCATTGACTAACATTGGGAAAGAGACGTCTGTAACTCGGTGGATACTTTTTTTGAAACTAAATAAACTACCCAGTATGAACTATTGTATAGCCCTAGAATCATTAAGTTCTTAAAGTTGTAAAATGCACTAAAAGCCGAATCTAGATTTATTCTCTCTCTCCATTCTTTCTAGTGAGCCGAGAGTGTATGCTCGGGGGGCGGGGCTTAAGGGGCGCTTGCTCTGTGAGCGCACAAACGGGTTATTCTGCTCTGACAGCCAGGCATGACGGGTAATCTGTGACGTTTCGCTCTCTCAAAAGCGGGCCATTTTGACTTCATGCGCCAATGAGCAGCTCTCATAGGAAAGAACGAGGCCCCTCCTCCGATGCTGTATCCAGTTCTTATTAAACATCCATGCTCAAGACGGGTAACATAACTACCCTCGGGGCGCTTAGTTCTCTCCGCCATGTGTTTGTGTGTGTGTGTGTGTGTGTGTGTGTGTGTGTGTGTGTGTGTGTGTGTGTGTGTGTGTTGCATGCATGTAGCAGGTTCTGTGTGTAAACTGCCCCACCCCCTCGCACACCGACAGGGGAGAGAGATCTCGTCTGGATTGGAAAGATCGAAAATAAATCATAGACGCACTTTGTAGTCTTATTGCATATTAGAAACGGAGTTGCAGTAAGACTGCAATATAATGTTTATGTAGATATAATACATATGACATCTATTTTTTAAATGTCTCCCGTAACGATAAAAAGATTGATAACATTGGACGTTAACGGTACCACGGTCTTTAATAATTCAGCCCCGGGGCCCCGTTAATACTGGGGCTCGGTACCCATCCCTAGTTTTAATTATTACATCATCAATATTATATTTCAAATAACCAAGTACTTGGTTACCAACACAAAGCGCAAGTGGCTAGTGCTGCTAAGAACATACCTGGTGATGGTGTTGATGGTGGCTCTTCGCTGCAGGATCTGGTCGATGTCCTCCTAGCAGAAGCGATTGCCTTCGTCGTTCTCGTCCATGATGGCGGCGTAGGCTCCTTTCCTCAGCAGGTCCTCGATCTCCTTCTTGGAGAACTGCTGGACCGGCTAAAGGCGACGCAGAGAGACATTTACACAATGGATTTAGAAAACTCTTTTTGAAAATAAACTAAGCGTACTGCAACAGCGACTGACCCAAAGATGACTTGGCATCTAGAAATATGACAGATTTTCTTTTTCTCACCCCGTTGTTGTTGCCACTCATGCTCTGCAGGACGGGACGGTCCAGCCCGAGCTTCAGACTAGCTTTATCCAGCATTTCCCTCTCATAGTTTCTAGTGATCAGACGGTACACCTCCACCGCCTTAGACTGGCCAAAACGATGACACCGAGCTTGAGCCTGAAATACAAAATTAAAAGAGGGGTCAAAAGAGCATCATGTGCAGCTGCTGTTCAACGTTTTTAAGCATTAAATGGGAAAATATACACTTAAAGAACCGAGGGAATAAACGGAAAGACTGTTGTTGTTGTAGCCCTATTGAACTATCTTTAGGACGGACAGAGCAGATATATATATATATATATATATATATTAGGGGTGTAACGGTTCACAGAAGTCACGGTTCGGTTCGTACCTCGGTTTGGGGGTCACGGTTCGGTACGGGTTCGGTACAACAAGGAAAAGCAAAAAAAAGTCCCAAATGCATAATTTTTTTTGCTGTTATTTATTTTTAACAGTAGTGCAATTTTTGGTATGAAAATAAGGAACTCTAACATTTGGAATCATTAACTGTATTACACAGTTAAAAACAAACCACAAACAGTAACACACACACTTAGATGGCCATATTATTTATATTGGCTGATGTCAAACAAAAAGGTTAAATAAGCTGTACAACTAAAAAGAATGTCTTGAAAATATTAAAATAAATAATAAGAAAGTGTTTCAATCACAATCAATAAAAGGCAATACAGAACTGTATAACATCTCCTGATGTCAAAATATAAAATAAATACAATGATAAATATAAAACTAAATAAAATCTGTACCTTTAGGAGCAATGTCTAACATGTGTAATTAACTTGTGAGTGTGTGAGGCCATTATGCCTAAATAAAGGTACTCATGCTTTACTCTATTTTCAAGTTTTTCTTCAAGAAGATGAGTTTGTCTACGTTGTAAGTAGTGAGGGCAGATCTGTTGGCGGTAACTATGTCACCTGCCGTCGAGAAAACCCTCTCGCTGGGGACTGAGACTGACTCGGATGTGATTGAGCATGTTTGACGTGTTACCACTAGCATACCGCACCACTGTCGAACAACGCCGACACACCGTCCTTGTCCGATCCACAACTCGCACCCCATCATTATTGTAGTCCATAGGGAACCCGAAATGTTCCCACACACCTGATTTAAAAGAAGCAGGTGGGTCTTCTAGCTCCTGTGTGTTGTGTGAACTCGCCATAGCTACTAACTTTTGTTCTTCATATATTGTGTTCGTTTTGTTGTGTTTTGTTCTTGTTCTTCATTTGTTATTTACGGGCGGCTGGCTTTTAGGCGCAATACCGCCCCCTGGATTATATATAGTGTAATACTGCCCTGAGTGACAGACTTTCCCACTCGTAAAAAAAGGCGTATTCGCCGTGTGACTGCATGTGCCGAACCGTGACGTCCGAACCGTGACATCCGAACCGTGACGGTACGGGACGAATACGGATACCGTTACACCCCTAATATATATATATTGTACCTGCAGGTCATTTTGAGGGTTCCAGTCAGAGTGGAATATCACACAGGTGTCTGCAGCAGTGAGGTTCACAAGCTCTTGATCAGGTGTTTGATGTGGGCTGGCATGATCCTTTCTGCAGCGATGAATAAAGAAAACAAAGAAGACATTATTAATAATAGTAACAACAATAATATTAGTATAACTATTTATATAGCACTTACACAATAATTGCAAAGTGATTCTCACAACAAAAATAAAGAACAAAACAATAAAAAAACTCATTATTATAGGAATGTTAAAATACAAATAAATGATAAACATTCTGAGAGGCCGACTACAAAAGGTAGACTCAATGGCTCTTGATGACATCAATGAGCAGTCCCAAAACATGCTGCTGTATAAAAATAAATAGGTCCAGATTTCTTCTATTTAGTGTTGGATGATTTGTTGTATTGATTGCTGATGGATGTTAAGATATGTTTTACAATTATAACAAAAAGATTATTGTAATTGGAATCAAAAAGTTTACAAATCGTAGTTTTAATAAAATGACTAGCAATATAGGATTTATTCAACAGCGGTAAAGCATTAAGTTACTAAATTAACGTACACTGAACTGTAAAACTTACCACTATTTAGGAAAGGACCTGATCAGAAGGATTGACTAGTAAGACAGCAAAGAGGCGGAGGAGGTCTCTGTCATGTACATTATTGGTAGATGTTACACCTGAAAGAAAGATAAGGAAATAAGACAACACAGGAGGACAAACATCTTCTTAAGTAAAAGACCAAATCATGTCAAGCTTTAACCTGAGGCTGTTTTTTCAGTCTTTACAATGCACAGTTGGAAATTACATTCCAAAAGCTAAATTCAAACTCAACACCATAAATAACTGGGTACCAAAGTGCTTTACCTGATAGGACACGTTCCACACGGAGCAGCAACCATCCGGCTGGGCCGTATGCTGCATATCATCTCCTCCCTCTCCACTGTTTCCAGTAGATCTCTACTGCCTGTCCAATAAAACTGAAATGCCCCAAAACAATCATATTTCAAAAGTTAAAAACAATAACTTGCTTTTGGCATTCAAATGTATTATAATCTCACCTTTTTCCTGGATGTCAGGAAGGCGTTCCCTTCAAGTCCGCAACCAGTCATAGGAGTTCAAATGCAAAGCCTGAAAGATGACAAGAGCGGGAGACTTACATGTTACAAGATAAGTAATACCAGAGCAGTGTTTAGGACATGCAGAGAACAGATCAAATCCCCTGACAGGCTCACACACTTTGGTGATGTCCTCATCTGATAATGATGTTTCATTTTTAGCAGCAAAGTAACATTACTCAAGGTATATGTTGGACCCAACTCATGTACAGTATGTTTTGCATCTCCTCAACAATGGTCTGTATAGTTGAGTAGAAACAAACTGTCCCTACAGTTTCAGGTAGATTAACAAAGAAAAGTTTGCAATGAAGCACAAAACCCCTCTTTGTATTAAGCTAGCTGACACAAAAAGTACAGCTTAACATGCTAACCTGGTGGAGTTAGCTAACTTCATGTCCAACACAAAACCTCTAACGTGCATTACATTGACGATTTTAAACACAACTTAACTCTCTCAACTTGTAAAATAACGTTAATTTAACATACCCTTAAATAACTACATCACGTTTTTCAGGGGCAACACAAACTGCAGAAAACGTTAGCTGCTAACTGTTGTTAGCTAAGACAGCTAACTCGTAACGATAGCCTCCTAGCAAACGTAAGGTTACGTTAACATTAACTTAACGTTGTAAGAAAGCAAAACGAACCTTAGAGACATATTTTACTCTCAGACTGGGTGTAATTGTGTAGCGTTGCTTACCTCCAGAAGGACTTTTAGCTGTTTCCCAGTAGAGACTAGAGAGAGCTGTCAGAGCGGTTGCTCTCAGAAGAGCAGCATTTGGCGGACCAGATAAGACCAGAGAAGACCAAATAAGAACCAGTTAAGTCTTGGAGCCCACCGACGTCTTCCATGTTGTTATTTTCATTTAGTAGTTTGCCTTATAGTCCTTCTCCTCCATTTTCTTCCTCTTCTCGAGTAGTCAGTGTGGTGCTGTTGCTTTGGTCTGGGTCTCTGGACCTGTGAGCTAACCACGCCCCGTTCATTTGCATATAAGGAATGGAAATGTCTCATCATGAAATACAAGTCACATGAAATAAACCATCATGAAATACAAGTCACATGAAATAAGCCATTATGAAATACGAGTCTCTTGAAATAAAGAAACGCGTCATTATGAAATACAAGTCATCTGAAATAAATAAATATGTCATTATGAAATATGAGTCTCTTTAAATAAATAAATGTGTCATTATGAAATACAAGTCTCTTGAAATAAATAAATGTGTCATTATGAAATACAAGTCTCTTGAAATACATAAATGTGTCATTATGAAATAAAAGCCCCATGAAATAAATAAATGTGTATTTAAATGTACATGTATACATATTTATTGCCTAATTTATTTATTTTATAATTTATTTCATAGGCATATTTATATATATATATGTATTTATTTAATTATTTATGTATATATTTATTTATTTAATATTGGCTTAAATGGCATTCCATAGATCTGCAGCTCTGCCCGATCTGCAGTGCGCATGTGCGAGATGGTCCGCCATATTGGACAACTCTGGACGGCAATCCAAGTAGGACAACATTGACACAGTGGCTTTTGGCAAAGCTCAAAAGGAAAACTCGAGAGAGATGAGTTATTGTTATTACAACGTGACTTCACTATTATTTAACAACTCTTTTTATTGGGTTCTTTTATTTGGGGTTAAGTATATTGTCAGAATAAGTGAGGAATGAATTTAACTTCTGTTAGACAGCTATATGCCATACATGTTTGCACACATTCACAGTAAATATTTATTCAGTATGATGGCTGTCTAACAGAAGTTACATCTATTTCTCACTTATTCTGACAATGTACTTAACCCCAAATAAAAGAACCCCATAAAAAGAGTTGTTAAATAATAGTGAAGTCACGTTGTAATAACAATAACTCATTTCTCTCGAGTTTTATTTTGAGCTTTGCCCAAAGCCACTGTGTCAATGTTGTCCTACTTGGGTTGCCGTCCAGAGTTGTCCAATATGGCGGACCACCCTGCTGAAAAAACCAGCTTGGACCAGCATGGTGTTGACCAGCATGGACCAGCATGGTGTTGTGTTTTGGTCACCAGCATGGACCAGCATGGACCAGCTTGGACCAGCATGGTCCACCAGCATGGACCAGCATGGTCCACCAGCATGGACCATCTGGTGAACCATGCTGGTCCATGCTGGTCCAAGCTGGTGGACCATGCAGACCAGAATTTATCTATCACCAGCTTATGTTATTAAATATACAATGTATTCTGGTAACTATCAAAATAAAGACATTGTATAGTGTTCATAACAGTATTTTTATTTAATAAATTATACATTAACAATACAATAATATTACAAAAAAAACCTACGTCTAAATAAATATATCATCTATAATAGATGCATTTGATTTAGAAATAACAAATATAATTCAACATGTAAATAGCAACAAATAAATTATAAACATTCTTTTTTAAAGTATATATTTTTTTCTTGTTAATATCCATTATCTTCTCTGTTATGTATCTTCCGGTCTTTGCCAATCCGGCCAGCATTTCTTGGTCCTCCACGTATTTCTCGTACAGCCACTGCTTGAAGCAAACTGAAAATAAGAAACAACAATGTTTTAACAAATCGTATTCAATTATGTGATGACAGAACTGTAAACAGAATAGTTATTACTTGTTAGAGGCTGCCTGGTGGTCTTGGTGGTGGGGCATTCCTTTCCAGTCAGGCTCCTTTCCCCTAAGGTGTCGGTGCCCCAAAACGCCACAGCCAACTCCTTCACGAACATGGAGTTCCTCGTGTTGTTTTTTATTTTTGACATTATAATGTCGGTAATATTAACTTTATTTAATACAACATTTACGGTACAAGATTTAATCATACAGCCCATGTAGTATGATAATGAATTACAGCAAACATGTGCAATATATCCATTATTACAGCTCCGTGGGATGGCAGTAAGACGATATGGATCCGTTCTTATCCATGGGTAAAGATAAACGCAACTCACATTGGTTTCTCATACAGCATCTCTGTAAACTACGTGTATTGTATTCACTGAATTTCACTCTCTACCTTTAATGGCTCGTTGTAGCTCCAATAGCTCCAGCCCCACCCTCCCTGTGAGCACAGTGTGCTCTGATTGGTCGGGACACGTAACATGAACGTGCCGGGCGGCGCGGTCCCGTGGGTTAGATGCGCGTTCATAATGCAGAGGGAAATAACTCTCAGAATAACGTTATTAGCACATTTTTACAACTTGAGGAACGAATGTTTTTAATAAGGGCTATACAAGTGTTCATACTGGGTAGTTTATTTAGTTTTAAAAAAATTATCCAACGAGACCACTCTTTCCCCATGTAAGTCAATGGGAAAAAGTGTTTCCGGGCCTGGCAACCAAACGGAAGTGTAGTACCGCCGTTTGGCCAGCACGAATATTTTCATCTGAGTCCGGCGCACTTCCTGGGGGCTTGGCGCAGACCTGCGCAGTTGCGATCAACTTCTTGCTAGTGCGTTGCATGATGGTTAGTCATTTTGTCCGACTTGCTCTGGAGGCCCGCCTACATGAGACGTTGAAATCTCGCGGGACAAAGACGCCCGCAGCCTTGAGAGCGAGGCGCGGCGAGGCGGCGCAGTTGCTCTCCACGGGCTGCGGAAGCGAAATGCTTGATGGGAAACGACTCGCTGGTATCTCGAGCTGAGTGCTCATTGGTGGTTTTTACCACGTGCTGGTGATGAAACTCTCCAATTGGCCTTGGCAAAAGTTTGTTGTTGTTTTGTGTCAGTTTTACGTCGCCACATCCATTCCCATTTTTCATCATTGTTCCACAATGTTTTATTCATGAAATTAATATCCATATTTTATACTATACTTGCACTGCTTACCGTTTCATACTTTATATATCTTAGCATATTCATACACACTGTTCATACTGCTCTCAGGCTGCTGTGTATATCTAGTGTATTCATACCCCTCACTGTTTATTCATCATTCAATTCATTCTATATTTTATTCTGTAGATTGTGTACATTACTTTTCACTTTACTGCTTGTTGCACCTGGTTAGAAGCTAAACTGCATTTCGTTGTCTCAGTACCTGTAATATGTGCAATAACAATAAAGTTGAATCTAATCTTGAGCAGGAACAAATGTATTTACTTAGTACATATCTGACATTAACGATTAAACACATGTGTGTAGTGCTGCGTACCGGTACGCCGAACCGGAACTGGACTTGTAAAAAGTTTCGGTTCAAGTCCGGTTAAAACCGGAACGTCGGGAACCGGTACTTGGACTCGCAAAAAAACTAGCACTTACGTATATTCTGGTGTCTGTGGTTATTTAAACATTCCTTGATACACATTATTCAGCGTCAATAAATGAGTGCTAATCCCAGTGTGCTCAGTGTACAACATCACATGTCATTTCACCTTCGATTCACGGTTTGAAAACGTAGCATTTCGCCACATGCTAATGCTAACTGGAAGTGAAGAATTTTCAGAATAAAAATATTAAATTAATAGTGTGAACTTCCGTTTTTTTCAGAATAAAACTGATTTAAATTAAATAGTGTATTTAATTCAAAATTACGCCATATCAACATTGATTTTAATTTCTAACAGTATGTATGTACATCACTATGTATGTAGTATGTACTGTATAATGTACACATGTAGAGTTGTAGAAAATACATGGTGTACAGTATAGTACACTCTGACTGTACAGTCACTACAGTGTAGCCTATACTGTATAGTAGGTGTGTAACAGTGTAATGCGTATAGTCTACTCTACACTCTTCCTTTCAGCAACGTTTTAGGGATTTAGGCTCAGTCAGCTCAGGGACTGTTTGGTTACTTTAGTTTGGTAAATGAAATAAATGTTTGAACTTTGTAGTAGTTCACTGTAGTTGCTGTCATAAGTCATTTGTAGACTAAGTGGCAAAAAGTGTTTTTTTTACATTTGTACTTTGTAGAGAAATGTAGACACAAGTTGGAAGGGAGCACAATAAACCTGATGAGTTTGAATTTGAGTTGATTATGAGTTAATTTTCAATTGATAATTAGCTCACAATAGGTTCACTTTAGTTACTCACACAATTTGACACAAGCCATGGGTTCAGGTCCGGACTTATAAGTCCAGACCTGAACCTGAACTTCTGGACTTGAGTCCGGACCTGAACCTGAATGTGAGTCCAGGTACGCAGCACTAAATGTGTGCATTTTTTATAAATGCAAACCGAGTCAAGCCGACTCCGGAGGTGGCGGTATGCACCTTAAAGTTGTTTGCAATCCGCCCAATAACCGAGAGAAGAAGAAGAAGAAGGCGAAGAAGAAGGCGAAGAAGAAGGCGAAGGCGAAGGCGAAGAAGAAGAAGAAGAAGAAGAAGAAGAAGAAGAAGAAGAAGAAGAAGAAGAAGAAGAAGAAGAAGCCGACTTAGATGGCTTAGAGTAGACGACAGAGTACAGCTACTTGCAATGGGCCTGGTCTACAAGATCCACTACACCTCTATGGTACCCATGTACATGTCAAAATTCTTCCCAAAGGTCAAGGAATACCATGATCATAACACCAGAGGGAGCTCCACAAATCATGTGAAACCCAGATTTGGCACAAAAAAGGGGGAATACACGTTTCGCAATTATGCCACATCAAGGTGGAACGCTCTTCCCACAACTGTAAAGGAAAGTAAAACTATACTTACCTTCAAAACCTCTCTTAAAGAGCACCTTCGGGGGAGAGCATTGCAAAACTGGCCCCGGTAATGGTACAAATCTCAACCTGTCGTTCAATGGACAGCTTTCCCCCCCCTATCTATGTATATACTCACATTTTAGACTCTGTTACTAACTGTATATCTGTAGACTTGGTATGTCTTAAATGTCCGGTTAGGATGTATTTGAACGAAATCTAAAATTAAAATTGTAAATAAGCAATCTGTATGTAAAAAACCACCTGTATGTAAATTGTAAATAAGCCATCTGTATGTCAAATATGTCTTATATGTCTTAAATGATATGATGAATTGGAAATGGGGGACCCTGATGTAAACAAGACGAAAGTCTTTCTCTGGTCTGCATCCCCTTAACAATTGTATGTTTTGAGCTGTACTGTACTGTACCCAATATACAAGCTGTTAATAAACTTTTCAATCAATCAATCAAAAAACTCCGAGCTGTCCGACTTCAGGCGAGCTTTTTGAGACCTCCCCCGGCTGCGATCGGCTATTCTCGTTTACTTTCGAGGCGAGCCACAACGCGTCTCAAACAAGCCTAGCAGCTCTGTCCCCGTTATTTCCACACACCCCCCCGCCTCTGTTAGTACACATTTACTGACACAAACATTTGTATCATCTGTTGTAGACCCAAATAAATAAAATAAAATAAGAACTCATCCTCAAAAAAGATAAACGCCATTCTTAAAATGTATAGCCTAAACGAAAAACGATCATGAAAATGTTTCCAATAAATGAATAAAAATATTTTTGACCACTTTGTTGTTCAGATTAAATGATACATTAATTGAAGCAAAACACAGTAGGCTATAAACTGAGGAGTGACTCTCGTGAGTTTCATGTCTTTTCTTCACTCCGCTGGGAAACTGCTCTCATGTCAAGAAGCATCAGATCAGTGCATGGGCTGCATCGTCCAATCAGTGAGCGATACACAGTAAGGGGGCGGGGCGAGTATCTGAGGATTTCATCGGAGGATGGTCTGGTGGTTCCTCGATTATCGCTCTTCCATTATCCTACTACTTGGAGTACGACCACAAGTACAATCAAGTACTTTTATCGTGTACTTTTTGAGTAATACCCTGTCAAACTCCCCTCCAGAGTAGGCCTACAATCATGTAACATCCTGTTTATCTCATTCTATTTACATGTTTATAGACTCTTTACTTGGTCCCTTACGACATTCTCTGCAACATTTGTATTTGTTTCTTGATATGTATATAGTTTACTTCATCTGCATTACTTGCACATTGGTCATGCAAGATAATCTTGCACTATTATTATAGTATTCTACTGCGACATCTAGCCTACATCTACAGAGTATTCTACTCTGTTTCTTCTTGCACCATTTAACAGTTTTTTTTAAACTTAGTTTTATTGTTTTAGGTCTTGTATATAATTAGTTGCTTTGTTAGAGGAGCCTGGACTTGCAATAATAGGCCTATCTATACCTTGTAGCTACTGTGCATCTGGAATCCGTCCTTAAAACAATGGTTGTACGCTCAACACAAACTGAGTTAATCAAGACAATTTATAAATGTCTTAATTATGTATTTCTTATTAAGTTATGTTTGATAATGGAATGGATCATTCTGGTTCACACTCCAGAACAGTAGGGGGCGATAATGCACCTTAACGCTGGTTGCCAGCCGCACAAAATGAAAAAAGAACAACAACAAAAAACCCGAAAAAACGGAAATGACGTCATGTATTTGTGGTTGCAGCTTGCTTACAGAGGAGGAGAGGCTACCTTCGCTTATTTTACCAGTTCAACATTTAAATACTCTTCCACCGGAGCTGTTATGCTTTGATCAAACCCCCAACCCCTCCTAACACTGCTACAGGAGTTTCCCGGTGAGTGCAGAGCCTCGGAGCAGCCCAAAGCCCCGGCCCGCAGCAGGATGTCCCGCCTGGCCTTCCAGACTCAGCTGGCCTCCATCATGGAGGTCCTCGCTAACGCAGCAGTAGCGGAGATCTGTAAGCTGGTGGACGATGACTATGCGGTGGTCAGTTTACAGATGTCGCAGTGTCAGAGGGAAAACAAAGGCCTGAAGAGGAAGCTCCACCTGCTGGAGCTGAAGATGGCCCGGGGAAACGCCGAGAGGAGGCTCCGGGAGAGCGCCATTAACAGCAGCCGCTCCAGGGTGCAGATACACGGCGACAGGCTGCGGGAGTCCTCACCATCCTCCGGTAGGACAATTAGTCCGCAATTACAATTAAAACATACCAGTCTTTGCATTAAATCACACACTTTTATTAAAGGTCCCATGTCATGCTTTTCTGGTTATTACCTACCCGTCCCCTTGTGTGTTATGAAGGTTTGTACTTGAGCTGACCAATCAGAGCACATTGGGCTCACAGGGGCGCGCGGGGGGAGGGGCGCAGGAGCTCCAACAAGCCGTTTAGGACCGAGTGAATACACATACTATACAGAGATGCTGTGAGAAACCAATGTGAGTTTGGAACATCCCTTACGAAAAAACACTATAGTATTACTATTAAGAATTACTATAGAAATACCACAAAAAACTTCTATAGTATTTCTATGGTATTTTGGGACACAATTACTTTAGTAATACTATAGAGTTGGCTATGGTGATCTTATAGTGAAGTTACAGTTATACTATAGTGTTGTATGGTATCACTATAGTGTTGTATGGTGTTAGTATGGTATCGCTATAGTGTAGTATGGTATCACTATAGTGCAGGGGCGGACTGGGACTACAAATCAGCCCGGGACTCTCGACCGGCCCACTTCGGTACCCCGCCCACCGCAGGGTAAATAATGTCTACCTCCGGGCCGGTGGACTTGTATTGTCACTGGCCCCACCATTGTAACCACTGGCCCGGGAAAAAAATCGACTAATAATGAAGAAAATTAGCACATTTGTTGCAATAGTAATGTATGCACTAACTACATTACTACTTGTACTACAACATTTTAATCATCAGTTCTTCCTCATTTTCCTCAATTGTTCATATTTGGTTTATTAAAATAATGATATTGTGGTCATTGTTAAAAAATGTCTGCTATTATTATTATTTGTATAATGCACTTTCTGCCTTCCTGTCAGGCTATGTAATTGATTTGATTAGAACCTGAACCTTCATTATCCTAAACTGCTGGGACATTTCGCCAATACCTTTTTATATTGTCTACTCTTCACTTACTTGTCAGCATAGGTCGGCATTGATGTACAGAGCCGACAGAAGACCTTGTTTATAATGGCATCATATTGAGAGGTGCAGCCAGTGACACATCCTAAAACCAGGAAGTAAGCTGCTGGTTCCCTCGACAAGGGTTTTGGAAAATAGCTGGAAATAAGGTCTGTGGAAAACAAACCTGTTTGATAAATGCACGTTTTGTTCAGCCGGATAATCTCCACATGTCTACCCTACTTTTATAATGTTCGAATCATAAATCTAATCGATAGATTATAAAAGGGTTTTAGGATGCGTCACTGCAGCCAACTCCATTGATCAAGCTGGCTGAAACTTTCTCTCCCTCTTCTTCTCATACTCCCTGTCACTCTCCTTTAACTCCTCCGGTGACTTTCTTTTATTTGAAGATTGTTTTTTGCACGGCGCTTGGCCGGTTACTGCTGGTATTAAAAACATTTGGCGAATGGTTAGGTGGCGCGATACTCTGTAGTGAAGGAGCGCGCTCCCGCTGCGCTCTGCAGCAAACAGCTGTTTGCTTTTCACCCAACAACAATGACAACCGACTCACGGAACGCTATGTTGTAGCGTTGATAAACGAAACAATTTAACTAAATTGCTAGTCAAAATTCCAATACCACAGGACAATTTTTTTAAAGCAATATTTTTAGTGGCCCGAGCGGGCAAGTGGAAAGTACGTTATGCTGGCCCAGTGTCTAAATAGTGCTTCCGGGCCAGCGGGCCATTTAATGTCGAGCCCTGCCGGTTACCGGCCGGCCCACATCGTCTGACCGGCCCACTTCAGTACCGGCCCATCGGGATTCGTCCCGATGGCCAGTCCGCCCCTGCTATAGTGTTTCCTGTAGTATATCTATGGTTTTTCGGCCACTATAGGAAAGTACTATAGTTATACTATTGAGTTTTATGTAGTATCACTGTAGGAGCCATTTTGTGGGTGATGTTGGTGTGTCAGTTTATTTAAGTTATATGTATAGTGCAATATTATTTATGAACACTGGGTGGCGGGGTTTAGCTGCACCGGGTGTATATAAGGAGGTCATAGGTGACAGGAGGGGGGGACACAGTAGGAGAAGAGCATACCGATTCCACCAGCCCGGCAGATGCTCATAGAATCACTAGAACGCTAAATTAACCCTGGTATGTAAAGACGAATAAACATCATCATAAACCACAACTAAGGACCGGAAAATCATCTGTTTGTGTCTGCGTCTGGATCACTTTTCAACCCTTCTGTGAAAGTAACGGCAAAAATATATAGGACATAGGAAAAGGAAATTGCCATTACAATCACTATAGTGCTTTCTATATTATTTCTATGGTTTTTTGGAACACACTATAGAAAATTACTATAGTAATACTATTGGCTATGGTGATCTTATAGTGAATCTATAGTTAATTAGCTTTAATAATGATGTATTCATCCCTATAGTAAGTATGGTATCAACCAGAGGTGGGACCAAGTCATTGTTTTGCAAGTCCGAGTCAAGTCTCAAGTCTTTGCGCTCAAGTCCGAGTCAAGTCTCAAGTCAGGATGGGCAAGTTCAAGCCAAGTCCAAGTCCTAAACTTTGACAAAACGAGTCTTAAACAAGTCCTTATGTGCTTTTCACCAAATGTAATGACATCGATCAACAGAATAATACTTAATAATCAAACCACTCTTTATTAGTCACATTAATAATTTAATAATCCATTTTCTCTCTGCTGGTAAAGTAAGGTGTTTTTTTCTATTTTAAGAGGGATCAGTAAGATAAGGCTACCGTGACGGTTTGATTCAGAAGGAGTTTAATGTATAAGATCCCTGATGTTGAGGTGACCAGAATGTTAATTTCCACTGTGTACAACATGTTATAAGGGACCCACAATCTATCTTTATGCAAGGGATAATGTGCAGCGAGGCGGTCTCTATGGGGAACGAACACCTGAATCTAGATCCCTCTGCAGGTGGTACTTTAAGTATATTTTGATGCTAATACTTTTGTACTTTTACTTGTAACATTTTGAATGCAGGACTTTTTATTGTACAGGGTTCCTGCAGGTTTCGCCAACTCAAATGTAAGACTTTTTAACACCTTTTTAAGACCACTTTGAATAGAATTTAAGACCTATTTCACGGCAATAGAGTATGAAGGAAAATGTATAGGAAAGAAGAAATACGTCCCATAATCACTTACAAAGTAAATGTATTCATGTTCAACATAAGAACAGTGACTGAACACAACAGCGTAACAGTACAGAACTGTGTTGGCGTGTTAGACAAAATGTGTGTGTGTGTGTGTGTGTGTGTGTGTGTTGTGCAATTAAGCACATTAATCGCAATTACGATTTTCGCCTGCCACAATTACGAAAACAACATAATCGGAAAAAAACGATTATTTTGCTTTGCTAGGTTGTGACAGTGCACCACAACATATTTGATCTAATTAATTTTTTAGTAATGTATCATTTATTTAATTAATTTTTGTATTGGTTTTTCAGTTGAATCAGGGTTCAGGGTAATCAACAGTTAAAAAGATACTGTTCAAATTATTATTTGTTTTAAAGTTCAATAAATGGATGTTTTCAAAGTCAATGAATAATCGTATTTAATAATCATGATATTAATTATTGACCAACATAATCTTGATTATTGCCATAATCGAGCAGACCGTGTGTGTGTGTGTTTGTGTGTGTGTGTGTGTGTGTGTGTGTGAGAGAGAGAGTGAGCTATATTCAGAGCTCTGCTGCCTTGGCTACACTATTTCATCGTTGCTGTTGTATGATTGGTGTTTAGCTACGGTATTTAGCGTCTACAGCACCTCCGCTTTTAGGGTTGACGTCGACCCAAACTTCGCCCAGAGGTACCCCGGTGTTGTTGCGGGAGCTGCTGCACTAGCTAACGCTCCACTAGCTAACGCTACATTAGCTGCTGCTGCATTAGCTGCTGCTGAACTAGCTAACGCTACATTAGCTGCTGCTGCACTAGCTAACGCTACATTAGCTAACACTCCACTAGCTAACGCTACATTAGCAAAACAAATACTAATTTCTTTTGCAAAAGATGCAGCGGGCTTCAAACACGTTCCCCTCCACTGGTTTCAACCAAGCACTAAATTAGATGTTTTCCAACCAAATACGGTTGAACTTACACTTCCCCATATTAATTTGTAAGTAGATTCGAAGATAGGCTACATGAGCTGAAGCTTGGTTGCTAGGTTACTAGCTGGGTGTTCTCCAACAAGGGGCCGGGGGAAACAAAGCTAGTGATTACTGGTTCCATGTTGATTTAATTCAATACAAATTGTTGGGGGGAACTGAAAGGCTATTACCGTACTGGTTACTTTGCAGCCCGGACATTTCCCCCAAAACACATTTAGACGCTATCGCAACACAGAAGTACCTTTCAAATCCCATCATTTTTAAGACCTTCTAAATCATATTTAAGACCTTTTAATTCCTTAAATTCAGATTATCAAATTTAAGACTTTTTAAGACTTGTTAAGACCCCGCGGGAACCCTGATTGTAACTTTTTTAATTGTCTGAACTTCTCCCACCTTTGACAATAAATCCTGAGTGGTTACCAAAAAAAAACCTATTTTCATTTGACAAATCCTGCACTCAGCTTTGCTTTCTCCAATATCATTGAAAAGCAGCCAGATGCTGCTTATTTTTTCGGTTTTCGCTCATTTCTTGACTTTTTCCGACGCGCTTGCATTTAAATCCGGCTCCCCGTCTCCCCGTCGCTCTGTGCAGCTGGCCTGTACCACTACACATGCTGTGCCCCCCACCCTTCTTTCACATAATTGTATGATCCTAGTGTGTCCTCGCATATGATTGGCCGCATGGTGGCCCAGCTAAATAAAGACCCGCCCCTGCCTGCAAGGAATCTCAGCAAGAGTAGGAGCGGCTGAAGATTCTGCTTTCCCCGACGGGAGTCTGCTCTTCTAGCGGTAGCTCGCGATTGGCGTGTTGGAGACCTCTGAATTAAAGTATCAAGTCACCTCAAGTCAGAAGGCTCAAGTCCAAGTCAAGTCCCGAGTCATTGGTGTTCAAGTCCAAGTCGAGTCGCAAGTGTTTTGTGATTTTGTCGAGTCTCAAGTCATCAAATTTGCGACTCGAGTCTGACTCGAGTCCAAGTCATGTGACTCAAGTCCACACCTCTGGTATCAACAAATAAAAGTTAGCAAGCAGAGCAGTTTCAATTTGAAAGATAGGGACTTTATTAACAAAATAAAATAAATTGTTCACAGAATATGAATACGAATAACTTAAATGTAAAAAATTGACAAGAAAAATGTCAGGCCCCAAACAGAAATGGTTGGGCAATGAAATTAAGGGAAAAAGTGTCCCAACCCCTATATATAAACACATTTCACATTCATATACTTACAACCCATGCCTCTCAAACAAGTCAGAGATGCAAACTTTGACAAGTTTGAGGCTGGTCTTCTCGGTAAGAATGGCATTAGTTTGCAGTTCATCAAATAATTATGGAATTTTCTTCTTAAGTAGATCAGTTAGGCCATTCAGAAGAACTGGTTCTTGTGTAGGCTGAACAAAACAATAAGAGCAAGCACAGCACAAAGTAAAGTTCTGGCCGGTGTGGTTTTTTGAAACACAATTTAACAAGCATGGTACATGTATACCTGAGTTTGACAGACTTCTCTTAGGACAGGCTGAAGATCCGGTGCTTCAGAAAAGTGTACTTCGAATCTGTCAAAGTCCAATCCAGGATGGTCCACCATACAGTTAACAGAGTCTTCAAGTTCCTGCATCCGTCTTGACACCTAGTGTGATAAAGATATATTGAATGACATGTTAAAAATGTATTCTCTAAACAGACAACTTAGTGAAGCTATCAAAAATGTTACCTGTGGTATCTCCATGCAGCACACATTCTCCGGTTCAGAAGGCATCGTGGCGCAATTTGCACATGTACACCTGTAGAAAGAAGTCAATAACTGAGCTTTTAAAAACACATGAAACTACACACACTGCTGACAACTGAGGTGTTGTTGGAGTTATACTTTTTATCACCCTAAGTTATTGAACTTTCCAACGGTTGTTGCACGATGTTGGAAGAAAAGGACTGTAAACTATTAATAAACGCAATGAGGCCATTGTATATATGCTGAAAATATGAATGTCTCCCTTTATAAATATGTATTGCTGTTTTTGCGTTACAAACTATAAGTTACAAACTGTACACATTGCATTCTTGCTAATTAGCCAAAATATGAACGGAATAAGTAGCAAGCATCGTAACAGAGTAAAATAAATAGGGACAACAGCTTGTCAACTAACCATTCAGAAACGTCCTGCTGCAACCGAGATCTTTGCACCTCCACCAAAACCTCCGCTGCTTCAGGGTCAGTCTCTGGATCAAATTCATAATATGCTTGAACACATGCATTGCTCTGAGATGACATGTTTATTCCACACGTAATCACAGCAAGCATGGTAACGTGACTCTCGCCGGCGCATGCCCCGCTCTTCTGCAGGGGGGCGTGGTCAGCTGCTGCTCAGAATTTTCAAAGACAGGCTTGGAATAGAGCGAAAATGAGCGAAACGAGGCATGGCTAAAAAATGATCCGTTTGGTATTTTGAAAAATAAAATGTATAAATATACCTTATATAGGTATGGTCATACACTATATCATTTAAATATAGCATGATAGGTCTCCTTTAAGTTAAGATAAAATAAATATAATAAAGAAGAACGGCCTAAAGGAAAATAATTTTCATCCAGGCAGCTACACTCAAACAATAGTTAGCTGTTCAACATTGGCAAAACATATTTATTTAAGTTAAAAAATATTTATTTAGACCCCTAGCTTGCTCACATTATGACAATATATCTGCTCACTTTGTTAAAAACGTTTTGTTTCTGTATAACTTACCTAGTGTTAGACTCTCCTCCGCTGACATCCATCCTCCACAGCAGCCAGAGGTGAAATGGCAATTGGGACATTTGATGGACAGTTGGACATTTGAAAAATGATACATTTGAAATAACTCAACCGTGATTGTGCAGGACAGTGGATACACTAATGTGTTGACTATGTGCATTTTTATTTTTTCTATGTACATTTTTATTTTTTCTATGTACACACATGTAAAATTGTTCAGAAATTACACTGAATGTGTTGAATTGCCTTTGACACAGCAGTGTGTTTAAAAAATGACACATTAATTAATTCTAGGAGTGTAATACTTTTACAAACACTATAGTAATAATATGCATTCATTATGACAATATCATACTATTACTAAAGGAGTGTTCTATAGTGTGTTCAAAAAACAACTACAGAAACACTAAATATTATACTATAGTAGTACTATTTAAAATAATATAGTCTTAATACGGAAACACCAACAAAAAACACTATAGTAATACTTTTACAAACACTATATAATAATATGCATTCACTATGACAATATCATGCTATTACTATAGGAGTGGTCTATAGTGTGTTCAAAAAACAACTACAGAAACACTATATATTATACTATAGTTATACTATAGCTAGTAAAATGGCACTACGGAAAAAACTATAGTAATACGATAGCTGGTGAAAAATACTATAGAACACTACAAACTTACTATAGGATACTACCCTTATAGTAATACTATAGTTAATTTTCATAAGGGATTGCACAATATACATCTATTCTAGTAGACCTCAACAATGGAATTATGATCAGTAGAAATGGCCATGACATGGGACCTTTAAGGTTAAAAACTGCATTCTGCCACTGAGCCAGGTAAACAAATAAACTCAACATGACAAAAACAACAACAACCACATGTCTGGGTTTGAAATGAATCCACACTGATAACTGTTTACTACCATAATGTATCTGGATGGAAGACGTATGTTGTTCAATTCATTAAGGTGACCCAGGAATATGCAGTATTACAAGTATATCAAATGAAAGTAGTATACAGACCTTTGGAAAAGTACTAATACCACACTGTAGAAATACTCTGTTTCAAGAAAAAGTCCTACATTGCAAATGTAGCTTAAGTAAATAAAATGTATACAAGAATAGTTAAGTTAACTTACTTAAAGTATTAAAAGTAAAATTATTAGTTGTGTTAAAATCCTTATAGTAGATTAAAATATACAGCTCTGTAATAATATATTATCAGACCTCTACTGTTTCTAGGTATGTTTGAGAACAAACTAGAAAATGCATTTCCTGCAGAAAATGCATACGAATGCTGTAAACTGTGAACCTTTGTGGCTGAATTTAGCTGAAAATGCAGAAAAAGCTGAATATGTTATTAGCTGAATGGTCTCTGTAGCTGCTTTTAGCTACAAAAACCAAGTCAGTGTGTTGCTGAACTTAGTGGAGAAATGCAGAAAAGTGAAATTATTTGATCAAATTGTTACAGCTCAAATGCATTGCAATGACTTTGTTGAAAACTTGAAATTGAAATGTTAAACTGGAAGAGGAGGAAAAATAGTGAAGAAGCTTAATATTTAAAAGTAAAGGTTTAAAAAAGGTATAACCAACAACATGTATAGCCTGATTGTCCTGAAATAGCTGAATAAGTTAATAGTTTAATGGTTTCTGCAGTTGAAAATAGGCTGAAGGAGTTAGATATTAAATGTAAGTAGTAGTGAATAAATGTTTACAAACACCTGTGTGTGTAAACCCAGAGATCAGAGGTTACTACAGTGACAACGTTATCAAAGCCTGTGTACGTGAGCCCAGAGATCAAAGGTTTCCATGGTGATATGCTTTGAAAGGGGAGCCTTTCCAATTGTTCTGAATGAGAGATAAACCTCTTGCATTTCTAACTTTTGTTGAAAAAAAAATAATACAAACCTCTGGTGTTTGTGTGTGCGTGTACCAGTCTCTCTGTGGGCATGTCTTCTGTGATTAGATGATGTCACTCAGGTGTGTGGCCCCAATCTGCCCAGCAACACCATGGAAACCAACTGCAGCACTGAGTCCCATTAAGAATGCATTGAGGATTATATCTGACAATTTTGCCACCTGTTCAAAAACTATGGCTCCTATTTAAAAAAAAAAAAAATAAAAAATACCAGACCGTGAGCATCAGGGAACCCCAATGAACTGATATATGTTAGTTTTTTAGGTTTTGTGTGTAGAATGTGGAGATGTGAGCAGTTTGTCTAAAGTTTACATCTCTCTATTCTGAAGAAAGATTGGGAAAAATATAACATGGGAGTCTATTTGAAGCTAGGCGGACTTTTTGTCACTCAGATCACTATTGGCCCAGAACGGTGGGTCCGTTTGATATGATGAAGGCAATTGAGCAGGCTAGACTAATTATGCTCCTGAAATCTTTTGAAATTATTTGAATAGAGTGTATATTTTGGCTCTGAGAGCAGTTTTGCCCAAAAAGTTTGCCCACCCCTGCTCTACACTCTAAGTGATTATGTCACGCACTCTAGCCCTGAAGAGTCCCTCCCATAGACAACCATTATAAAATCGAAAACGGCCTGAAAATGTACCAAAACTTAAGAAGATTAAAGATTCGAAGAACTATAGAACCTTGAAACCTTGAACAATTAAATTCAATGATTCTCTCCTCTAAACCATCGACGTGTATCTTAGACCCAATTCCAACTAAGCTGTTAAAGGAAGTTTTTCCATTAATTAGCACTTCTTTATTAAATATTATGAATATGTCTTTATTATCAGGCTATGTTCCACAATCTTTCAAAGTAGCAGTGATAAAACCTCTTCTTAAAAAGCACAACCTCGATCCAGAGGTTCTAGCACACTATAGACCTATTTCTAATCTTCTGTTCCTCTTAAAATTCTCGAGAAAGCGGTCGCAAAACAGTTGTGTGATTACTTAAAAAACAATGATTTATTTGAAGATTTTCAGTCTGGCTTTAGAACACATCATAGCACAGAGACAGCTCTGGTTAAAGTCACAAATGACCTTCTAATGGCGCGTTTCCACTGCAGCGGGTAGCTCGCTTTAAGCGTGCCGAGCCGTGCGGGGCCCGTTTTTGGTTGCGTTTCCACTTGGCCTAGTACCGGCTAGTGGGTCCTAATTCACAGTTTTTTTGGCCCCATAAAATCGTGGTTCTAGGGCCAGGAACAACCAGGCTGAGTCGGGCTGAGTATGCTAAACTAGAGAGAGAATCGCTGGCAAGGGGGCTACAACTACAACAAGATGAACATATTTGACCGTGATTTAATTGTAATACACGTTTAAAAATGATGCCGAAGTAACAACATACTGATACCGGTTAGTAAAAACCATGAATTAATGTTTTGACAAGTCTGCAGACAGACGGCAGGCTGAAAACCCTTTTTAAAATGCGTGTTTTCTAAATGGAGCCTGGCTAAGCTAACGTTATATATGCTCCGACCGTCCACACTCACAACAACGGCCTATACAGACATAAATAAACCGGCGACTGTATTCGCCATGACACAGGCAGTCTGTGGTTTGTACTTGTTTAACTTTTGTCTAGTTTCTGAACAGATATGAAGAGCTGTGAGCTCTGAGTGCTAAGAGCTAACGGCTGTGTTGTTTTTCTGGGGCTCTCATTAAAGATGACGTCACGGCTCCGCCTACACTGCGTTACTATAGTGACTAGCCCAGTTCCTAAACTGTAATGGAAGCGCAGCATTAAAGTGAGCCGGGCCTAATGAGGCCTAACCAAACCGAGCGAGGCCGAGCGAGGCCTGCAGTGGAAATGCGCCATAATAGCCTCAGACAAAGGACATGTCTCTATTCTTGTCTTGCTCGATCTCAGTGCTGCATTTGATACTATCGACCATGATATCCTATTGCAAAGACTAGAGCACTTAGTTGGCATAAAGGGAACTGCTTTAGACTGGTTTAGGTCCTATCTATCTGAACGCTCTCAGTTTGTATGTGTCAACGATGAATCTTCCATGCAAACCAAAGTTAGCCATGGAGTGCCACAGGGCTCAGTGCTTGGACCTATTTTGTTCACATTATATATATGCTTCCCTTAGGCAATATTATAAGGAATCATTCTGTACATTTTCATTGTTATGCGGATGATACTCAACTATATTTATCAATCAAGCCTGATGAAATTAATCATCTAAATAAAATTCAAGACTGCCTCAAGGACTTAAAAACGTTGATGACTTTAAACTTTTTGATGTTAAACACGGCCAAAACTGAAGTTATTGTACTCGGCCCAAAGAATATACGAAACAAATTATCTAAGGATATACTAACTATGGATGGCATTAATTTGGCCTCCAGTGAGACTGTAAGGAATCTTGGTGTTATATTTGATCAGGATTTATCCTTTAACGCCCACATAAAATCAATTTCAAGGACGGCCTACTTCCATCTACGTAACAGCACAAATCAGGCATATCTTGCCTCAAAACGATGCAGAGAAACTAGTCCATGCATTTGTTACTTCAAGGCTGGATTATTGTAACTCTTTATTATCAGGGTGTACCAAGAAGTCCGTTACGTCGCTTCAGCTGATTGAAAATGCTGCAGCTCGTGTACTAACCAGAGTTCGGAAAAGGGACCACATTACTCCTGTTCTGGCTGCCTTACACTGGCTCCCTATAGAACATAGGATAGAATTTAAAATTCTTCTTCTCGCCTACAAAGCCCTTAATGGGCAGGCGCCATCTTACCTTAAATAACTCATTATACCCTACTGTCCTACTAGGGCAGTGCTTCTCAAAGTGTGGTCCGCGGACCACTGGTGGTCCGTGAGCGCCCCCTAGTGGTCAGTGGGTATATTGGTAACATTTCACATTTGAAATTAATTAATCAATTTAAGTGTTCCGCACTCTCGCGGGAATATCTCCGCAATGGAGCAAGGTTAAGTTTCACTTTCGATTGCATGATATAGCCCAGCACAACACCTTCATCACACATGTTGCCACTTGTTTGTACCATTTTCAGGCGATTTGTAATCTGTTCTAGAAAAACGATGTGTTTTTTGATATTTGTGGAGTTAGGTGGTCCACGAGTGTTTATTTATTGGTTAAGTGGTCCTTGGTATGAAAAAGTTTGAGAAACACTACTAGGGCATTGCGTTCCAAGAATACATGGTTGTTGGTGGTTCCTAGAGTCTCTAAAAGTACAATGGGAGCCAGAGCCTTTTCTTATCAAGCTCCACATTTGTGGAATCAGCTTCCAGTTTAGGCGGCAGACACCCTATCCGTTTTTAAGAGTACACTTAAGACCTTCCTTTTTGATAAAGCTTATAGTTAGGACTGATTAGATTCAGCCCCTAGTTTTGCTGATATAGGCTTAGTTTGTCGGGGGACACCTTACTTCTTCCTTCTCTCGGTCTGTACCTGTGCACTCTCATGTTCCGAATAACCCAGCTTCTCCAAATTCTCTTTTTGGTGTCTATCTACGCCGGGATCCTGAGTCGTGGATGATCCTGTTGCTGTGGTCCTGAGTCCTGGATCGCAAGCCCTGGATCTTGAGTTGTGGCTGTGCCTGTTGCTGTGGTCCTGGATCATGAGTCCTGGATGGATATCCTTGTGGATTCATCTTCTTATTATAGACACATGCATTTCTAAACATTTGGACTACCTATGTTGTAAATGTATTATCTTTTCAATTTACACACAGCATCTATTGCACGTCTGTCTGTCCTGGGAGAGGGATCCCTCCTCTGTTGCTCTCCCTGAGGTTTCTCCCATTTTTCCCTTTAAACTGTGGGTTTTCTCCGGAAGTTTTTCCTTGTACGATGTGAGGGTCTAAGGACAGAGGGTGTCGTATTGTCATACTGATATTCTGTACAAACTTTGAAGTCCACTGAGACAAATGTAACATTTGTGATATTGGGCTATATAAATAAACATTGATTGATTGATAGAGAGAGGGTTTTATTTTCTGACACTGCGTGAGTTCCCCGACGCACCGGCGACACATATTTATGTATAAAAGACATCACAAAGTGCATTTTGCATGATAGGTCCCCTTTTAAATTAACAACAACAAAAAAAGGAAAACACCAGAATTAGCCAAATTGTTTTTCCAAACATTGGTATCAGATGAGAAAGGTCATCTGTATTTCAACCTACAACTCAACACATCATCAAAGCGATTAAACTGATTTGTATTTCCTAGGAAGTTGTAACTACATTTAAGTTCAATATCACCCTGATTGCTAAACTAATATTTTGAGGTCAGAATGTGCTGAAATTACAGTTATCAAAAGAAGATCTTTCTTGCTCTTCAATTTTCAGTGAGTACAGAGGGATATGAGCAGAGAGCAGTGTGTGTTGGTGTCTGAAATCTCGACCAAATGCAACACATTTCTTTAAAAAGTCTCACATAAAAAATATCAGCTGTTATAAAGTGTGAACCTTCCTCAGACACAAAATGCTTGGGTCCTAACTGTGTCATGACGGGCGGTACATTTACTGATTTGTGTTTTGCTAGCGTTGCTTCCACTGTAGGTACAACACTGAACATTGAAATGTACTCTCAGTTGTTCTGAATACAACTTGTTCTTGTTTTTGTGTAGGTGTGTTTGAGAGGCGGATAGAGGTTGCGCTGTGGCCGGGTAAAGCTGCTGCAGGGCGGCCGAGCGTCAGGCCCGTCCACTCTGACAGCGTCCAGAGGAAGGTAAGCTCACCTTCTTTAGCCCCCTTTCCCCCCTTCCAGTTCAAACGCTTTAGTCTTAGTGAATCCGGTTCAGCATTAGCTGCATTATAAACAATGAACTTTATTCGGGATAGGATAGTCTTACAGTACCACATCCATCCTCTGTTGCCCCTTTCACACCAGCGCTTTTTCAGCTCCGGCTCGGAGCTGGAGCCTGAAAAGCGCCGGTTTTTCCTGTTCACACCGCAGCGGCGCCGGCTCTTAGCTCCGGAATCCGGTTAACTTCCAGCTCCAAAAAATTGTCGGTCTAGAGGCAAGAGCTTCGGAGCTAAGAGGTGGCGTCGCTTACGTCTCTCTTACGTCGAGGCGTGCAGGAAACTTAACCCACCTCCCCTGAACATGGGTCGACTGTCATGCCTGCCTACAAGCAGTAGTGCTTATAAACACACTTTATAAAGTCAGGCAACACTAACCAGGCTTCGTGTGATTCTGTTTATTTGTACCTTACTTTGACCATCCGTTCACTGTTATTGATCATTGTGGAGAGAGGCAGACGTGTTGTTTTGTATTATAGCAGCTATCGGATGGAATCAATACATGGGCTGCACAGGTTGTCGTGTCCGACTATCACAAGTAGAATCATAATAAAAATACGCCGGTAAAATGTGCCTGTAGAAAACGGTTTATGCCACAATAGGATAGCAATAGCAAGTAGTCAGTTTAGCTTCGGTTGCTATGCTAACGTCACCCATTTTATACCAGAGAAACTTTCATAACAGCGTTGTGATACCAAACAGCGTCAATTCAGACTGACACACATTCACTTAGGCTAAGGGGAACTGGGGATATGTATCAGCTGCTTTTGTGAGTCGGACAGTGAATACTTTAGAGCGGCCGCTGCAGTGTGAGCTAACCGGGAGCTAACGGAGGAGAATAAACTCCCGTGGAAGAGCAGCCAACACTGCAGCGGTCGGTAAATGCTGCAGAAACACATTAATAAACAATGAACCACGGCACTCTGGAGCAAAGTATAAGGTTGGAGAAGTCGTTATTTAATTTAATCTGGCTTCGTGTGATTAAAAGCAACACGATCATCGACCCGACGCAGTTCCCCGTTGTTGTTGTTGTTTTTGTTGTTGTGAGCGCCGTAATGCCGTTGGGGAGCAAATCAGCGATGTAAACGGTGACGTCATGACGCAGCAGCGGCAGCACCAGTCGGGTGCTGGGTGGTGTGAACAGAGCGGGAGCAGAAAAGGGAAACCGGAGCTGAACCAGAAAAGCTCTAGCTCGGAGCTAGAAAGGGAAAAGCGCTGGTGTGAAAGCCGCATGTTAGAGACTGGCAGGATGACATGAACCTAAATCCTATATTGCCCCTTTCACACCAACGCGTTTTCAGCTCCGGCTCGGAGCTGGAGCCTGAAAAGTACCGGTTTTTCCTGTTCACACCGCAGAGGCGTCGCCTCTTAGCTCCGGAATCCGGTTCACTTCCAGCTCCAAAAAATTGTCGGTCTAGAGGCAAGAGCTTCGGAGCTAAGAGGCGGCGTCGCTTACGTCTCTCTTACGTCGAGGCGGGGGCAGGCTTCTTTTTCCTACGGATTCGTCGTTGATGCTGAAGACCACAAAGAAGTCTTGCATTTCGCATGTGATGTTTGTAAAGTTCCAAGTAAAGTCGTACCTTGTAAAGTCGTCCGATGCCTTCCATTTAGTTTCGTAACAGGATAACCAAAGCGAACAGCGCTTCAATACAATCGGCCATTGTTGTTGTCGATGTGAGGGATTTCCACGTGGTTTGGATTTTATGAAGCAGGCACGTAAACGGTGACGTCATGACGCAGCAGCGGCAGCTCTGGGCGTTGTGAACAGAGCGGGAGCAGAAAAGGGAAACCGGAGCTGAACCAGAAAAGCTCCCGCTCGGAGCTAGAAAGGGAAAAGCGTTGGTGTGAATGCCGCATCTGAGGACATTTGTAGCTACAGAAAAGTAACGTAACACATCAGCTGGTCGGACTGCACACTAACGCTTATAATGACAGTTTATAAACTCACCCTGTGAGGAGGAAGAACAAAGGTCAACAGTGTTGAACTTAAAAAAAAAAAAGATCACCTCAATGAACCTGTTGTGTTATTTAGCAAGCAAATGTAGTTAGCCAACTAGTGAACTCTTTCTATCTCTCTATCTGTAAATCAAGCTTTTCGCTTTATTATTATTATTATTATTATTATTATTATAACTTAATAACAGTTCATTCAAAAGCTTAATATAGTTTCTTAGTCCAGTAAAGTTTGATAAAGTGGGCGACGCTATGTAAAGTAAAGTGCCGAGACATTATAAGGCAATGTTGAAGCTCCCTTGAGCCGGCAGAGCTCAAGGTGAATAGACCCGACTGAATGTTAAAAATCAGATGCTGAGCACTGCTGCATTCAAATGTAACCTGAAGTTGTATGTAAGCAGCGGGGGAGCATGAAGAAGAAAATGAGCAGTCGTGGAATAAGTATTTATCTAGGCAAGACAAGGGAAGTTTACTTATCCAGCACATTTCAACGCAAAGCTCTAAACATTAAAATAATTAAGATATAGTGCAACAGAAACATCTTAATGATATTTAAGAACAGTCTTTAAAAAAATCAGAGAGAATAAAATAGAATACAATTTAAAAACAAGCTCAAACAGAAATAAAGGAAAATAGTTGCAGCAGATATATTACTTTAGTAAAATACCTGCATTAAAAATCTGATTAAAGTAAAACATTATTGTAATCACCATATACTTTATGTCCTTAAAGTACAAATGCTTGTTATTCATAATGTCCCATTTCAAATCATATATATTAAATGACTGTATTATGATGATTAATGTGTTCAGCACAGCTGGTAAAGGTGGAGCTGACTTTAATGACTTTGTATACTGCGGCTGGATATCTTATCCTATTATATGTACATGTTTATTTATTAGATGATTTATTTTTTGTATTAGCTAATTTTTCAATATGTTAATTAACTAAAGCCTTCAGATTATGTAGCATAAAATGGAAATACACAAGAAAAGTACCTCAAAATTGTACTAAAGTACCGTACTTGAATAAATGTACTTAGTTTAGCCTGAACTGAGTGAGCCCTGTGTTGATGTGCAGTCTCCAGATGTGGAGCTGGTGGAGCCAGAGGTAATGCTGGTGAAGGAGGAGAAGGTGGAGGCCAACTTGAGAGTTGAAGAAGCGGAGGACAACGTGCCGTTCATAGGAGAGGACGGTGAGTACACACAGTGTTTCTGCCTGTGTCTGTGAGACTAACTAAAGCTGAGGATTCATATTCAATATCAGGATCACCATTAGCATTAACTATTCTTATGGAGTTCACACATTTGCACTATAGCCTCAAACTCAAGAAACACATCTCATGTTATTAATAATCAAGGATGGAAGTGATCAAAATGATCATCCTTCACACGACGATTAACTAACCGTTCGTTATCAAGTAATAACTATCCTCTGTTTCAGACATGAAAAGAAAATAGCGTTTTAAAATAAATTAATAAAAGTTCCATACCTGGGGAGATTTCAACTTTAACCCTTATTTTTTCTTACAGCATAATTGATAGTATACATACACACCGACGCAGTTCAGTCTTAAGAGATGAAGATACTGTTTCATTCAAACTGGCTCTGATCAATGCTGTTCCAGACTTCAGTGTCCGTAGCATGGAAAACAGTTGACTTAGTTTGGTTTAATTTAAATTATTAAACACTGGCAGGACTTTATTTACCTCCACTGCAGAGAGAATAAAGCTTTAATTAAACTAGAAAATGCATTTCCTGCTGAAAATGTGTGCGAATGCTGTAAACTGTGAACATTTGTTGCTGAATTTAGCTGAAAATGCAGAAAAAGCTGAATATGTTATTAGCTGAATGGTAGCTGCTTTTAGCTACAAAAACCAAGTAAGTGTGTTGCTGAAGTTAGCGGAGAAATGCTGGAAAGTGAAATTGTTTTAATCAAAATTGTTGACTTTGTTGAAAACTTGAAAGTGAAATGTTAAACTGGAAGAGTAGGAAAAATAGTGAAGAAGCTTAATATTTAAAAGAAAAGGTTTAAAAAAGGTATAAACAACTAAATGTATAGCCTCAATGTCCTGAAATAGCTGAATAATGTAATAGTTGAATGGTTTATAGCTGAAAATAGGCTGACGGAGTTACATATCAGATGTAAGTAGTAGTGAATGAATGTTTATTAAGAAGAGAAAATAAAGTAAAAAGGCTTGGGAAAGCAGCAGAATATTTTAACTGCAAACGTTTGAACTAAAACCAAACGTCACCAATAATGTATAAAATATGTGGAACCTGTTGAAGTCAGTATGAAGTCTCCATCAGACAGAAAAGAATAGGCTGAGACAGTCTTCGAAGGCTTCTAAATTCTCTAATTTCCCCTCCTCGACTCCTATCCTCGTGTCTTAGTCGCGCCCACAGGAGATGCGAGCGGAGGAGCCGAGGAGAGAGGCGTGGAAGCAGCAGGCGTTTAGAGAAATGAGAAATCCTCTCCTCTGAGCGGTCATTTTAAAGAGACGTCCATTAATGATGACAGGAGGCACAGCAGCCCTCTGTCTGATGGACAGAACTGTGTTCATGAAGACTTATATATTTACTTTTAATTCATTCACAGTGCGGTATAGTGAGACAATAACAGGCTACAGATGCGGACATATATACACACACACATATATTTATACATACAATTTCAGAATCAAACAAGTATGAGAGCACTCTCATAACGTAACACAATCAGAAACTGGATATATCCCCCCCCCCCCTCTCTGGTCGCTGAATTGGGCCAAAAGTATATAATTATGTCCCAGGAGTGTAGGGTTTGGGAATTATGGCAGGTTTAAAATACACACTAATGTTAAAATCTGAAGAAAGCCTCTTTACCAAGCTCCAAACTAAGTTAAATATCTCAAAGTGTAAAATATATCAGAAATCTGAAGAACAAGTTGTATAGCTGAATGTCTTGTGATAATTTTAAAGTTGGAATGAAGTCTCTAGCTAGAAGTATGTGGAAGGAGTAGCATTTGGCGCACGATGTAGGTAAAAGAGGATTTGAAGGTTCCTCCTAGGGCTACTCGATTATGGCAAAAATCATAATCTCGATTATTTGGGTCAATAATTGTAATTGCGATTATTAAATGCAATTATTCATTGACTCAAAACATCCATTTATTGTACTTTAAAACAAATAAAAATAATAATTTGAACGTTTTTAACTGTTGAATTATACGTTCAGGGTAATCAACTGAAAAACCAATATAAAATAAAATAAATTATACATTCATATCTACATTTAAATAAATAATATCAAAATAATAAATACCAATAAACAAGATCAACAAACATGTTGCAGTGCACTGTCACAACCTACTGAAAACTCCTTAACATATAGCCAACATGTTGGTAAAACATATTCAACATATTCCACTCAGTTAAACATTAAAGGCTGGCCCACCGTCATGGTCCAGAGGTAACAGGAAATAAATGTTGAACTACAATTTAAGACCAAATAAATATGTGTTGGCCACCATGGCAAATGCTGGTAGGGCTGCTCATGTCATCTCTTAAAATAGTTTTGCTAGAAACTAGGGCTGCTCGATTATGGCAAAAATCATAATCTCGATTATTGGGTCAATAATTGATATCACGATTATTAAAAACGATTATCCATTTACTTTGAAAACATCAATTTATTGGAGACAATTTTTTTGAACAGTATGTTTTTAACAGTTGATTACCCTGAACTTTAAGTATAATTCAACTGAAAAACCAATAAAAATAATAATAAAAAAATAATCGTTATATTTCGATTACGTTGTTTTCGTAATCGTTGCAAGCCATAATCGTAATTGCGATTAAAATACGATTAATTGAGCAGCCCTAGTTCCTCCCATTGAGTTACGTTAAAAAAATAGTTAAAAAAGTCAAGTTGAAAGTTTCCTAGCATGTGCTGAAAAGGCTGAATATTTCTGATATTTGAATGGTTTCTGTAGCTGAAAGTAGGCTGAAGTTATTGAGAGCCAAACTATTTGGTGAAATAAGGAAAAGAAGATGAAGTTGAAGATGATTAAAGAAAATAAGAACTATAGTGGAATGCTGTAAACAGCATTCACACTAAAAAGGATTATATTTGAGACCACCTTTGGCACTCGGGGTGTCTTACAATTAAAACCTTGCAGGGATGATATCATAGAGCAGTTAAAAGAATTTTAAGTGAAACACCAGCAGGACGTTTTAGAGATGGTCAATTAGGATAAGGATTTTGTAAAATGGAAATAACTAAAAAGGGTTGGTGAATAAAAACAGTATTTCGGTCCAAAAGAGAAATTGAGTTAAATTAGTCTACCATAGCTGGCTATGAAAGATTGTTCATAAGTAATTGGTTCATAAATAATACAAATTATTTTAAGTTATACACCTAGTAGCATATGTGTAGGAACTAGTGCTGCCTCAAAACGTCGATTAATCACTAGTCGACTAATTAAGTCTTAATCAGCAATATTATTATTAGTAAAAATAAAAAATCCATCCGTGCACTGCATGACGCGTCAGCCGGAAACCCCCTCAGACTTCATTCAGAATGGGGCCTGGTTATTAAGTTCGGGTAGGAAATCTAAAGTGTGGATCTTTCTGAGCGAGTAAAGGACAAGTCCCACAAGGTGACATGCAAACTACGACGGCAACAAGTCTCCTCCATACCCACGCCATCACAGCGCAGCTTCCTGAATGCCGGCTTCATAACAAAACACGAAGCTTAATTATCCCCACAACGTGTGTTACTTTCTCAGACTCGGAGGAAATCAGCTGCAGTGAAGTAGTAGCCTATCTTTGTATCAACATATTTAGACCTATAATATATAATCATTCTGACCTCAGAAAACGATAAAGCTTGAATTTCATGATGAGGGCGTAATGCAGAGGGATTTTGGCCGACGCTTATATTTTCTGTGTTTCTGTTTCCTCTGTAGTATTTATTGGGTTGTTATATTCAGATATGAATAATAGAAACTAAAACTAAATGTTCTGTGTGTGTCCTCGCTGCTTGTTCACACACACACACAATAAGAATCCTTACGGTACGTCCACACGGCAGCGTCGCGTTGAAGCCTGCCGGTGGGCGTGTCTGGCGTGCGACCAACAACCAATCACATTAATCTCCCGCCCCGGACACACAAGCATGTGGTTTGTTTGGCTAAAGCTTGTACTGGCATATGATTTGATTGGCTGGCGCTTCCATCGACGCTTGAAAAGTTGAACTTTTCTCAACTTTCGAAGAGAGCAAAGGAGGCAAAGTGACGCGACGGAACCACAATGCAGTTCGGCAAAGCGTCTCCGTTGGAGCACACGGCGCTGCCGTGTGGACGTACCGTTACCGGAGCTTCTGCTGTTTATATCGCTGCGTCCGTGCGCTGTAACTCTCATGCGCTCTCTACATTTAATTTATATTTCAAAGGTTCATTATTACAGTTTTATTTTATATTTTATCTGAACCACAACGTACCATGCTGTTATAATAACGCTCTTTATCAGCCTTTGAAACTGAAACCATTTTGGGAAAAAAGAATATATATTTATACTCATAATGTATCATAAACGTGCAACGATTAGTCGACTAATGGCCTTAATTAACGACAATTGGTTGACTAGAAAAATCTTTAGTCGAGGGCAGCCCTAGTGCGTATTTAGCTGTTATTCATTGTTTCTGTTACCATTATCAACTGTTTACACTGCACACATTTGTGCTTGGTCGCTTCCGGTAAATGTCACGTAGGTGTGTTTCATCGGTAACTAGTTCACCTGTTGTGTTCTTGGTTGTGGATATCAAGTGGGTGAGCTGACAAGTTTGGTCCTGCATAAATTCGTTTTTTTCTTTAAACACCGTGAAACACAACTTCAGCACATACTCTTTCTTTGGAGTTTAGCCTCTTAGCGAATTCATTTTTTGGGAGTTTAGTAACTACAAAATAGGGCATGAATACTTGTGTGAAAGAAGTTGTGTCTGTATAGGCGCAAAGCAAGTGTATTCATATAGCACCTTTCAAGGCAATTCAAAGTGCTTTAAAACAATGAAAAACATTAAGAGCATTAAGAAATATGGCATTTAAAAACAGACATGAAAAAGCAAAGATAATCAAATAAGTTTCAGCGGACCTGCAGGTCTCTGGGAGTTTGTTCCAGATGTTTGGAGCATAATAACTGAACTTCTCCATGTTTAGTTCTGACTCTGGGGACAGAAAGCTGAACAGTCCCTGAAGACCTGAGAGTTCTGACTGGTTTATAATTTAGCAGGAGGTCAGAAATGTATTTTGGCCCTAAACCATTCAGTGCTTTATAAACCAGCAGCAGTATTTTGAAATCTATTATTTGACACACAGGAAGCCAGTGTAAAGACTTCAGAACAGGAGTGAAAGAGAGTAAAGCACTAAATGTTTATTTTCCATGTCTTGTTCCCCCGGTCTCTCTGAAGGCGTGGTGGAGGATGGAGCTGGAGGACAGGAGACTCAGTCCACTTCCAGTCAGACCCGGGCCCAGATCCAGAGCAGCAGGAGACACCCGGGCGGCAGCAGCCGAGGAGTGGAGGTCAGTGACTCCTCTCCTCCTCTTACATGTGAACTCAGTGTTGAGGGCAGAGACTCCCCACAGCAGTATGTTGATGACGCCAGCAGGGACTCACATTTTGACCTGTTGTGTGACAATGATAATGGTGCGAACCTGTTGGTGGAGGAGTTTTTCGACGAAGTTGAAGGGAGGAAGGCGTCTTGCTCGTACTCGATGGCAGCGGCTGATTACCCATCAACCTCTGCCAGTATGAACGGCTGGATGCGTTACAGCCCCGGTGCCCCCCCCTCCCAGCCCATCAGTGGGGGCGGATCAGCGCAGCGACGCCCCGCTACCAAGGAGAGACTGTTTGTCTGCAGCTACTGCGGCAAGGCCTTTAACCGTCCCAAGAAGGTGGAGATCCACCAGCGGGTGCACACCGGGGAGAGACCGTTCAGCTGCTCCACCTGCGGGAAGATGTTCTCCGAGGCCGGGAACCTGAGGAAACACCAGAAAGTTCACACTGGAGAGAAACCGTACAGATGCGAGATCTGTGGCAGGGGATTCGCCTGGATAAGGAACCTGAAAACACACCAGAAGAGCCACCCTGAAATCTCTGCTGAATGAGAGCTGGGAGCAGGCCTAGACTGTGAACCAACCGGAGGATACTGAAAGATGTTATCATCCAGAAAACACTCTGATATGTTGATGTGAAACGTTTTATGAAACATTTGATATTGTTTTCAAAGAGAGAAACAAGAGGCATTCCAGTAAATGCTGAGGTCAAGCTTTTATACTTTAGAATTTAAATTTGGTTATGACGACTATGTCTTTTTAAAATGTTCTCTTTACAATTGTGAAAGTCTCCGACAGAACATTAAGGACACATTTTTACTAATGTGTAGCCTAAAGCACTATCAGTATAAGTATAGTAAGTAGCAGAGGTGGGAGTAAGTCCTACATGTGCAAGTCATGAGCAAGTCTCAAGTCTTGACCTACAAGTATCAAGCAAGTCCCAAGTCACTGTGGTGAGAGTCAAGTAAGTCAAGTCAAGTCATTGCTCAGGTCAAGCAAGTCAAGTCAAGTCATACACAATTCTGATGAATAAGCCCAGTTTCCACATTTCCGCATCAGTTAAAAGACAGTGGTTATGAAAATGGATTTAATCCACACTATGATCTTCATTACATACACAGTTAATCATTTGAAATCTAATTTAGACCGATGGTAATCATATTAGTTTCATATTAACCCTAGAACTGCAGACAATATAGCTAGGACTCAAAAAGTCTATTCAAAAATGCAGAATTCCAGGTAAGAAAATCATATATGGCATTTGCAATTACACATTTAATTTAAATTTCTGTTAACACTAGAACCTCCAACAGCGTCAGCACCTACATAGATATCATTTTCAAATCATTTCATTTGTTCCTCTTCATAATTTCCTTATAAACTAAGTAGGACGATTAAAACTCAGTTAATTGGATTAATTTAGAAATTGCTTCAGTTTATCATCATAACAGATCAAAAGGTTCAGATTCATTTTACAATAAATCAAAGAATGATGCACTTTTACAAACAAAAACAACATAATTAAAACATTTAAACAAACTACTAAAAGTAGATGAACTACATTATTCAAAAATGTTCAGTAACTTCTGATAATAACACAGGGGAAATAAACGAGGCATCTCTTTTCCTCTCTCTCTCTCTCTCCTGACAGCCCGTCAGTATCAGGGTTAGTCAAAATGAATCCCTTGGCGGTTCTAATGTTAATTTACCGTTTTATCTTCTCTTTGCAATGCTTAATCGATTTGAAACTAAGTCTAACGTAGCTTAAACTTAACGTTAGCTTTCTAGCTAACACAACACATGCTCGCACCTTTCTCTGTGGTTTTTTTTGTAGTGACGAATGAAGTTGGATGTTTTGGTGGTCGTGTCACTGATCTTTATGCTGCAGACCCTGCATACCACTGTTCTCTTCTTATTACCGTCATCGACAACATAATCCTTGAATCCAAACTTCACTATTTTTGGAGTAAAGCTAGCCGCTGCCATGTTAACTGAGACTCCTGCCTTCTAGTGGGTTGCCAGGTTTGCGCGCACGGCGCTATAATCACCCAATCACGTTTTTCGAAAGAACTAAACGTAATATCTCAATACAAAAACAAACGCAAATATATAATTTTAAACAGTCAAGTCCTTTCAAGTCATCTATCTCAAGCTTAAATCAAGTCTCAAGTCATGAATACCAAGTCAAAGTCAAGTCTTTTATCAATGTTAGTCAAGCAAGTCTCAAGTAAAAAAATATGCGAGTCAAGTCATGTGACTCGAGTCCCCACCTCTGGTAAGTAGTATTACCATTCATACATGATGTTGCTGCAAACACACCAGCATCCCTTCTGCTGCTGTGGAGACTCTGCATAGTCTTTGGTCCAGTTTCATATAAGCGTCTTAAAGCAGAAGGCTTTTGGTATAAATACATTTCATATTCAAACACAAAGCAAACATTTTTTAATGGGTCTCTCAATATACTCTCTGATGTAAAAACACCTTACTAATATAAAGTTTACTCATTTGCTAAGCACTTTATTAAAATACTCTCTGGGAAAAAAAGAACAATGTAGTAGTTTAAAACTATTACATTGTTATTTTTTTCTGTAATGTAAACACATTACATACACACAGAAAGGTAACACACGTACATGAGTTATGTAGAAATACTGAATTGACAGGGTTGCCACATAGTCTTCCACAGCACTCTCAGTAACATGCTCTGTGCTGGACTCCAACCTGCTTCCCACAGTGCATCAGTGTGAAATACTTTTGGGACAAACATGGAGCTCTTTGGCTCAGATTAATAAAATCAGGCTTTGACATTTGTTGTAAAATGAGTTCTGTTTAGGTTAGGATTAGCATATGGGATATGATTACCTTAAGAATATCACCACATTGCTGCAAAGATAATTTTCTCATAGACTTACAGTGGTCCAGGAGATTACCTACCTCTGTGTAGGCAGGATTCTCTTGTGTGACAGTATCTAAAAAGCGACACTCTCGGAATCCTTTCATCTGCAACCAAACGGACAAATGTCGGCTCATAGTAAATTGTACTTTAGAGTGTACATGATTGTTCAAGGTTGCCATTTCTTTAAATCTATGTTGAGTTAAAGGGGCCCTATTATGCTCATTTCAGGTTCATATCAGTATTTAGTGTCTCTACTGTGACATGTCTCCATGCTTTAATGTTCAAAAGCTCTTTATTGTTCTCATACTGCCTGTGCTGCAGCACCTCTTTTCACCCTATGTCTGAAACCAGAGCCCAGTCTGCTCTGATTGGTTAGCTGGCCGGCTCTGTTATTATTGGCTCACTGCTGGAAGATGTCCTGCCCCTTCGCCTATCACGTGTGATGTGTTTGAGCTCCAGCCAATAAAAGCATGAGTGTTCTGATGGATGTCACTTTGTGAAACAAAAAGTAAACAAAGGAGTCTAACGTAATATCCACACGGTTCCGTCGCAAGCTTCAACGGAGATGCTTCCCATTCACTTTGAATCAGGTGACGTCAAGCTTTGCCGAACTGCATTGTTGTTCCGTCGCGGCGCTTTGCCTCCGTTGCACGCACTGAAAGTTCAACTTTTCAAGCGTCGACGGAAGCGCCAGCCAATCAAATCATATGCCAGTACAAGCGCTAGCCAATCAAACCGCGTGCATGTGTGTCCGGGGTGGGAGATTAATGTGATTGGTTGTTGGTTGTGCGCAATACACGCCCACCGGCAAGCTTCAACGCGATGGAACCGTGTGGACGCACCGTAATGGAAGTGTTTCAGGCAGGGTGCGGGGGGGATTGGGACTGGGGGGACTGTATATGGAAAGATTGAACCTCAAGGTGCTACCAAAAATGAAAAAAGGTCCTATTCACAACTTGTGCGACCAGTAAAAAAAAAAAAAAACTAAAATAGGAAAAGCATTACACAGTAGTAGGTGGGGGTGCACTGACTGACTGACTGACTGAACTTGGTGGAAAATAATGTTTTCAATTCCATTGTTTACAGGAGATTTTAAAATGAGGCTATTCCAGTCATCTGTGTGACACATTGTGTTTCCTTTGGTTTTATTGTGGGAATAAAATAAATCGGTACATTACACTTGTAAGACGCTTTTATCCAAAGCAACTTACATACTCAATACTGTGGACAATCCCCACAGGAGCAATTTGGGGTAAAGTGTCTTGCCCAGGGACACAACGACATGCTGACTGCAGTGGGGTTTGAACCTGTGCTCCCTTGATCCGAACACCAATGCTCTAACCACTGCGCCACACGCCTCCTACCTGTGTTGGAATTCAGTCTAAGCCAGTATTCACTCACTGCAGAGGAACATGGTATCCATATACTCCAAGTAAAGGATCAGAGCTTTGTCATTACAAATGTAACTCATTTCATGTATTTTAAAGTTGAAATATTTACCATTTTATAAAACATGTCATTTATGGAACAAAATGTTTCTTAAACCACTGTTCAGTCTTTTTTTACATCTCAGATGAGTTTAGATTCCTGTTCCTGATTCCTGAACTCTGGCTCTCAATGGGCTTGTGTGCACACACGCACACACACACATAAAAAGTTGAAATGTCAAATAGTGCAAAGGGAGAAATATTTAATGGATATGCATGAAGTAGGTTGTTATTATAGGAGGGGGGATATTGATTTGTGTACAGATCAAGATTATCATCAGATTGTGAATACCAAAAGTTCACAAACTAAGTTAAGCAATCATTTGCCACAATGCCCGTATTAGCACTGATTTAGTTTTGAATCAGGAAGTGTTTAAATGAGAAAAAAAATCTATCCATCGATCATAAAATATATTTTAGACTTAATTAGAATACATGTTAATAAATGTTAATTAACTAATTAATTAAAATTAATTCAACTGGAATGTATAAAAGGTTAACACTATAGTACGGTTCATTTGAATAACTGATTGATTTAAATGTAGATTTGAGGACCCCAGTAGTACTGTTTATTAGGGGTGTAACGGATCACAGAAGTCACGGTTCGGTTCATACCTCGGTTTGGGGGTCACGGTTCGGTACGGTTCGGTACAAGAAAAAGCTAAAAAAAGTTCCAAATGCATAATTACAGGTTTGTTGTTATTTATGTTTGAACAGTAGTGCAAGTTTCAGTTTAAAAATAAGGAACTCTGACATTTTGAATAATTAACTGTATTAAACAGTTAAAAACAAACCATACACACTCAGATGGCCATATTATCTATAATGGCTGATGTCAAACAAAAAGGTTTCATCAAGCTGTAAAACTTAAAAGAATGTCTTGAAAATATTACATAATAAATAATAAGAACGTGTTTCAAGAGCGCAAAGTCGTTGAAAAACATATGCCAAAAGCTTCCGTTATTTATTTGTTCTCTCGGCTCTCATGTCTCTTGGCTTCTTAAAAACAGCGGGGATAAGCTGTTGAACTGCTGTTGTCTTTTGCCGGGCTCCGGTGATTGGAAAATCTGGGTGATGCCTTCTGATATGATTTAGCATGTTTGGCGTGTGTTTCCATTCCACGACGCTGAAGTTGGCTTCCGATTCAGAGCATCCGATTCGGCAGTTAAGGGGAAAGTTAAGGGACATTTAATTTACAGCGCTGAGCGAACAATCCTCCGTGTTTGAACCTCTTAAATCGCTGCATAGCCGATTTATTTGGACTGGATTATCCCAGAGAATCTAAAGATTATTTATAACCCAGTTTCAGATTTGTGAAACCTTTATTCTATTTGTGAAAATACAAAAAAGGGAGATTTCAGTGCTTTTTTCGCATCCTGACCACATTAGACCAGGTCCTGATCTAAAACCACTAGACCTAGACTCATCAAATCTGGACTGGATTATCCCACAGAGGCTAAAGATTATTTATAACAGATTTGTGAAACCTTTATTCTATTTGTGAAAATACAAGAAGGCATAAAGGCTTGCCCAGCTGGGAGGTTCACTCTCTGATTCTGATCCTGGCCTGCTGCAGCAACCTCAGCCTTCCACCTGTGTTTGTATTTTCACAAATACAATAAAGGTTTCACAAATTTCAAACTGTGTTATAAAGAATCTTTAGCCTCTGTGGGATAATCCAGTCCAGATTTGATGAGTCTAGGTAAAGTGGTTTTAGATCAGGACTTGGTTTAATGTGGTCTACATGTAAAAAAAAGCACTGAAATCTCCCTTTTTTGTATTTTCACAAATAGAATAAAGGTTTCACAAATCTCAAACTGGGTTATAAATAATCTTTAGCCTCTCTGGGATAATTCAGTCCAGATTTGATGAGTCTAGGTATAGTGGTTTTAGAACAGGACCTGGTCTAATGTGGTCTACATGTGAAAAAAGCACTGAAATCTCCCTTGTTTGTATTTTCACAAATAGAATTAAGGTTTCACAAATCTAAAACTGGGTTATAAAGAATCTTTAGCCTCTGTGGGATAATCCAGTCCAGATTTGATGAGTCTAGGTCTAGTGGTTTCAGATCAGGACCTGGTCTAATGTGGTCAGGATGCGAAAAAAGCACTGAAATCTCCCTTTTTTGTATTTTCACAAATAGAATAAAGGTTTCACAAATCTGAAACTGGGTTATAAAGAATCTTTAGACTCTCTGGGATAATCCAGTCCAAATAAATCGGCTATGCAGCAATTTAAGAGGTTCAAACACGGAGGATTGTTCGCTCAGCGCTGTAAATTAAATGTCCCTTAACTTTCTCCTTAACTGCCGAATCGGATGCTCTGAATCGGAAGCCAACTTCAGCGTCGTTACCGCACCGCTGTTTAACAACGCCGACACACCGTCCTCGTCCAATCCACCACTCGTCCGATCCACCACTCGCACTCCATCGTTATTGTAGTCCACAGGGAACCCGAAATGTTCCCACACAGCTGATTTAAAAGAAGCAGGTGGGTTCTAGCTCCTGTGTGTTATCTGAAATCGCCATACTAACTTTTCTTCTTCTTGTATTTTGTTCGTTTTGTTGTTGTGTTTCTTCTTGTTCTTCAGCTTTTAGGCGCAATACCGCCCCCTGGATTATAAATAGTGTAATGGATACTGCCCTGAATGACAGACTTTTTTCCCACTCGTAAAAAAAAGGCGTATTCGTCGTGTGAGTGCGTGTGCCGAACCGTGACGTCCGACATACGGACACCGTTACACCCCTACTGTTTATGTAAATATACATTTGAGAAATTCTAGGTCACTGTTGAAATGGTCTTCAAATACCTGTATTGGGTTGGCAGAATGTTTGCAATTATGTTGCTGCTGACAAATCCACTGAGAATTATTACACCGCTCATATTTCTGTTTCATGTGCTATGGTCCTGTGTGTCTACGGTGCAGAAACATCTGATAGTTCCTCTCTGTGTGTGCAGGAGGAGTTGGAGCTAGATGTGGTGCTGGTGAAGGTAGAAGAGCGGGAGCCAGGGAGCCAGACGGGCCTCAGCATACAGGAGGGTGAGTGCGCACCCCCACCTTTCAATTGAAGAAGTTACCACACTATGAGGTCACCAACCAACCTTACAATGCAAAGTATATACGCCGTTAAAGAGTGGGGCAGCGATGACGTATTTTTGTAGCCCAATGTAGAGGTTAGCATTTCAAGGGCTCCCTTGACAAGAAATAAATGGGATTTTTGCATTGGATTTTGGAATATTATCGAAAATATCTATTGCAAACAAACATTTGTTATACTTACCCGTTTGTTCAGCATGATAATCTCCACATATAAATACCACTTTATGACTTTTGAAGCGTAACTGCAATCACCAAAATGAAATAGTCAACGTAAGGCTAAAATCCAACTACATCACGGTCACATGATTTCACGTCACCACCGCTAAGCTAAAGGTGGCTTAAAAGCCAATTTAACATTGGAAAAGCAACTGGAACTGACATGTGCATATTACTTATAATATTACAATGAATCATGTTTGTTCATGCCCTCACACTAAAGGATGTACCTGGGCCAAATACTTCTTTCCCATTTCCTGGTAACAGATCAAAACATTAACAAAGTGTTTTTCTCTGCACTTGTTTTAATTGTTCTTTAGCAGCAGCTGTCCTTCCAGTTGTATGCAGTTTTATGAAAAGCCTGAATTTCTAAATATAATGTTTTCCAGTACATACAGTGTGTCTGACAGAGAGTTTCTCTGTGTGTCTGCAGGGTTGGTGGAGTCGAGCACCGACGACTACAGAGCTGTTCAGCCATTTGATGACATCACACAAACCACCAATCAGCTGTCCGACCTGCAGGAGTCAGGGCCGGGCTTCTCAGAGGTCAGCTATGGGCATTCTTCGCAGTGGAATAATGGGGGGGGTAGTTATTGTCACAAAGACAGCCTCCCGGGGCCGTCTTCTCACTGCGCCCCCCTCTCATTCCCGCCCAGCACAATGGATGCTGGGCATTCAGAAGGAAGGGGGTTGGCTCTTGAAAGCTCTAGAGGCTTCCACACCTCTGGTTCCTTTCCCCAGCAGTCCCCTGTTATCGATCTGTCGGAGGATCCCGGCCCCAGTCACGTGACAGGTCAGATCCAGGAGCCTCAGCACTTCCTGGGTCCAGGGCATAGCCGGGGTCAGGGCAATTTAAGTGCCGAGATGCAGCAGAAATCCCAGAGGAAGAGGCTGTGCATCTGTAGGTTCTGCAGTAAAGGGTTCAGCTCCCCGGCAAATTTAGAGTCCCACCTCAGGACTCACACAGGAGAGAGACCGTACGGCTGCACCGTCTGCGGCAAAAAGTTCTCCCAGTTCTGGAACCTGAAGATCCACCGGAACATCCACACTGGGGAGAGACCGTACCAGTGCCCCCTCTGCCCCGAGAGGTTCTCGGACCCCAGCAACCTGAAAAAACACCAAAGGAGACACCACCCACAGACGTAGGCATGCAGTCAGGGACATCTCAGTGATACAACTAAACACGCTGTGCTTTTGTGTCTCCAAATCCCCTAAATAACAAGTAAAAACAAACATCGTTTCCACTTCAGAACTATTGAGAAATAACACTACATGCCGTATGTATTTGTTGTCCCTTTTAGACGGATTAATTGAAAAAACGATGGACGAGTGAAATTATCGGTAGTCTACTTTAATGGCTCACATGTAAATGTTAGCATAGTATTTATTTCCGCAGCACCATTTACACCTATCAGGCGGTGCAGCAACAACACTTCTCATTGACTTCAGTGCTTGGGCAGCTGTAAGAAGGCTTTTAATGTAAAACAGTTACGGTTGTATTGATATGCTCAACAGCAATACAAAAAACCCCGCCAACGTAAAAGCCATTGACAGTAACTAGAGGTTAAAATGGTATTTGAAAGATATGTCAGAGCAGTAAGTTGGGGGGAAATCACCCTGTATGATAGAGTGAGTTATCTTGTAAACATGGGAAATTAGGTTTGATTTTGTGTGTGTGTGTGTGGTGTGTGTGTGTGTGTGTGTGTGTGTGTGTGTGTGTGTGTGTGTGTGTGTGGTGTGTGTGTGTGTGTGTGTGTGTGTGTGTGTGTGTGTGTGTGTGTGTGTGTGTGTGTGTGTGTGTGGTGTGTGTGTGTTTCAAATTCAATCAGTTATCCTGTGTGCATTTTGATTGTTATATTATAATTATTATTTTTAATATTTGTATTTGATCATGTAATTATTTTTTAAATGCCTTCAGTTTTTCCTAATAATACACCAGCTCTCTTTATCTACAAAAATGAACATATTTTTGTATGTGTAAAATGTGATTTTTTATGTCAACCGAAGCCATGATAGCATAAACATTTACTGTAAATGTAACATTAACTTTCTATTGTGTCACAATTATGTTCAATGCTGCCTAATGTTGACCATTTGCAATGTAAACATTAAAACTTAAGAAAAACTCAAGATGCGTATTTTGTTTTTTTTTAATCATACATTACAAAATTGTGACACAATATTATAATATTCTTATTATCCATATGTAAAACTATATTTGCCTCCATGTAAAGTTGGATTAGATCACATTTCTAAAGCACATGCTATTCTTATGTGCACAACAATAACAGAGTTAACAGTTTTCCAAAACAGTATATTATTTATATATAAACCTGACCAGTGATGAGCCCAAGAGTTGAAGGGGGGGTTAGACTTAGTTCAGCTAGTCGGATTCTGTCACACACATCTAAAGCAGCATTTTATAATTACAAATTCAATTGATTTGTCATTATGCAATACATAGTGAATACAAAATAATTTCACGCTACACACAAATAAAACGCAATAGAGTGTGAACAAATAACTCCAGTTGCTTATCTCTATATTATATACCTCGGAAGACTTAAGTTTAGCATGAAACTGCCAACAACACAACTTGTCATTTTAACACTTCATACTGTGTATTGCAAGGCAGGCAAGGCAAGGCAAGTTTATTTATATAGCACTTTTCAACACAAGGCAATTCAAAGTGCTTTACAAAAAAATGAAAGACATTAAGAAAATGGCATTTAAAATCAGTCATTAAAAAGAAAAGCTAATAAAATAAACATTAAAAGAAAAAATACATGGATAAAAGTTACAGTGCAGTCTAAGATATAAATAGTTCAATTAAACATTAAAAGAAAAAGTACATGGATAAAAGTTACAGTGCAGTCTAAGATATGAATAGTTAAAAGAGAGAGGCATTAAACAAAAATACTTGCTCATTAGTTTAATCTGCACGTTTTTGTAGGTATATTTGTTGTGGGGGGGACAGTAGCTCAGTCTGTAGGGACTTGGGAACAGAAGGGTCGCCGGTTCAAGTACGATTGGTCCAAATACAATGTGGACTGTTGGCGCTTGAGCATGGCTCCAAACCCCCGACTGCTGCCTGGCGCCGGGACACTGGAAGCATATTTCCTAAAATGTCCAACTAAGTGTTTGGATCTCCATCCAGTCCTGTACCTTAGTACGATGTACATCCTAACGCACCTCTCTCCCTCCTCCCCAGTCTGCAGCCCCTCAGTCATCGGCGGACCCCTGCAGTGTGGCGGCGGTCCAGCTGAGGGTACCAGACACCATCTCAGCAGCTAGCTCCAGAGCACAACGACAGCAGAGGTCCAGCACCAGCACCAGCACCCCCCTCAGCTCTGAGTACTCTCTGTTTGAGCTGGAGACCTTCTTCACCCGCTGGGCCCCCGACAGTGACTTAGTCAGCAGGGGCCCTTCATTTCCTCTCCCTGCTGATGAATCAGCAGAGTGTGACCAGGATGCAGTTATCATAGTAGAGAGTGAAACACAGCCTCCACCTGTGGTAGCACCAGGCTCCGCCCCCTCAGCAGCGAGGATGGGTGTGTGGCAGAGTTCCTCCTCCAATCACATCCAGCCGTCTGTGTCACATGGTGAGACTGCTTTAATCTTTACAGACAACTTTTCAGGTTTATTTGTTTTTTTCAATTTTTAATACTAGAACATGTTTACATGCTGTAATGTGAAAGAGACCCTATCATGCTTTTCAGAATTGTCCCTTTCTTAGAGTTTTTATAGAGGTTGTTGTGCATGTAAATGGTCTGAGGCTAAACTCCCTGTTCCCTCCAGAGGGATACTCTCCCACACATCCCTCCCCCCCTCTCCGAAATGCCTCCATTGCTCTCATGTGTTTACTTCTGTTACATAATGATATCACTTAGTAACACTCGCACTTCTATTGGCTAGCGCTCCAACACATTGTATGTGAAAGGCTAAGGGGTGGGACATCTCTAAGCTGTTGACCAATCACAACAACCTAGCTAACCAATCAGAGTAGTTTGATTGGTTAGCGTTTTGGGGTTACGTTATCAATCAATCTTCAGCTTCACAGCAATCCCCCAGTGTCGGTCATTGTAGCAAATGATCGTATTGGCCAAACATGCATGTATAAAGAGAACTGAATTGCTGCCTTGAGAGCAGAAGTACCCGTATCTGGACCCGTAGATCATGCACACTACATTTTCCCTTTAGCCCTGCATCCAATCTGCTTCATCCTGTCTGCTCTCAGTTCAGTCAAATGAATGAAGAGGAAAAATAACTATGGATACAGCTTTTCATGTACTTCATACATTGTAGGACATAATGATTTAAATAGGGGCTATTCAAGTGTTTGTTCTGGTCAATGGGAAAAAGTATTTTTGGACCCATTGACATCACATGACCCAGAAATTGTAGTACCATTGTTTGGCCACTACAAATAATTCCTTCAACCCTGGGTCACTTTGCATGTGGCAAAAAGAAGAAATGGCATTTTCTGCTGTGAATCACATACATCCATTGAAATCTTTATGGATGTATACATTTGAGGAAATCATAGTATGTGTTCTGTGAGACGCACTAGGTGAATACTTGCCATGAGGATTCCTATTTTACACATTTTCACAGGGACAAAACCATAACCATATTCTTCACTGAGGAAGTAGATCCTGTGCACAGAGACATCTTTTGTCATGTTTCAGTAATTTAGATGAAAATATTAAATGAATGTGTCTGACTCCTTGTTGTTTCTGCTCCCAGGCCCGTCAGCAGAGACTTCTTCATCCACACCCCTGAGGATGAAGGCTCCGTTGTCCCAGCCTCCATGGAGCAGGAAAGCAGTCCTGATAAGAGGAACCCAGTGTGAGCTGAAGCAGCATGGTGACAGTAGCAGGGTCCCTCAGCAGCAGCACAGCCTGCCCTCTGCACAGACCACAGCTGCTGTCAGTAACACTCACTGTGGGGAGAACACAAAGATCTCCTGTATCAGCTCCACCAGTAGGACTATGAGCTCCACAGTGGCTCCATACATCAGGACGTTGTTGGGCAGAAACGAGGTCCCCGGCGCTGCAGAGCATGGAGTCAGCCTAATGGCTCACCGCGATATAAGCCAATCTCCTGGTATGGTGCCCAGTGAGCACCGCAAGAAGGGCTACGTATGCAGAGCCTGCGGGAAGTCGTTCACAGGCCTATCCAACTTGGAGGCCCACGAGAGAGTCCACACAGGGGAGAAACCGTACCGCTGCGACACCTGCGGGAAACTCTTCTCCGAGGCCGGGAACCTGAAGAAGCACCAGAGGGTTCACACCGGGGAGAAACCCTTCAGCTGCCAGCAGTGTGGGAAGAGGTTCGCCTGGATCTGCAACCTGAGGACACACCAGCAGTCTGCCACAGACTGCGGGCCTGGGATGATCCCTGAGTAATGCTAGTGTTATTTTATTCACACATACATAGCCGCAGGAAGTCATTTTACTTAGGGGGTGCGGCGAATTGTCAACGGGGGGGGGGGGGGGGATGCTCGTGAATTGTCAACGGCGAAACTGTGCTGTGCCTACACTAATTGCGCCGCATTTACGGCTTAGTTGAGGCCCCATCCGCGAGGTGAGGACCCACGCAGTCTGCGTGATCTGCGTGTAGGGAGGGGCGGCCCTGGTGCTAGTGAACTGTCAACGGGGGGGGGTAGCCTCGCTGCGGGGACACGGTTGGACCTCTGTCGCCTGTCAGTGCAACTTCAATGATGCCGTTTGAAAACACATTAAGGGCGGTGCCGGCTGCGAGCGAACCGAGCCGGCCGCCAACGGCCCTTGACGACCGGTTAATCTGATTCTCCAGATTCTAGGGGGTGCACCCCTACTTCCCGCGGCTATGCACACATGCAGAGACATATTACTATTTCTTCATTCTTAAGAAGTGACAAAACAAGTGACAAAACAAAGAGTTTTATGTCTTATATACTAGGGGTGTAACGGTATCCGTATTCGTCCCGTACCGCCACGGTTCGGACGTCACGGTTCGGCACACGCAGTCACACGACGAATACGCCTTTTTTTTACGAGTAGGAAAAAAGTCTGTCATTCAGGGCAGTATACACTACACTATATATAATCCAGGGGGCGGTATTGCGCCTAAAAGCTGTTTGCCAGCCGCCCTTAAACAACAAATGAAGAACAAGAAGAAACACAACAACAAAACGAACAAAATACAAGAAGAAGAAAAGTTAGTATGGCGATTTCAGATAACACAGAGGAGCTAGAACCCACCTGCTTCTGTTAAATCAGCTGTGTGGGAACATTTCGGGTTCCCTGTGGACTACAATAACGATGAAGTGTGGGAGTGGTGGATCGGACGAGGACGGTGTGTCGGCGTTGTTAGACAGCGGTGTGGTATGCTAATGGACACACGCCAAACATGCTAAATCATATCCGAAGGCATCACCCAGATTTGCCAATCACCTGGAGCCCAGCAAAAGATAACAGCAGTTCAACAGCTGAGCCCCGCTGTTTTTTAGAAGCCAAGAGACATGAGAGCCGAGAGACCAAAATAAATAACGGAAGCTTTTGGCATATGTTTTTCAACGACTTTGTGCTCTTGAAACATGTTCTTATTATTTATGATGTAATATTTTCAAGACATTCTTTTTGGTTTTACTGCTTGATGACCTTTTCGTTTGACATCAGCCATTATAGATAATATGGCCATCTGAGTGTGTATGGTTTGTTTTTAACTGTTTAATACAGTTAATTATTCAAAATGTCAGAGTTCCTTATTTTTAAACTGAAACTTGCACTACTGTTCAAACATAAATAACAACAAACCTGTAATTATGCATTTGGGACTTTTTTTTTGCTTTTTCTTGTACCGAACCGTACCGAACCGTGACCCCCAAACCGAGGTATGAACCGAACCGTGACTTCTGTGAACCGTTACACCCCTATTATATACTTTTCAGATGTTTTGTGTCTTTGCTTATGGTAAAATAATTGTTTCACTATTCGCCCTGCATTCAGGTAAAGTGTGGATTGATTTGAAAGACATCAATGCAATAACACATAGAAATGTGCCAATTTATACAACATCAAATACATTATATCGTGTTCATTTATTTATGAAATAATCTGTAGCGGCCTGGATGTTGGTGAAAGAAAATGTAAATATCCAGCTGACTATGATATACCATATTACCAGATATTATTTATACGTTACTTGTGTTAAATGGGTTCAAAAGTTGTGTGCTCGTGTTTTATCTTGTTCTCAGAAATTCCCAGGTTTAATGACACCACCATTTAATATCCCCAGTGGAAACAGACAACATGTCATCCTACTGTGCGTAGAATTAAATGACACATGTACACATGGTAAATGGTAACTGCTTAGCACAGTTGTAAACAGTAGATAAACATACGTGTTTACAGTAAATCTGACAGTGTTGTAGTGACGCATCCAAGGTGCTACATCAAGACGACTTTTTTTTCCTTTTTTTTGTAAGTATAAAAAAAAAAACACTCCCATGAGCCTTAGTCCATACTAGGGCTGCACGATTTGGGGAAATAATCGAATTGCGATTTTTCTGACAGATTGCGATTCATTTTGCGATATATGTTTTTAAGCGACCCAACGGAAGTTTATTGTAAAATGCGGCCATATCTACGGCTAGGAAGGTCGTATCAACGTGCTCCCGTCTCTAGCACCCCCGCAGCCCGAGCTACGAGTGAAAGAACTAAACTTACATGAAACTTCCGTTGGGTTGCTTTAAAGTCAAGATTCAGTTTAAGATTCACCCTGTAATAGAAACATGTGATGGAGCAGTACTAACCTGACTCCGATGCTTTGTTTCACCAAACCATCTAGGAAATCTCCGTTGGAAGCCATTTGGAAAAGTATTTCAAAAATACTTGGCAGGTGATTGGATCAATTTGTCTATCACCTACTATCATGGGCCACTTCTGATTGGTTAACAATGACTGGTACATGTTTGTTTTTTTAAATCACAGGCTTTGCGATTTGATAATTGCATCATTTCAAATCGCGATTTCGATTTAAAATGGATTAATCGTTCAGCCCTAGTCCATACCTTATTGTACTAGGTGGTACAAGGTAACAACTTATACAAATGACCTTTGCTCTGGCTCTGTTTTAGGTTCAGATGGAGGTCAAACTGTTAACTAAAAGATGGAGGTCAAACTGTTGTAACACTATATGTGCTTTTTGTAGCAACAATCTGATTATGTCTTAGTTATTGTGAGGGAACACAGTTACCTTTTTTTTCTCCTGACTACGTTATCCCATTACATATAGCCCATTGCTATCCAATCCTGGTGATGATTGAACTTCGTTTTGTGTTTGTAGTGACACCTCGTGTTTCACCTGTCGGTTTATGCAATCCTCTTTCTAGTATAATGGCTGTTTGGAGATCCTTTAAAGACATCAGATTCAACAAAGTTTCCCCTGTGACCACATGGTGAAAAGAAAGATATAACCCCACACGGCTGCTGCTTGAGGCTTTGAGGTCACCATCAATCAAATTTGATCAGAAGGGGTTAAATATAATCTCTCTTAAATGTAATTGAACCCCCCTTTCTTTCAGTGCATTATACCAGCCTTATGATATATTGGAGTGAAGTCACGCTCACACAGGTTCCATCGGGAACATGAGAAGACATCACGTGGTGTAACTATCTTTATTCAGTTAGCTTTCCTTCTCTTCACATTACCACTTCATCTCGTTATGAGGGTCTCCTGTACGTCCTCCATTCACCTATTCCTCCTCATATATCTCCTCCTCTACATCGCATCGTTGCACATTTTATTTCCATGTATTATTATTTTCTTCTGAATTGTATGAAATGTTATTTATGTAGCCCTCTATGAAAAAAATAACAACATGCAACACTCTATCCCTGTTCGACCAGAGTAAAGGTGTTTTAGTCAGGGTCTGAACCAACTCTAATACTACATCCAGCGCTTCCTCCCCCCCACTACACTCCATCCCACAAACACAACTCAGAGTCTCAGGATCTATAGAGGGGGACCTCCACTCCACTGGTACCAAGTAGTGCAAGTCTTTTCTCCCATGATGTAAATATCTCAAATTTCTTGATTGAATGCTGAGTGAATTACTTTGTTGAATGAGTGGAATTAATTGAAGTGTGTTTGTGAGTATTAGTAACCGCCACCTGTGAGGATCTTCCTCCGAATACCTGCGGGAGATATATGTGTTTGTGGATATTAGTACTAGGGATGCCAGTGATTATTCGAATATTCGAATATTATTCGCCAGGGCTGCCGAATAATCGATTTTGATCATGGTCAGTTTCTGGCAGCCCTAGTTAGTACCCGCCATCTGTGTCAGATAGGAGTGTGTTTGTGAGTTATTAGAAACCGCCACCTGTGAGGATCTTCCCCCGAATACCTGCGGGAGATAGGTATGGGTTTGTGAATGTTAGTACCCGCCACCTGTGTCGGAAAAAAGGTATGGAATTGATGTGAATTGATTTGGTGAATGAAAAGTTGAATGTGCTTTTTATTATCACCGGTCTTTTTATGAAGACAAGCAGGTGGTATAATGTCTGAGACCCTACTGTACCTCCACCTTACAGGGATAAAAGCTCACAGATGACATTTATGAGTATCCCATCTACTACTCCTAGAAGAAAACACATTGTTAGACATGATATTCAGGGAAAGAAATGTTGGAAATAATAATGGCAGATATTGAATATCTTAAACTGGATCAACAAACCATGTTAGTGAACCCTGCTAATAGGAAGCTAAAACATGCAGGAGGAATAGCAGTAGCTCTGGCAGAGAGAATAGGTCCTAGCATGCAAGCACAGAGTGATAATATGATAAGGACTATTAAACTGTCAGAAGGCAATGTGGTGATCAGATGAGCCACAAATACCGGTTTGCATGTACTTTAAAAAAAAAAAACCTATGTGTGAACTATCAGCAGATATCAAACCCCAACAATATCTTCAAAACCAATATGAGGAAGTTTTTTGCGAAGCTAAAGCTCAAATACTTTACCAAAATCAACTAAACTATTTGCTCTTGACCCCTTTTTGGAAATGGGATTTTCCGTTACACAACAGAAGACTCAATTCAGGCCTTAAAGAACGCTTTAAAGACAAGTCAGGGAGAGTTAAATGTGGTGCCATTTTGCTTATGAAGCAGCTTACACTTTTGGAAAATATCTCCTCCTTTCTCTGCTCCTGAGGTGCTGCAGAAAAACTCAGCACACAGGGTCAGAGACAGGCGTGACCTCTGGAGAGGAAGAAAATCAGAGCAGACCACAGAGCGACCCATTAAAAGTGTTATGGCCTCAGCACAGAGAGGAAGATCTGGAGACTGTAAGGAACTCTCCCAAAGCAGGCTACCCACCCCCACCCCAGTACAAGGGGAAGAGTTCCTCTCACCAATGAACAAATCAACTCTTAACCAAGTCAGATTTCAAATAGCCATAGCTCCAGTTGTTAAGAAAAGAGGGAGATTCAAAAAAATTATCTTAACACCAGAACAAAAAGATCAATATCAAAAAACAAAAGAGTATATTGTGACCCATTCTCAGAAACTAACAATGCGAGATATGGAGAAAGCTTGGGAAGTTCATCTAGCCACGAATGATTTAGGAGGAGGTGTGGAGATAAGGAACCAGGGTGATAACAAATCTGTGCTGTTCATGTCCATGACTTGCCCAAGAACAGAGGAAAAATTCTCTCCTGAAGAGAAGCATCTTCCACTTGCATTCAGATTTTATCCAGCCCTGAGGGAAATGTCTCAAGGTACCAACATGTGCATATACACTCTTTATTTTTCAATATCTGAAGCTACTAAACAAACTGTTCAGGGAGCAAAAGCAATGATGAGTAGATGGGGAAAATGGAAAATGATGATGTCTGATCCAGATGTGGAGTGTAGAGGACCTCAAGAAGTAAGACACAAATGGAAACAATGAAACCTTTACAGAAAACCGCTGCTCCAAAGATAACACTGTTTATAGATGGGAGTTTGCGAAAAGGTGACCAAGCAGCCACTTGGGCCTTTATAATGAAAACTAATTTGCAAGCAAAAGGGTGCAATACCAGGTACAGCACAAACTGCTGAGGCAAATGCCATTGTGGGACCTCTTTTTGCTAAAAAAGGTAAAATAACACACATCCGTATTGTTACTGATAGTGATTATTGTTACAAAGCGGGTAAAGAAGAGCTTAATAATTGGGAACAAAGGCAGTTCATAAATGTGAAAGGTTTGACACACGCTGACACATGCCCATCTAGTGAGGGTCTTATTGCAGAGTTAAAGGCAGGCATGTACCTAGAGTGGAATCATGTCCGTAGCCATACAGATAAGATCGAATTCGACTATCAGGGTAATAGAGAAGTTAATGTGCTTGCTCAAAGCAGGGGAAGAGTTAACCACCTGACTGCCATATGTCCTAGTATATGGAAAAAGGGTGGAAGCATTCACGTACCCCCTGAAGAAGCTCCTCAGGTTTGCATGAATTACACAGCAGTTTAGGCCATGTGGGCCTATTTCGGATGAGAAAATATTGTCTCAACAATAAAATCCTCATACCGAAACTGCGATTGCACCTACAACACACACAGATCAACATGTCTTCAATGTGTATGAGCTGGATGGGTTCAAGAAAGTTTATCCTGAACATCTTAAAATAATAGAGGAATAACCACTAATCAGTTTTAGTGCTGACATAGCAGGTCTTTTTCTGACCCGCACTCCCAGTGGGAACAAGTATTTCCTTGTGACCTTTGATAATGGAGGGAGTCATAATCATGTTTATCCTCTGACCAGAGCAACTGGAACACAGTGTCTGCTAAAATGGCGGAACATATAAGTATTTTTCCTAAAACTGAGAGAATAAGAATGGATAATGCAACTCACTTTAAAAATGAGAAAGTTTTGTCACTCTTGCAGGATAAATAGAATCACACCTATCTGGTCTTTACCATATAAGTATCAGGCATTAGAGCAGCCAAAGAGTGGAGTATAAAAACTGTAAAACAAATTGGGACATTCCAATCAATTTGACAAGGCTGAATATATTCCTATATGTATGGAAAAGCTACCTAGGGCAAAGGTCAGGTCATATCTAACTATCACACTTTTTCCATTTAAATTCAGAAATCGTATATGGGTGACTAGAAAGGGGCAAAGTCCAGAAAGAGGTGAGCTTAAAACTAAATTAGAAGGTTTGGATACAGTGTCGTCAATCTCTGGGAACGTAGTTTCACTCCAGAAGAGAGGGCCAGTTCACCCGAGTCAACTAAGATTAAGATCCAGATAGCAATATGACTACAGCCTACCCATCCACTGTTGATGAGATCAGTCTCACATCTGATGACATGTTTTGCACACACACGTGTCAGTTAATGTGCTTTCTTCCACAGGAGAGGATGGCTTTTTGTGGGATCTTCCCGCAATAATTTAGAATTTGTCTTGGTAAATTCTGTACCAAGGGATATTTTACAGAGCAAAAGAGGGAATTTAAATCTGAGTAACAAGCAATATTTCAATTGCAGACGATTTAGTATTATAACTGTTAGAATCTTTAGTGAATTATGCAAAGAAAGATGGCAAGACAAAACTCTGTCTATTAGCATATGGATCATTAGAGCTTGAATGCAGAATACCTCAGTATCAAAGAGGAAATGGTAAAATAACCTTTATATTATTTTTCTCATTTGTTTTTAATTTTTAATTATTAGTTTTTCTCTTCAGTTATTTGTAATTCTTATATGCCTACACCCTACAACAGTATTCATTTAATTTTTTGAGCACATCTTCCTCCTTCTTTTTTGCTGGTTTTCACACAGCATGGAGGTGTAGGGCTGTCAGGTCGTTAAACTGATAAGAGTAAATTATGGCCCAGTGCTTTCTGCCGTTAGAGGCCAACTGATTAAGAGGAGAAACAATCACCTTGCTGTCTATAGAAATTCCAGAGCAATATGGAATACATAACCCCCTTGAGAAAACCCTTGGGGAAGTTTTTTAACTGAAACAACTCTTTATGAATCAGAGAAATAATTTATACTTGATCTTAGCTATATTGTTGAGATTTATACCTCAGCAATCTACCAAGAGGATTTGAACCTGCCTAGCGGGACAACTTCAGTCACTGTGTCTCCAGGGAAGCCAACTTCTGGACCCAGGAAACCTGTGCAGCATGGATCAGCGGCTGAGTCACCTGTACCCCTGCCAGTGGAGGATGAAGCTTCTTCCAGCTAGGTGGGACAGGCTGCATCTCTATCCGCTGAGCCACTCAGATCGCAGTGGATTTCCCTAAACTACCTGATAACTGCATGGTCAGATATCAGACGCCAGGTAGCAGCAGCCCTACCTACCCCTGCCACTGGTCCACTTCACCATCTCCAACCCGGCGACTTCGTAATGGTCAAGGACTTCCGGAGAAAGAGCTGGAAATCCAACCGTTGGCAAGGTGCTTTTCGTCACCCAGACAGCGGTCAAGGTCGCCGAGAGAGCCACGTGGGTCCACGCCAGCCACTGCAAAGTCGTAGTCACAGCCCAGGAGAGACGGTAGAAACAGACGACAACAAGTGACGTGCCAGGTCACCACCAGCACCACCTTCGCACCACATACACCTAATCTCACACTGCACACACAGGGTGTCACGAGCGAGTGCCAGCTAAGCTGTTTCACATGCCTCTGGTTCCTCGTTTGTGCTATCATTGTGTGGGGCCTCATTGACCTTCTCACAAAGTCAACCAAGTGAATCTACACACACCGACAGATGGAGCCTCTCCGATTTACATCAGATAGCAACATGGATTTAGGAGTCTACACTGATGGGCCCCCCGCTCCTGCAAGTACCAGGCAGAGTGGGGGTGCGCACACAAATCTATGATCATCATGACAGCCTCTTTTTACTCTTGTGCCTGACCTATGTGATAACGAGAACATTCCAGTGAGGTACTATGTTTTCGGTGTTCTCCACACCAGGTTCATCAAAGGTCGTCCTTATTACACATACTGAAGAACTTTTCATGATATTGATGCTTGGAGTTTTACGGATGTAATATGTATGTATTTTTACGATTTTATCTGTATGGCTGTTTTGATAACTTTGCGTTTTGAAAAGTGGGTGTTCATAGTATCAAGTGAATACTTAAAACGAAAGTTAATTATAAATCAAATATGATCAATCATATTCTTGTATAAACCCATAATGAAAATGGTTTTTGATGGTTTTTGAATATGTATGTATGTTTACGATTTTATCTGTTGCTGTTTTGATAACTTTGCGTTTTAAAAAGAGGGCGTTGAGATCTTCATAGTATGTTGAATACTTAAAACTAAAGTTAATTATAATCAAGTATAATCAATTATAATCTTGTATAACTCAGAATGAAAATGTTTCATATGTTATGTTTTCCATATTTACAGTATAAACTAAGTCAGGCATCCTCAAAGTCCGGACTCTGGTCCGGATCCGGACCGAACCACAACTGTCTCTGGACTCTGAGCAAATTATACTTTTCATATGTATTATCTGTATTATCTGTATTATCTGTGTTATCTGCGAGACATCGCCACAACGCAACGAGTCAAAATGATCCGCTATGTCCATAGACTGCAAACAGCGCTCTGCATGTCCTGTTCCACTGTCTGTGGCCGTGTCTCAATTCAGGGGTTGTATCCTTCGAGGTACGTAGCCTACGCGGTCGACGCAGGATGCGGCCGACGAGACCGCGTAGGCTGGACCGAGCGGCCTATGAAATGAGACGGTCTAGCCTACGGAGTGCTTCGTATTTACGTTACGTGATACGCGCTGTTCGGTTGCGTTGCTCCAGCAGCCTGCTAGCAAATTAGCTGAAAAGGATCCAGAAACTTTACTTTTACATTTTTTGGAGATCACCGTCGGAGATTAAATAAAGAGAACCATGGCCAGGTAAATAAGATGAAGCTGTGCTTTTAGCCCCAGTAATGTTACATTAGTAAGTTAACAAGTAAATTATATATAGCTGATGTAATTTAATCATATTATTTCATATATTTAAAATAAGTCTTAATTTTTCTGTACTAATAAAACAATATGTTTTTTAAATGAACAAAAGCATGTTGTATAGATTGATTGTTAACAATATTAGTGTTCTAATCTTAATAGCTGTGATTATAACAGTTTATATTCTCCTTCTTCCCCTAAACCTGCCCAGATGATGTCCCACTGACCCCAGGTCAGCACCTCCAGGTCTAGCAGCACCGTGCCCCCCCCCTCCCCGCTCTGCTGAAATACACAATTAAACATTTTCTATGACCTATTTCTTGTATTGATCAAATTAAACTGAAGACAGTTTAATGACCTAGAGATACCCTATTATTCCACTGCTTATGTACACATGTTGTAAATAATGGTTAAAACCTCAGTAAATGAAATAAACAATGTGTTTAACAATTACAATTTAATATTGTATTTTCATCTTATCACAAAGTAGAGGTAAGAATATATCCATGCTCTCTCTGCAGCTTCATGTCTTCTATTATTATAACTTTCATCATTGAGACAGAGGAAATCAATCATGTTATTTAACATCACCAGCAGTAACACAAATAACAGCAAAAGTGTGTTTATGGAGTTGTTTATTTGTATTATATGTGTAGCACGTATATAGAAGCAGCTGTTTGGGGAATCAGACAGACTCAAGCTATAATCGTTAAATATCTATTAAAAGAAAGGACACATACAAAATCAAATTCTGAAAGTAAGACAAGTCTGTAGGAGTGCAGTAAGCAGAGGTCTGGGTGGAGGATGCTCCTGATCGCCGTTTTGCTTTCTTCAGCACCTTGGGGGGTCCAGGTGGATGGAGCTCTGTCCTGATGATCCGCTGGGGTTAGGGGTCCTTCTCCAGCACCTCGTGGGGTCCAGGTGGATGCAGCTCTGTCCTGATGATCCGCTGGGGTTAGGGGTCCTTCTCCAGCACCTCGGGGGGTCCAGGTGGATGGCAGCTCTGTCCTGATGATCCGCTGGGGTTAGGGGTCCTTCTCCAGCACCTCGTGGGGTCCAGGTGGATGCAGCTCTGTCCTGATGATCCGCTGGGGTTAGGGGTCCTTCTCCAGCACCTCGTGGGGTCCAGGTGGATGCAGCTCTGTCCTGATGATCCGCTGTGCACTTTTCAGATTAGGGGTCCTTCTCCAGCAGATCCATTTCTCCAGAATTTTCCTAATTACAGAGAAAAACAAGAGAAAAAGAAAAAAGTGAATTAATCATATTAAACACAGGGTTGCAAAAGTATTATTGCAAAATGTAACTAAGCATTTCAGACAAACAATCCTTAAGGGATCATTTAAAATAATGTACTGTTTTGGTTTAAAAAAAATTAAGAGATGAAATGACAGTCACACGTGCATCCCTTTGACAGCACAAACCAACATCAAGCTAAAGGCTGCTGTCTATTTGTGATTGTCTTATTATTATGGGATTAGGATAAATTAAATACACTTTAACCTAAATAAAAGATGATCAAATCTGGTGGAAATATTTAAAATAGGCTTTTTTAGCCCTACCTCAAAGCAGCATGAGCTGAATACAAAGGTTGTAATTTTGTCCCAAAGTTTAATAAACAGTAAAACATTGGAACATAATAAATAAAGCAAACAGCAGCTACACGTCAGGGTAGCATTTTATAAATCCCACCGTAGCTACTGTAGGCTATACCGGTCTAAATGTTTTCACTTTGGTCTATTTATGTAATATAAAGTATAACTTATCTATAACAGAGCCAAGATCTCTGTATGACTTTAATAAACTTCTGAATTGAATTAAAAAATAAGTGTAAACAACAGTGCAGTACGTCCAGCTAGCTAGTTAGCGTCACATATGTATCCGTATTATTTAACGAAAATGTACGTTGTAATGCCCCTTGGGTTTGACGTGTGTGACGTCAGTTAATTTAAAGTAAGTTAAAACCATAGACTGTATAATAAATGGACGTAGGGTCCGTGTTGTCACCCATAGGATTCTGCAGAGTTGCCGTGAAATCCTTAGTAGGCGGAGTCGGCCACTAACGGCTCGACAGTGACGCCAGAGTTCAACTCCCGCCTTCTCCAAATAAGGGCAAAGAGGCGGAGCCGAGGCGGGACCTGCTGCCACCGAGCTGGAAGTTCCAGAGCTAGCTGAAGCTACCAAGCTAAGCTAACATGCTCCCCATCTGCACGCTGTCGTCGCATTTTACGTTTCTAAGGTAAGCGGACATGAAACTATTCAGCAAAACTATAAATAATAATCTAAGTTATTGAGCTTTTAGCATAATACTTCAGAATCTTAAAACCCCTTAACGTTTGTATGCAATTGTACTAAATTCAACACTGGAATCAAGCAAATATTAATATATTTGCATGACATTAGTTATTTATATTTTGATATCACTTAACTATACGTTTAATACATTTAAGTCAAGCTAAGGTACATGTGATGTTAGCTAGTTAGCACTCTTACCTGTGAGGCCTCCTCCAAACAGCATAATAACCAGACTGTATCATTAAAACTAAGTACCAGTTATAGATCCTTGACTTTAGACAAACAATTCAAAAGACAAAATGTATTTAAAGACCAATCTTTATTTGAATGTGCCTCTTAACCTGAGATATTAGTTATACAGTAAAAAACTGAGCAACTCAACAGTCAACTTTATGTTTCTTATTGTCTAAAGCATTTATTATTTTCATTTTCCCAATCTCATATTCAGTGTGGACGGATTGAGACAGCATGGTGTCCAGAGAGCAGCAGAGACTTCAGGAAGAAACCTCCGTGTGATGGACGTCCTGTCTGTTGGTTTGGAGAGGACTGAGGGTCTTTCCTCTGCAAGGAGGACCAGGCCTGATGGAGGAGCCCATGCTGGGCAAAGCTGATACCAACTGCACAGGCCTAGTCGGTCACTTTATTAGACTAAATGTGTTTAATACATTTAATAGGTTTACACCTTCTGTCCATATGTGCTTTATATTTAAAACATTTGATTAACTTTTGGTTCACATTTCAATAAATTGTATTTGTATTTGCACTCCTTTTGTCCATTATTCTTACTGAAAATGTTAGATTACACATTCACATCTGACTGAAGATTGGCCCCATTTATTTGTGACGTTGCAAAACAAGGTACATGTTGTGAAGCTCATAAAGTGAGGCAAATAGAAATAATCAGCTGATGGAGTGTAGATGTGGAAATAGCTGCATTCGATCAGCTGACTGTTTTTACAATAAAAGTAGTTTCTTAGTGAATGTCCTGTACTGGTCTTAAAATCTCATAACATCAGCTTTTAATGTTCCTCTTGGATGTTCTTCTTGACCCTCAGAGAAGGAGAAAATGTCCTGTCTTTCAGGCATGTCCTTTCCTAACGAAAATGACAGGAAACATAAAACATATTATTGCAGAACAAGTGTGATATTTATGAAAGCGGTGTGTTTGTGTGTTTAGGGGCTGTAGATATAATTATTTTGTAATTGTAATGTTTTTTTTTTATTTCAACAATGAGCTACAAAGACAATCAGATTATGAATGAACAGTATGAAGTTCATCAACATTGAAATATATGTTATTATCAAAATAATATTGAACTGTTATCAAAACGTAGTGCAACTGTAGAAGCTTGCTCTGTTGTCTCACTGAAAGAATAAATTTTACCACGTTTTTTACAGACAATATTGAGAGATAAATAGCAGCAGTTCTCACTATGTGTTAAATATATTTGCCTTCAATACATTAAATTAGAAAGCTGACAAAATCATATTGCTTGTTATCATCTAAATGTAACTTTTTGCATGGAAAAAACCCTCAACTTCACTGATGTGTAGGTGATCTAGTATTTAGTATTGTTTAATGGAATGTATATCAGTGTATTCAAGTCAATACTTCATTCATTTAAACCAATATCTTTCTTGATTCTTTGTACAGTATGAAAAAAGAGTCTTTGTACCTGTGCTGAAGTTCACTGCTGTGAGGAGTCCAGTTCTGTCTCTCACTCTCTGGTCCAGCCTGTCTGCATCACCTGGACACCTTAAACAAACAAATATATATATATATATATATATATATATATATATATATATATATATATATATGTAAAGTACCATGTGTACAAACAATATAACTGATTCTCTTCTGTTGAACATGTTGGATTGTGTATTGTCCGAGTCAGGGGCCTTTTTATTTTACTGTAACTTTGGAAGTTGTGTTACCAATGCTTACTGTTTATTTGATACCCATTTGGTAATACAATTAATAAAAACAACAAGGTTTGGGTTCGTTCTTCAGATGACTGTGACGTTAACGTGTAAGCTCAATAATGAACTCCAGCTCAACCAACCATATTGTAATATCTAAGTAATCATCTTGAAATATGACATTAATAATTGTAATATACACACATCTTATTGTGAGGTTGATTTCACATACACTACTTTGACATTAGCTTGTCTACATACTTGAGCATAGCCAATTTAAATTAACCTTAGATGCATACAGTTCTACCTACATAATAAAATATCTCTAAGTTACAAGGATGTAACCTTATTTTATCAACCTCAAACAGAAGCCGTTTGTTCAACAGTATTATCCCACTTAACACTTGTCTATTTAGTTTTAACCTTTATATATACAGTCTATGATTTTAACTTGGAGGCTACGATTACAATCGTTAGCACCGATGTAGCTACCACTAGCCACTAACTAACCCAAGCCTTACCATTCATTACGTAGCCGATTAAAATCATTAACACATAAATAAAGCACTCGAATTTCACTTACCGCAAAACCGCATTCATGCACCGTCTGTTTTAACCGCAGAGCGAGTCACAATAGTCCGATATAAGCATGAAGAACAAACAACCACGGCCGGCTACAAGTTGTGTTTCCTGGATGAGCTGAGCAGGGAGAGTCCCTGTAGCTAGCTTCACGGAGCAGGTAGCAGAGAGACAAGAAGCTAACAGCGGCAGGCACTTGACAGAGCCGTCACTCAATGTGACCACGCCCTAATCTATGCACAAACTTTAAGACCTAATATAAATAAAAGGGTCGCGTTAGAAAACAATTCACTCACAGATCCATAATTATGAAGGTGGAATCTAACTATATCGCTAATAAAATGTATGGAGCCAGGGGTAGAAACATGTTTTTTTCTGCTGTAAAGTTGGGCATTTTAACATGGGGTCTATGGAAATGGCTCCTTTCTGCAGCCATCGCCTATCGGCCAATATATGAACTGCAGTGTGTGGCACTTCCGTATTGGCTTCCCGGTGTCAGTACCAGATATGTTCGGGGTACCAGATATGTTCGGGTGTATTTCCGTCGCATCCGTCATCCGTCATATTCGTCATAGTTTACGGCAACTCAAGAGGGCCATCACGGTCAAATTCCGAACATTTAAACATAGCCGACACTTCATTCTTTACTTTGTCCGTTATTATATGTAGAAGATTATACTTTTTCTCCGTCATGTTGTTTCCTGAGCAACAACTTCAAACAGGCATAGCCTACACTTCATTCTTTACTTGGTCCGTTATTATATGTAGAAGATATTAATTTGTTCTCCGTCATGTTGTTTCCATAGCAACAACTTCAAACAATAACAACTAACCGCTAGCCGCAAAGCTAGCATCACAGCCACTGCTCCGTTTTCAGAGACTTTGCACACGTTTTTCACAAACATATTCACACGCTAGGAGTACTTCCATTCGCTTCGTCTTGATCTGTAGATGTGATTTGATGTGTCCCCCAACTCCTCTCCAAAGTTCAGATATTTAATAAAATACTCAGGGGAGTTTCCTGAATGTTCATGCCAAAAGCCAAGCACTAGGCCCTGGGTAGATTAAGAGGCTGATCTCGGGCACTTTTGTCCACTTTCCCTGGTGGTAGAAACTCAAGCCAGACATCCCTGGAATCGTCTCAGAGAGTAGATGATCAGTGGGGCCTTGTTTTTACTGAATGATGTGTTTTTTTATGGGGAATTCAAATATGAGCTTATTTTTAGGATTTTCGGAGACGTTGCACACGTTTTCACAAACATTTTCACGCTAGGAGTATGGGAGTACTTCCATTCGCTTCGCCTTGATCTTTAGATGTGATTTGATGTGTCGTGTGTCTCCCAACTCCTCTCCAAAGTTCAGATACTATATAAAAATACTAAAAGGTAAATAAAACATTAAACATAATGACAAAATAACAACCTGAAATATATGTATTCTATCTACACATTTCGTAATTATCTAATCTAGTGGCCTTATAAAAGTGTTGGCTAAAGTAATGCAGAATATATATATTTTTGAATTGTAAATAATTAGAAACATTATTTATGTGCACAAGTACATGGGACCCCACCATAGCACCCCACACATAACAAGCTGTCCCGAGTTCCTCCGGCTGCAGTTCCGCAGACGGCCAGTGTGTGGCAGCAGAGCGCTGGGAGCAGAGGGAGGTGAGTATATGACGGATATGACGGATGCGACGGAAATACACCCGAACATATCTGGTAGCCCGAACATATCTGGTACTGACACCGGCTCTACCCCACAGTTTGCCGCTTGGTTAAAACCCAATACTCACACTAGGCTTGTTTGAGACCTGTTGCGGCTCGCCTCGAAAGTAGACGAGAATAGCCGAGGGAGGTCTCAAAAGGTCTCAAAAAGCTCGCCTGAAGTCGGACAGCTCGGAGTCGGCTTCGTCTTCTTCTTCTTCTTCTCTCCGTTTTTTGGCGGATTGCAAACAACTTTAAGGTGCATACCGCCACCTCCGGAGTCGGCTTGACTCGGTTTGCATTTCTAAAGAATGCACACGTGTTTAATCGTTAATGTCAGATATGTACTAAGTAAATACATTTGTTCCTGCTCAAGATTAGATTCAACTTTATTGTTATTGCACATATTACAGGTACTGAGACCATGGGCGTCGCCTGGGGTAGGCATCCGGGGCTTTAGCCCCGGATGTTTTTTCTTTAGCCCCGGACAACTTCTCCCTCAATAATATAATACATTAACCTACTTTACCTATAGGACAGACGGCAGGAATGTAATTTCCCATGTTCAGTGAATGCAACACAGAGGCAAGACGACGCCACCAGACCAATCAGAGAGTTGCATGGACATAAACGTGTTTTATTGGCTGACAGGTCCTCTGTGACAATGTTTACACTTTAAACTTTCAGCCCCGGACGCGGAGATTCTGAAGATGGACATTAGACATTTCTTTAATAAAAAAGACGGCAATTCTCAAGTGGTGGCTCACACAACAACCCCAGAGCCACCACCTGAGCCAGGTGAACAAGGTATGTACCTGTCAGTAAACTTACAAGTTATGCGAACATGTAAGCAAAGCATAAATTATAGCTACGTTGACGTTACTTTGAATCGCGCGGGTAAGCTAAACCGTTAGCAAGTAGCTATAGCTAGCCAGATATATTAAATAAACACTTTGTCATACAATCTAAATGTTGTGTTTTTTAGCGTTTATTGGTGATTTCAAAGAAAGCTCTCTGGGAAATGTTGACTTACTGTCTGTGTTCGACATGAAGCTAGAAGCTACCTTACACAGTTGATCCTGATTCCTGAGTCCTGTCAGTTAAAGTGTTTCATAGTTAGCTTAGCTAAGCATCAACCTAGCACTGAAATATATATGGATGTTATGTGACAGTAATTCTGAGCAAAAGTCAGCTGAAATGGTGGCATGCCACTGCTTTACGTGTCGACAGCATGTTTGAACGTATTTGCAGCAGTACATGTGGCTGTCTGGCCACTGACGTTGCCATAACAACACCTGCATTTAAATGTGCAACCTCTTTTTGTGACAGATTTTGCATGAAAATATAATCATTATCTCATTATCATGTCAAATTGTACAGCTTTCCTTAGTGTTGAATGCAGAAAGATGACTATATTAGAGTATTAAGTGAAAATGACTATATTAAAGTGTTAAGTAAATGTATTAAGTGAATTACTCAAACTGCATTTGTATAGGAATGATTCTGTCCTATTGGCAGATAACTACTCTTAATAGTGATATCTACAAGAGGTTTCCAATGTAAATTTAACTATTTTCAATTGGTTAGTATTACATTTTGTGAGAGTGTGGTGACACTCATTTTAATGAAGACAAATGTGTGTATCTTGAAATTCATTTATTTGACAGAGCTGGAAACTGATTGACTTACATACTTGTTTGTGTTTACCTACACAGTCATCACAGATCAGCCAAACAGAGTAGAGGATGAAGAAAGGAGAACAGGAGAAAGGGACACACAAGAAGGAGAAACAACAGACAAGAACAACAATGGAGACAACAATGAACAGGAACACCAGAACAGACAAGAGTCAATGGGTAACATGACTGATTTAGGGACTGCAGATACAAGTCAAGGCAAGTGAGACATCACTGCTTTCCATCCAGCATGTTTGGCCAGCAAAAGAGATCATTTCAACCGCAAACAGCAAGAGATGAGGGATTATTATTTCCTCCTTCCATCCCTTTGTTCTGTTTAATCTGATTACTAACAACTTCTAATAATTTGACATAGTTTATGATTTAATTGGAAAATGAAGTGTTTTTAAATAATAAACCCGTTTCTGATTCTGATTCTTTGATTTCTTTTTGACATATGGGTGTTGAGAGATGCATCCATATCTCTTAATGTTGCTCTCAAAGTGCACAAGATTGATGCTTTTAACTTCAGTATTTAAAAAAAATCTTCCTGGGGGACCATGGCCCGGCCCCCCCAGAGAAGGTGAGTTCCCCCCAAAATAGCACTTTATCTCTGCTTAGGTAACTCCGGTGTAGTGTCCCCTCGGCAACAGATCACTCAGAGCTGGTGATTACTTTCCTGCATTTCAATGGACAGCATATAAAAAGGACACGTGAGCTGCATTGCTTAAGAGATCCTCTCATGCTATCTCTTTTACAAAATAAGTGTCCAGTCAACAACAAAACATCAGTGATCATATAGTGGTAGTATATTTTTCACAAGCAATGTGAAACATTAAACTTATACAAACTGGTGTACAAAACTCACATACCTGCGTTGATCTCCTGGAGTGTCTCTACTCTTTCTTCTCCACATCTCTTGTCCACCATCAGAGATTGCAAACATTTCAGAAACAGCTAGAGGTAGGGGACAAACAACTTGTTCGCTGGGCATGTCAAAAACCTCCCTGCTTTGATCAAGACTTTAGGAAGCATTTCAGCCCCTCTAGTAAAGGGACTGGAAAGCAAGCTTTGAAAATTCAGTACCATCTGCATGCTGTCATGTTCCAGACACTGCTCTCAACCACTCAGGGCCTGCACACATACCTGCAGAAAGAAACAATTGACTTGGTGCAGGCAGTAGATTACAAAACAGCAGTTGAGAACACACTGAAAAGTTACCAAAGTAACGAGAAAGCACATGAGGTCTATAACAAGACCAAGGCCCTGTGCAATGATCTTGATATTCCCGAAACTGTGACGCAGAGGAAGAAGCGTAGAAACATGGAATACTTTGTAGTCGAGGCATCATGTGGAGCAATGTGAAACATTAAACATAAATAAACTGGTGTACAAAACTTGCATACCTGCATTTCAATGGACAGCATAAAAGGACTCGTGAGCTGGGTTCTGGTGCTCAGATTAGCTATTGATGATCACGTTGATAAATCATATAAAACAAATAGCCAATCACACAAAAAACATGTTGCTGTGACTGTGAGCATTAAACAATTAACATTAAACTAAACAAACACAACAGTACGTTATTGTCCTTATAAAATAAAAACATACATTTTGTCCACCGAGATAATACAGGCACCTTACCCTCAAGAGATCCTCACGTGCTATGAGAATCTCCCACAATCCATTGCCGTAAAAAAAGCTAATGCAGGCACACGTTTGTGACACCAGATGGCGCAATTGTGTATGTGCGTGTGGGGAGTCTTGCAGTAGAAAATTTGACTGTAGCGCCGCCACTGTGGGCTAAGCCCCGAATGTTTCCAGGTCCAGGCGACGCCCCTGACTGAGACAACGAAATGCTGTTTAGCTTCTAACCAGGTGCAACAAGCAGTGAAAAGTAATGTACACAATCTACAGAATAAAATATAGAATGAATTGAATGATGAATAAACAGTGAGGGGTATGAATACACTATATATACACAGCAGCCTGTGAGCAGTATGAACAGTGTGTATGAATATGCTAAGATATATAAAGTATGAAAACGGTAAGCAGTGCAAGTATAGTATAAAATATATAGATATTAATTTCATGATGATAAACATTGGAACAATGTGGAACAATGATGACAAATGGGAATGGATGAGGCGACGTAAAACTGACACAAAACAACAACAAACTTTTGCCGAGCCAATTGGAGAGTTTCATCACCAGCACGGGGTAAAAACCACCAATGAGTGCTCAGCTCGAGATACCAGCGAGTCGTTTCCCATCAAGCATTTCGCTTCCGCAGCCCGTGGAGAGGAACTGCGCCGCCTCGCCGTGCCTCGCTCTCAAGGCTGCGGGCGTCTTTGTCCCGCGAGATTTCAACGTCTCATGTAGGCGAGCCTCCTGAGCAAGTCTGACAAAATTCAATGGAGAGGCGAAGTCACGCCCATCTACTTCCGGACCATGGGACCCCGGAAGCGAAAAATTTACATTGAATTCAATGGAGAGAGAACACGTATCTTTTGATCCCGTTTGAACTGTGCCACGAACTACACATATGATGTTTGTCAATCTTAAACAATCATTTCCATGTCAAAAAAGTCACATTTTGTCGTAAAACTGCTGAAATATAAGACTATGAAAAATACGCTACTACAAAGACTACAAATCCCAAATCCCATTCTGGGTCGCGTAAGTGATGTCACAGGCATGCTCGGTGATTTATAATAAGACTCGTAATTAAAGCGAAGAAGAAGAAAATCTCATAACTGATTTATTCCCTCCAATAAATTATAGATCGCTAAAAATAAATTCACTTTTACAAGATGCCTGTGTGCTTTGTACCAGGTTGTAGTCATAAAAGTGATCATACCACTTGCTCCTTCTATCGATTCCCGTCTGATGAAAGGACCAGGAGTCGCTGGATCAGACATATCAGGTAATATCATAGGTAATATACATGTTGTGCATGGAACATAGTCAAGTTAGCTACCTAGCTAGTAGCGACGAGTAGCGAGCACGTTAGTTAGCATTACATTACTTAGCCTTGTCATTTTTAGTAGCCTTACCATGAAGTTATTATTTTATTACATGAAATAAACCAAAATGTTAAACAATAACCAAACATGATGGTAAGTATTTCGTGAAACTTTTGAAGAGTAGCCTACTGCGCCCTCCACCGGGTGCTAAGGAAGCAGTTCAGGGAGAGTCGAAGGCAGGCATGGAGCTTTGCATGACATTCTTCTGGACGTGTTTCATTGTGATGACAATCTGTTTGTTGGAAAGACAGTCGTTGTGTGCTTATTGAGAGAAAATTGTTAGAAGAGATAATTATTCAAAGTGTTGTTACTTTAAAGTGTTGTTACTGACCTTTTTCTCTTTTATTTTCTTTACCTCACCTGTAACTGCTGAGACGTTGAGGAACATGCACACTGACCTGCTCTGGCAACCTGATTTCCACTGTACGTAATAGTATTTGGTTATGGTATATTATTTATATACATCAAAGGCACAATGCACCCCCCAGAGACACACATGTATTGAGTGTGATATTTTGCATAGGTCATGTGAAATCATCTTTACATACTAGAAAACTGTAGGAGCGGCAACTTGTTTTGAAATTGAATTTTTAATATCCGATAATAAAGTTGATCTGTTTTCTTTATTCTTCTCTCTTCCCAGCTCCATCACCATTCTCTGTTCCTGCAGGTCCTGCTTGCTAATCAATGCTCATATTTTTTTACACAATTACAAATAAAGTCATTGCATTGTATGACATGAAGTTGTGCTTCATTCGGAGTCAATAATAAATTCATTCTGCCTTCAACTGCGCAATGATTGTGGACTGCACCGACATCCATGTAGCTGCCCCCCAGTAAGATGAACCAAGCAAAGAGGGTCCCCATCATGCTCAAGGACATCCAGCTGGCCCGCCACATCCGCGGAGAGAGGGCTTAGACTGACCTGAGACCAGCACACCCAAACACAACAGCTCTTTTAAGAGCCACATACATTTTCAAAGAGTTGCAATCCTACGTTATTATAATGATTAAACTGGTTCATGTATCACTTAGTTTACTGAACCGTGATGAATGAAAGAAATTAGTGAGGTAGTGGTTTACTGAAGTTACAAAGACATTAATATATGAGTAACAGGTCAGTGTAAACACAAGCTTCTGTCAATTATGGATCATTCAAACTATTTATATAAAAATATGTAATAAAGTTCTAAAACAAGTATTCGGTATATTCCTTGATAGCTTTTGGAGAAGGTTGTTTTTAAGTTTACTAAAATCTATCGTTTCAACTGTTTCACTTTATAAAAAGGGAACAGGTGAGTAGAGCATCATTGAGTTTCTTATTCTGTCAGTAAATTATCCAAATGAATGTTTTTCATTATTTTAGTCAACCCTAAACAAATTGATTGTACCTTTTAATGATGACCTTACATGGTCGGCAAAGTTAAATTAACTTCAGAAAATCAAATCTGTTCTGAGAAAAAACTAATAAATGTTTAAAGATAGGAACTTGCCATCCCACTGAAAAACAGTCCGTAGAGATTTAAAGGCGTAGTTGTAGTTCAGTCCAACGTTTCATTTGGATTCATTTGACAACAGTCAACTATTTTCATAAAGAATATATATATTTTTCAAAGTCAACTTTATTGTCAATCTTACCCAGTTTGAGAGATCAAAAAGACGTTTAAATAAAATTATACAATTTACAGATATGTATACAAATATATATATCCTATATACACCATCATGTATAATGATGGTGTATGATGTAGAAGGAAGTGTGGTAGATAACAAGTAAATATAGAGTTACATACAGATCCATGTTACAGCAAAAGATGGAATAACTAAGAAGCACGCAGTATAATAATAATTACATGCAACAATTAAATAACTGCTCAGCATCTCCACCACAATCCCAATCTGCTGTGTCCTGTTTTCCTCCCCTCTGCATAACACCCCATCACACATACGAAACACAACGCAGAGTCCGAGGGTGTTAAGAGTATGTTTATTGAAATGTCCTCCTCTCTACTGGCCAACACAGGGAGCATATGCTGGGTGTAGAATTGTTCCAGGAGGAGGAGATTTCCATGCCATGCAGGGTCTTTGGGGATGGGGATGATGATCGCCTCCTTCGTGGTCCACACAACAAAGTAGCAGAGACTCCGGTCTGTGATGTGCAGCTGCCCTTGGACCTGGTGCCAGTATGGGTGATTCTCCTTGAGAATATATGACCCACCCTCCTCACGGAGACAGAAGGATGGTAACTGGACTGCCTCCGTGATGGTCATGTTCCTCTGGCTGTGTGGACACTTCACCTCCAGCAGGGCAGATGGCTCCACAAGTCCATCGGGTGATGCTCCCAGAACACCCGACTCACTCACAAAGAGACCAGACTCGATTCGAACACTGTCACTTGATAGGCCTCCACAAAAGCCTTCACCCCTTCGGCCTGGTTTACAACCCCCCAGTTGACAGTTGGCGATGTCTCTGGCCAGTGGGTTGTATGTCTCCTCTCGCTGTTGGTAAAGTTGAGACACCGGCTGGACTACTTTGGAAGTGCCAGGCTTCCTCCACTGGCACTCAACATCTGTGGAGCTGATCTGCCACATGGCAAATATTGCCAATGCTGCAGCGTGGCTGCATTTGTACATCTCCTGTGCACAATCACAGACAGCGCTCTGCATCGCGCCATCGTCTCCCATGCAGATCTGTAAAAATAAAGTAAGTACCATTTGTTAGCATGCTATAATAGATTGAATGAGCAATAATACAAGGATGGTCCGGATCTGGGGGTGGGAGGGTTTATTTTCCCATAGTTTTGTCCTCTTGTCTGTTGTTATTGTTTGTTTTTTCTGTATTTTTTCTAATTTGTGTTGTATTGGTTGTGATTGTACATTGTATTTTTCTAAATGTGTATGAATACATTTTTGAAAAACATTTGATCAACAATAAAAAAGGATTTGGTCAGGATCTAGACTCAGTGTGTAGTTTATTAATTAATCAATGCTCTCTACATTAGGAAAACACATACCGGTGTACCAGAGGGAGTCACACACAGCTGTGCCTAGATAACCAAAATCCTTGAATCGACACACAGCAAATAAAGTCAAATGACACAACGAGAAAAAGGAGATCACACATACAGTATAGTCGATATAAAACTGGCCGCTTCAATCTGAAGAGCAACTAAAACAAAACACGGGAGTGTACCTTGTTCTTGTGAACACTAATGTTATCCACAGCATACACAGAGACCACGAAGTTCTTAAGGAGAAAACTAGTTGCTAAAACAAAACACGTTAGTGTACCTTGTTAGCTAATGTTAGCTAGCTGACATTAACGTTACACATTGCACTCATATTACTCACCGAAACCTTGTAAAGCCGGTCCCGCATGCTGGCTCTTACAGAACCGACTAACTCCCCTTTCATATAGGTACAGCTCTCAACGTGCCCAGACTTGTAGTGATTTTCACCTCGTAAAATACTTTTATTCTCATCCTGAAAGAATGTGGTGAAATGTGCTAACGTGACGGCCATCTTTATGTTGGTGACGCGTATTGTGCGAGACGAGAGAACTGTAGTTCACTGAGCGGTTTCACACGAACAAATGTGTAACTTCACAGTTTTACGACACATTTTTATTTTTTTGACTTGCAAAATGTTCTTTTAAATTGACAAACATCATATGTGTCATTCGTGGCACAATTCAAACGGGATCAAAAGATAACCTTTCTCTCTCCATTGACTTCAATGTATAATTTTCCGCTTCCGGGGTCCCATGGAGGCTTTCGGAAGGGGAGGGACTTCGCCTCACACGGCGGTACACGACACGCCCACCTGACACTACGGTGGCTGAGAGGCATGGCAGGTGAAAAGCGAATTGACGACAACTACGCCGCCTACGGTGGAGACCGTACATGGCATGTTATTGTAGCATTTTAAGCAACTAAATTAATAACCTATCCGTTTTAAGCAACTATTAGGCGTTTTAAGCCACTATTAGGCAAATTAATTAATAACCTATCAGTTTGAGAACCCCTTGGAACCCCTTATCCCATTTTGATGGTTGACATCTCATTTGAACAGTGAAAGCCAGAATATTGTAAAAATGCTTACCAATGATGTATTAATAATAGGATATATATAGCGCCTTTCATGAGACCCAAGGTCCCTTTAAAAAGAAGAACAGGAGTAGAAACAAACATAACAAAAGGCAGTCAGACAAAACAACAAATAGATTTGGGGCCAAAGGCCTTGGCAGACAGATGGGACTTGAGGGCCCTTTTGAAGGCATCAAGCGTGGGGATGTTGCAGATCTCCGCAGGGAGAGCGTTCCAGAGAGTGGGGGCTGCCATACTGAAGGCTCTGTCCCCGAAGGATCGCAGGTTGGTGCGGGGGCCAGAGTCTGAAGACTGCAGGTTCCGGGGTAGGGCATGTGGGAATTGTGTTGATTGAGCCAGTGTTTCATCGTGTACTTTCAACTGCAGTATATGGTCAGGCAAGTTCAGCATTCACTGTGATGTATATAAAATATGACACTGATACCGTTTTCCTCAATGAACATTTATTGAACAGAACATCAAATGGAAAATCAGAGCTGGTCAACTTAAAAAAATATTGAATAAATAATAAACTCCTCGGAATCTTTCACAAGTCCTTCAGCCTTTGGTGCGCTTCCTCACTCATGTTCTTGGCGAGGTCATGAGAACAAAGTTCCATCTTACTGATAAGACAAGATGGTATAAAGAAGTCATATGTAATATTATAAAATCACATGCATCAGGGGTTGTACACTTTAATGTGTCCATTCACTAACCGACTCTTTAGGAAGGAAGCTGTAAGGCCTCTTGTTATAGGAGTGGTCCTCATCAGTGTCCAGGGGCATCTGTAGACAGTCAACCATTATTTTGACAGTGCTCTACATGCACGGTTTAACTCCTCCAAAAATGATCCAGGCTCGATTCAGAATGACACAGTACCACACAAAACAAATGTTGCATGTACCATAAGTTCTATGTAGTATGTGTTTTAGGAGTAGTAACCCATTCTGAAACAGGCACACAGGGTCATAGATACGTTGAGCGATACACTGACCATGGTGCTGCTTGCATGCGTCCTTTTACGACTGATCCTGAATGTACGTGGGACATTGTCGCTAAGGGTCGCCCTGTCTTCCTCACTATAGTGAGCAAACCTCTTTCCATACCTGCAATTAAGACACATTTTCTTCACCAGAAGGTTGAATTTTAGAGCCAGGTGTTCCCCCCAAATCTTCTTGATAATACAATTACAAATTCAAATGTTTTTGTAGCACTGCAGCATACCCTTCCAGTCCAAAGTTTTCCACCAGGATAACACACCACCACCTTCTCAGGAGAGACATGTCATGCTAAAGAAAGAGCATCAATTTTCATTAAGTTTGTTATAGCATTTTAATGTGACTTCTTTCCTTAATACTTACAATGCTGAAGTCAAAGCTGGCCTCCATGGCAAAATACCAGGCATACTGTAATGAGAATTTTATTAGCACATGCAAGACATAATGTACACGTGACAGCTGGGTGTGACCCGGTCCTTTCACAAAATGGACACTGGAAGGTGTCCGAGTCCAATTTGTTGAGCTCTGGGCGTGCTCCATCACGGAGTGTTGTGTTGTTTGTCTATAGGTGAATAAAATAGAATACAATTTAAGTGACTTTAATATTGGAAATAGTTAACTCCTTAAACAAGCAGCAATGGACTGGCCTGTATAATCCTATGGGACAAAGCTGGTCATACTTCCTCACTTTCAGAAGGTAACCCTTTAATGCACAAAACAACCTCTAGATTTCACTGTGGTTCGAACAGAAAGCCCTTCAGCTAGTTTAAATGTCAGGCCTACAGCATAAACCCCATCTAAAAACAGAGGCTCTGTCCTAATTACCTGATTGCATCCACCTGGGTTACTTGGCTCTACCCAATAACTACCATTTAATAATAATTATACATATTTACATGTCTACAGTATAGGAGCTAATACATGTTTTAAATAAAAAACATTAAAATGTGAAAGACACCTTCAATTAATATTTAAAACTTACATAAAATCAGATTCTTGTAAAAATTAGAGTACATGCATGTTCAGTTAGAATATATGCTAAGTTAACTGAACGTCGAGCATGTCAAGCTAAGATATATATATATATATAGCAAAATAAACACAATTACACTGCGCTAAACAGCCACATCGACAAACAAACGAGAACCTAAATAGTATGTAATTATATCTAAAACCACAATACGTTAAGTACCTGTACTCGGTGTGCCATGTTGTTTGTTGTCTGTAAACCTCACGTGTTGGGCGTGCTCTCTTCTGATCATATTTGGAAGTACAACTTTTCGCGGCCGCAGCTAGACCCTTCTCAGCCACCGTAGTGTCGTGTCAGGTGGGCGTGTCGTGTACCATCGTGTACTGGCCGCGGCCGCAGCTAGACCCTTCTCACAAAATTACTAACCATCATGCAACGCACTAGCAAGACGTTGATCGCAACTGCGCAGGTCTCGCTTGTCTCAAACAAGCCTATTCATTAGTGATTCCTCCGCTTGCGGCTGCTTTTAAATCCACTCTGCTGGGGAGACCGGAAGCCATTTCATTTGAAAAAAACTCCCTCTTCCCTGCGCGCATTGCACCCTGGGATATGGTAGGCCACGGAGTGTACATCAGATCAGAGCCATATCAGATGTATCCTTCAAATTGGGGAAAAGTAGGCTGCATTCGTGGGCCGCATTCAGAGGAGTCTCGTCTTTTTTTTGAATTGGGACAGCCTTCTTTCGGCGGAAGTGACGTGGCGGTCTACGAATGTACCCTTCTAAGGATGCAACCCCTGAATTGAGACACAGCCACTAGGCTTGTTTGAGACGCGTTGCGGCTCGCCTCGAAAGTAGACGAGAATAGACGATCGCAGCCGGGGGAGGTCTCAAAAAGCTCGCCTGAAGTCGGACAGCTCGGAGTCGGCTTCTTCTTCTCTCGTTTTTTTGGCGGATTGCAAACAACTTTAAGGTGCATACTGCCGCCTCCGGAGTCGGCTTGACTCGGTTTGCATTTATAAAGAATGCACACATGTGTTTAATCGTTAATGTCAGATATATACTAAGTAAATAAATCATTTGTTCCTGCTCAAGATTAGATTCAACTTTATTGTTATTGCACATATTACAGGTACTGAGACAACGAAATGCAGTTTAGCTTCTAACCAGGTGCAACAAGCAGTAAAGTGAAAAGTAATGTACACAATCTACAGAATAAAATATAGAATGTATTGAATGATTAATAAACAGTGAGGGGTATGAATACACTAGATATCAGCCTGTGAGCAGTATGAACAGTGTGTATGAATATGCTAAGATATATAAAGTATGAAAACGGTAAGCAGTGCAAGCATAGTATAAAATATATAGATATTAATTTCATGATGATAAACATTGTGGAACAATGATGAAAAATGGGAATGGAAGTGGCGACGTAAAACTGACACAAAACAACAACAAACTTTTGCCGAGCCAATTGGAGAGTTTCATCACCAGCACGTGGTAAAAACCACCAATGAGCGCTCAGCTCGAGATACCAGCGAGTCGTTTACCATCAAGCATTTCGCTTCCGCAGCCCGTGGAGAGGAACTGCGCCGCCTCGCCGCGCCTCGCTCTCAAGGCTGCGGGCGTCTTTGTCCCGTGAGATTTCAACGTCTCATGTAGGCGAGCCTCCAGAGCAAGTCGGACAAAATGACTAACCATCATGCAACGCATGAGCAAGACGTTGATCGCAACTGCGCAGGTCTCGCTTGTCTCAAACAAGCCTACTGTGTGTCTGTCAACGCATTGGTCCAATCACATTCAGCATCCCGTCAGCGTTTCCCCCCCCAAACAATCTGCGAATCAGAGGCACAGTAGGGCGGGTCTTCGCGGAATGCGGGTGGGAAAAATGTGTGTCTCGTCTCTTTCAACCTGTCTGAGTCAGAGCGAGAGTTTATAAAAAAAAAAATTCAGAGCGAGAGTTAACAGCTCATCTAGTTCCATCTGTACTGTAGCCAGTAGCCTAGTTTCACCTACCGGGGTGGCAACTGACACCCTAAAAAAAGGCCTTGCCACCCCAGCTCCTACCCCAGTTGGCAGCTTTGTTTTGAAAGAAAAGTTGTGGCTCATCGGACATTTATGAGAGAAAGTCTCTAATGTCCGAGTGCAAGTGAATGCAGCACAAGATGCACGTCATGTAACCCCTCCCCCGGTCGTGGCGCGAGCGTGGACATCTCTAGTTCCATCTGTACTGTAGCCAGTAGCCTAGTTTCACCTACCAGGGTGACAACTGACACCCTAAAAATAGGCCTTGCCACCCCAGTTGGCAGCTTTGTTTTGAAAGAAAAGTTGTGGCTCATCGGACACTTATGAGAGAAGTCTCTAATGTCCGAGTGCAAGTGAATGCAGCACAAGATGCACGTCATGTAACCCCTCCCCCGGTCGTGGCGCGAGCGTGGACATATGATTGGCGGCGATTTCATTTGGGGACGGCGCAAAACGAGAAGCATTCGGACCCAAGCACTGAAGGAATGAGGTATTTGCGGTCGACAATGACAGAGAAGAGACTGTCAGTTTGGCTGTACTCAGCATTGAATCAAAACGCACTAAAGCTGTTGATCTTAATACGTTTGTGAGGCGTTTTGCTGAACAAAATGGTAATCGCCGCATTCAGCTGTAATAGACATGTCAACTTGATGCTCTGCTCATGGATGAGCATACAAAACTATTAAGATGATGACCTTACGTGTGTAAATATATTTTTTTCTTTGTGGGGGTCTGCCCCCAAAAAACTGTTTTAAGTCCTGAGAAAGTCAAATAAGACGTGTGTAAAACTACACTGCCCAGCCAAACAAAAGTAACCACTTTGATTTAACTAGGCCAGTAGGTAAGGACTTTCCACTGGATAATAACTGAAGTATAAAAGAATGCATGACTGAAGTGATGGAGACCATGTTGAAGGCAAACAAAAAGAGGAAATAACAGGTAAAATCAAGCAAATCCCCCTCTCAGATTCCACAGCAACCAGAAGAACATAAATACTGGCTGGTGATTTGATTCATCAGCTTTGTGATGGAATAAAAAATGCACAGTGCATTTCCTTAGCTGTGGGTGAGTCCACTGACACCACTGACAATGCTCAGTTGCTGGTGTTTGTGAGTTTTTATGATGAGGCAAAGGGGGAGTTTGTTGAAGATGTGTTGGGCCTGACGAACCTCAGTGGACACACAAGGGGGAATACATTTATAAAGCAATAATGGGAATGCTGAATGAAAGAGAGTGCAGCTGCCTTTATTCATAACTGTGCAGCTCTTACACTGCGACTCTGAGGGGTCAAGCACAGACACAATAACAATGAAAACTGCTGCATATACAGATTATTTTTGTTTTTGCAACCTCGTGTTAAGAATCTTGTTGCAATTGTTTAAAAGTTTGAATGACCGTAATAAACGGACCTTTGTCTTATTGAAACATTTATTTTGGACCTTTAAGATTTGTATTTGAGTACCCCTGAACTAAGTGGTTTGTTAAGTTGAGTGTAAGGTCTATAATGATTTATGGGTGTCACTGATAAGGGAGAAGGCAGTTTCTTCCCTCTCCCCTCACAGCAGTACACAGGGAGGGGGGCTCCTGACTTAAGAAGAAATACATTGAGGCCTCAAAAAGGTTGTTATGTCATAGCCGAGAATAATATTTTGCAAATCCTGCAGGGGTCATGTCCTTTTTACACAAACATGGGAAGGTGTGTCTTATGCTATAGCCAATAGAATATGTCTGGTCATGTCCAGTCCTGTACATCAGAGGCCATGCCCAGTTTCCATAAATATGGGTATAGAGGAGGTGTCTTTAGGTTTTCTATCCTGTTGTTGAGCATAAAGACACTGGCGGAGAGGGAGCAAGCTCAAAGAGGGAGGGGGGCTTCCCCTGGTATGCTCTCTCTCGGTAAGCTCTGTCCCTCAGAGCTGGGTTAATAGCTCTCGGTAAGGTTATCTCAGACTTGGTAAATATCTCAAATTTCTTGGTTGAATGCTGAGTGAATTACTTTGTTGAATGAGTGGAATGAATGGAAGTGTGTTTGTGAGTATTAGTAACCGCCACCTGTGAGGATCTTCCTCCGAATACATGCGGGAGATAGGTATGTGTTTGTGGATGTTAGTACCCGCCACCTGTGTCGGAAAAAAGGTATGGAATTGATGTGAATTGATTTGGTGAATGAAAAGTTGAATGTGCTTTTTATTATCACCGGTCTTTTTATGAGGAAATGCCTCTAAATTATATCGGGAGATTTTAAATATCACAACTGAATTGGGCAGTTGAAGTTACAAATGATGGTAATAAATGTAAAACTGTGAATTAAAGTTTCATATTAAAACATGATCACAGCATGATAGGTTTAGTATGATTATAATGTTGTAACGAGAGAAGGTAAAAACCCTGTATAAGTTTGGACCTATTTTTCTTCAAATAAACTGATCCCACCTTTTGGACTGGGACAACTTAAAAGACATCTGTGCTCTCCTCGCATGCTTCATTACATTACATTACATTACATTGCATTTAGCTGACGCTTTTATCCAAAGCGACTTACAATAAGTGCGTTCGACCAACAAAATACAAACTTGAAGAAAACAGAATCATATAAGTACATCAGGTTTCATAGAGCCAAACATTTCAAGTGCTACTCAACTGGCTTTAGATAAGCCAGTCCTTTATTAGTATAAAAGTGCTTCGTTAATAGTTCTATCGCTCAAAGTGGAGTCGAAAGAGACGAGTTTTCAGTTTGCGCCGGAAGATGTGCAAGCTATCTGCCGTCCTGATGTCAATGGGGAGCTCATTCCACCATCCTGGCCAGCCAGGACAGCAAACCCACGTGTTTTCGCCGATGGGAACTTGGGTCCCCCTCGCAGCGAGGGTGCAGCGAGTCGTTTGGCTGATGCAGAGCGTAGTGCACGCGCTGGGGTGTACGGTTTAACCATGTCCTGGATGTACGAAGGGCCAGATCCATTCGCAGCATGGTAAGCAAGTACCAGTGTCTTGAAGTGGATTCTAGCAGTTACCGGAAGCCAGTGAAGGGAGCGGAGGAGCGGAGTGGTGTGGGAAAATTTAGGAAGGTTGAAGACCAGACGAGCCGCTGCATTCTGGATGAGCTGCAGAGGTTGGATGGCACATGCAGGTAGACCAGCCAGGAGGGAGTTGCAGTAGTCTAGGCGTGAGATGACGAGAGCCTGGACCAGAACCTGAGTCGCTTTCTGAGTCAGCTGGGGACGTATCTTCCTGATGTTGTAAAGCGTGTATCTGCAGCAACGGGTTGTAGCAGCGATGTTTGCAGTGAAGGACAGATTGTTATCTAGGGTCACACCCAGATTCCTTGCAGTCTGAGTCGGGGAAACAACTGAGGTGCCGATGTTGATTGTTAGGTCAAGAGTGGGACAATCTTTTCCCGGAAGGAAGAGCAGCTCAGTCTTGTCAAGGTTGAGCTTGAGGTGGTGAGCAGACATCCACTGAGAGATGTCAGCTAGACAAGCAGAGATGCGTGCGACAACCTGGGTCTCTGAGCGGGGAAAGGACAGAATTAATTGGGTGTCGTCAGCGTAGCAGTGGTAAGAAAAACCATGCGGGCTAATGACTGATCCGAGCGAGTTTGTGTACAGGGAGAAGAGGAGGGGACCAAGAACAGAGCCCTGAGGGACCCCTGTAGTTAATTGACAAGGGTCGGACTCAGACCCTCTCCAAGTCACCCTGTAGGTACGGTCTTTCAGGTATGAGGTGAGGAGGGAAAGTGCAGAGCCTGAAACTCCAAGTTTTTTGGAGAGTGCGAAGGAGGATCTGATGATTCACCGTGTCGAATGCAGCAGACAGGTCCAACAGGATGATGACAGAGGAGAGGGATGCAGTTTTGGCAGTGTGCAGTTCCTCCGTGACAGCAATGAGAGCAGTTTCTGTGGAGTGACCTGCCTTGAAACCAGACTGGTGCGGATCCAGAAGGTTGTTCTGATTGAGATAACAGGAGAGTTGTTTAAAGACAGCGCGTTCAAGTGATTTAGACAGGAACGGGAGGAGAGAGACAGGCCTGTAGTTTATAACATCAGACGGGTTGAGAGTGGGTTTCTTTAGGAGAGGGTTTACTCTTGCCTCCTTGAGACTGTTTGGAAAGTGACCAGAAGTTAGAGAAGTGTTGATGAAATGGGTGAGAAACGGTAGAATATCAGGAGCGATAGTCTGAAGGAGGTTTGAAGGGATAGGGTCCAGAGGACAGGTGGTAGGGCGGGCAGAGGTAATGAGGGTAAGAACCTCACTTGGAGAGAGAGGGGAAAAGGAGGTTAGTGTGTTGGTGGAAGGAGGGTCTGGTGACCCAGCGGTGAGTAAAGGTGAGTCAGAAAAATAAGAGCGAATATCATCAACCTTTTTTTCAAAGTGGGTAACAAAGTCGCTTGACAGAAGTGAGGAGGGGGGAGGGGCTTTTGGAGGGTCCAAGAGGGTGGAGAAGATGGAAAATAGTTTTTTAGGATTGGAATAGGAAGATTGGATCTTATCTTGAAAGAAAGTGCTTTTTGCCTGAGAGATCGAAGCAGAGAAAGAGGAGAGGAGAGCCTGATAGGTTAGGAGGTCGTCACGGTGTTTGGATTTCCACCGTTTCCGCTCTGCTGCCCTAAGGACGGTTCTATTAGCACGCAGTGCATCATTTAGCCAGGGAGCCGGAGGGGACTGACGAGCCTGCCGAGATGTGAGAGGACAGAGAGAGTCCAGAGTGGATGAGAGAGTAGAGAGGAGAGTTTCTGCAGCAGAGTTTGGAGGCAGGAGTTGGAACGAGTCAGAGGAAGGGAGGGCTGAGAGCACCGATGAGGCAAAGGTAGAGGGGGAGAGGGAGCGAAGGTTACGGCGGACAAGTGCAGGATGAGAAGAGATTAGTTTGTTATGTTTGGAAAGGGGTAGAGAGAATGAAATGAAGAAGTGATCGGATGTGTGGAGCGGGTTTACAGAGAGGTTAGAAGTAGCGCAGTTCCTTGAGAATATGAGATCAAGGACATTGCCAGCTTTATGAGTCGGTGGGGACGGAGACAGTGAGAAAGCAAAGGCGGTTAACAGAGATGTTAGTTCGTCTATCTTCCCTGTCTGGAGGTTGAAGTCTCCGAGAAGTACAGCGGGAGGGCCAGTTTCAGGGATGTGTGAGAGGAGATTATCTAATTCCTCCAAGAAGTCCCCCAAGGCGCCTGGTGGACGGTAGAGAACAACAATGGTTAACTGTATAGGATGGGTTACTGTGACGGCATGGAATTCAAAGGTGGAAGGAGTGAAGTTAGGTAGTTTGAAGAGGGAAAAGCTCCATTTGGGAGAGAGCAGGAGACCAGTGCCACCTCCTCTGCCAGTTGGTCTGGGTGTATGGGAGAAGGAATATGCAGTGGAGAGAGCTGCTGGGGTGGATGTGTTGGATGGAGTAATCCAGGTCTCAGTGAGAGCATGGAAATCCAGAGACTGCAGGGAAGCGTAGCCAGAGATGAAGTCAGCCTTAGGAACAGCTGACTGGCAGTTCCACAGGCCACCTGAAACTAGATGTTGGATCTCAGTGGAGCATGTGGGATAGACGAGAGCAGGCCGGTTATATCGATTACGAGATACACGGGGCCAGTGATAATTGCGAGAAGACACATGAACAGGAATGGAGAAAATACACATGATTATAGCATGAGGGGCTAAACAACCAAATAAAATAATAAAATAAAACACCAGCGATACTTAGCTCAATCAAAGTAGGATTTGCCTCCTCTTTGCCTCCCTCGTGACTCCCACAGGACTCTAATGTCTTTGCGCCTGTCTGACGCTGAAGCTGACGCTCCAGGAAAGTGCTACCTAAAATGGACACCTGATTGCTGAGTTCTCACAGCTGTAGGGCAACGTCCCTTTAATTAGTTAACTCTGCAGCTGGTGGCCCTCAAAAGGAAATCTAGACTGGCTTCCTTCTGATGTGTTATTGTCTTTTAAGTCAATTACATTAAACCCTAAGTTATAAAGTTATGAGTTTAACTCTTAATACAGTTACACCTACTCAATAAAGCTCTTAGTATTCTACAAATGTTTAAATCAAAGTTAACCCTAGCAGTCAGTTAGTTCACTTTTAAGGTTTCAGTCAAATGACTTGTTCCAAGTTTCTGCCTGACAGATACTGTAGCGGTTTTGAGTTTTGAAATCACAATTCCAGTCAGATCAACTACAGAGCATTGATACAGAGTACACACACTGAAACAGAGAAGTCTAAAAACACAATGTTACTCACACAATTCTAGAAGTCTCCAGTAGCTTTCTTGTCAAAATCGAGTTGCACACATGATTAGTTCTCAAGCTTCAAAGGTAAGATTGCACCCTGCCACATTCAAACTTAGGTAGGGCCACACCCAACACATTCTCACTCCATAATCGTCCAGGAGCGACGTTTGGTCAGTGTCCGTGGCGTGCAGTTGTGACGCTCCTAGGCTCCTTCAGCTTCATAAAGGGACGCAAATAGCTTTCAACTGATTGCAATGTATTCCCATCTGCGGCGGGATTTGACGCTCATGGAAGCACGGCATTCGTTTGTGTCGGCTGCCCTTAAAGGCAATCTCACAAGAAACACCGGCTGTTGTTATGCCTGCTGTGACGTTAAATTGCCTCTTGTAATTATGCCTTTACAAGCTTAAAAGTTGTATTTATCATCTGAATTTGGCGAAACAAGTTTAGTTTTCTTAAAACCAAGACTTTGTTTATTTGAAATCAGATGAAAACAAACTGTCACGGACCCTGCCGTGTTATCTATGATTACTACGCTTTTCATTCATAATTTCAGCGGGAGGGAGGGGGAGTGGTGCTGAGGAACAGCAGAGTGCGGGCTGACGGGTGTCTGTGTTGACATTCCCCTATTGTGGAATAAGGGTAAGACAGGCTACAAGTGTTTTAGGTTCAAGTTAGATAACTAATGTCTGGGTTAGTGTTCATGACTTCATGTTTACGTCATCTTAATTGTTAATCTCACTACACACACATTTTCCGTGCTTGCCAATAGTTTAAAATACTTTTATTCCACTGTTTAATAACCTGTTCAATACAAACATGCCACTTGTAAAAATGAAATAACATTTCTGTGAACTGATATTTGTTTAGTGATCTTATTAGAGGATGTTCCCTGAAAGATTGTAAAATGTCAATGAAGATGTCAGACTATTTGTTAATAATTACATACAACACATGGAATTTTTGTGTGTGTGTTCCAAGTTAATCTGCGGCCCCCTGGTGGCCAGTACATCAATTATGTGGCCCCCACCACCATCAAAGTTTCCCATCCCTGGGTTGCGTTCCAATAGTCCATTTAGCTTAGGAACCTTCCTAACCAAGTGAAATGACCCGGAAGTACGTCAGTGGAAGCCATGATAAGTGCCGTTCCAATTCTCCAAATGAAAGGAAAGGAGGTTTCAAACTTCCTTTATAACCTCCTTTAGCTTAGGAACCACTGGACCTCCCTAACCGAAAGGAGAGGAGAAAATGCTGCACCACAATGCATTGCAGCCGCAGCATTTGCCGTCACTCAACAGTCGGCCGTTCACGGAAACAACCGATTATGACCGAGAAATGATATCATGAAAGTTACGGTGCTTATTAAGCATTTTAAAACGTATGTGGTAAGTTGCCAAAGTGCTTTTTTCTGAACGTTCATCAGTATTATAATCAAAAAGAGAAATATGAACGTTAGTTTTTACTGAAATGATCAAATAAAGTCAACATCTCACAGTCTTTACTGAGCTGTGTGGGGTTTGTTCAACTTTTAAAAGATGTTTGAATGGTGATATACACAGTGATAGATGTTAAGGACTAACGTTTATAATAAATACATTTGTATTGATTTTAAGATCTTTTCATACAATCATACGTATTGGGATCATTTGTATTAATGTAGACCGGAGGGAGAGGGTGAGGAGCATACGTTTCACTTTCCTTTTTTATTTCAATTCCAACTTTGGTCATGAAGAATATGTTTCTCTGTTGTCCACGTTCATAAAGCATAAAGCAACAGCATCAGAGCACGGTGCAGAGTCTCTAGATGAGTTTACAGTAGTCCCTCGTTCTTATTGAACATCCATGTTGTAGTCCGCTGTATAGAAAACTGTAGTTTCCATAGTTTCCCCACAGCAGCAGACGCACATTCATGACGTCCGCTGGCGTATCATAAACACGTCGGATAGTGAAAGTGCAGTCGGATTCTCTAAAGCACCGCAGTTTCTTCTCCTAAATCCTTTTGAATTCTCCTATCCACTATCCCTTAACCCCGTGACGTTTCACTCAGAGGTCAAGGAATAGGAGATAGGGTTAGAATTTAGGAGCTGATTTTTGGATTATCGGAACGCAACCCTGATCTACAGAGATCGGGCTCAGAATAGACCGGAAACTATTCTTTTACCGGTCAGTTTGAATTTCACAATAAAGTTAGTAGTAATATTTTGTTTTGATATTATTGTTTTTTATTAACTACTAGACCGCTGGGTCATGTTAAGACCATATTTTCTGTGTTGCTGTGGGTTTTTTCCATCGCTTTTGTGTTACAAATATCAAAATAATAACTAAATATATCCGTCGTAAACTAAACCAGAAACAGCAGTATATTTTATTTTGTTAACACTATAAACTTGACAGCTTTTTAACCCAAACCACCTACTGGTTAAAGCACGTTATTACACGTTTAGAGTAATGCAATGCAGGTAGATTGTGTTGCTTTTTAATGACTGTTTAAAATGCCTTTTTCTTAATGTCTTTTATTATTATTAACTACTTGTTACTTGTTGCTAGGGACGCTGCTATCGATATTATTTCTGTTATGTTGTGTAACTGTTTAATGGTGTTATCTTTATTGCTACCCCCTTCCCTGTCAATGTATAGTGTTGGTCCACAACGCAAACGCATTAGTTTAACAAAATCCGCATCTAAAATTGTGGCATAGATAGCCTAAGTTATTTTCCCCTGTGCAATTCTCCATTTACTCAACAATAACACATAATTATCCTTGTGTTTATTTATTTGTTTGATTAATAAACACAAGTTGGAGTCCGTCAGGACCGAGGGTCGGAGCAGCTCATTTGCTTTAGAGAATATTACACCGGGAAGTAAGTATTCTCTCCGTTTCACTTGACAAACCCCGTGATAGTCCTCAAGCTCTGTGATTGGAGAGTGTGCTCCGAGGGTTACGCCGAGCGTTGAACAGCACTTGAAATGGGATGGAACCACGGCAGACTGTCCAAAACTGGATTTGAACGGGTCCACCGCATCCCCCCCTCCCCCACCCCGTCCCCAGAACTACACATGCTGGCTATTGTGTTTCGCAACATGTTCTCTATCTATGGCACGTCTCTACTGGGAGTTGTAGTTTTAAAAGACGTTTTCGTATTTCCCATAATAAGAAGTTGCCAGTATTAAACTGTGTACATCCCTGGAGGTTTAGGGGATAGGAAACACTCAAATTTAAAACATATAATTAATAAATGGGTGAAAATTGCTTGTGCCCACAATGGGCAGCATTAATATATATACCCACATGCCAGCTAAGGTCAGAAGAGCTTTATTTAACAGCTGGTCTAATGTCTGTGACCCCTCCTGTTGTTAATTGATAACATTACATTAATTGATAAGCCTGAAACATGCACTAGTCAAGGTTCAGAGGCAAATTTTGCAAATATGGCAGTAGCCAGTGCTGGAATTGGGCCGGTACTCACCGGTACGCAGTACCGGCACTTCTGGTTCTGACCCATGGAGTACCGGCACTTCTTGCTCAGTACCGGCATGCTGGCGGTACTCCGGTACTCATGCACCGTGCCAGTACTCAACACTCTCCCGCCGTTCTTATTATACATCCATATATATATATACAGCCGCCCGGTACTCAGTAGATGCGTCATGAGGTGCCGAACGGACATTCTCATCGCTCTAACCGCTGGAGTTTCACAGCGGCTGTCAGCTGTTTACTCCTGTCATTCAAACAGAACGTGCTGGAGAGGGGGCGGGGCTTATCTTCTCCATGTAAATACTGTGGTGGAAACGACTATGTCAAAATTAACCTATTTGACCGTGATTTAATAGTAATACACGTTTCAAAAATAATAATAATAATGCCGAAGTAACAACATACTGAAAACTGTTAGTAAAACCATGTTTTAATGCTTTACAATTTACATACCTAGATGCACGTGTGTTGTGTTTATGCAGTGCAACTCCCACCCAGTGGGTGGCTATGTAGAGTGATAGAACAGAGCAGGCACGCCCCCGAGAGAAGGAAAGCAAGTCACGTCACAAATTAGCATTTCTAAAATGTTAGCGTGGATTAATAAAAGTGCAAAAAGACAGCGGTTGTCGCCGGAAGAAACTTCAAATACAGAGAATGCTGTGCCTGTGTTGGAAATTGTGTCTGATGGGGAGCTTTCTTTGGTTGATCCTCCTGCTCCAAGTTCTAGTGCATTAGCATTAGCACTAGCTCCGCCGCCTCCTCTAGAGCCTCTAACGTTAGCTGCTGCTGGCTCAACTGCCACCACCAACACCGGGCAAAGCGATGCACCTGACTGCTGGACAACGGACCAGGTGCAATATTTTTGCAAGACCAATGCATGGCTCCTTCTTAAAGATAAGAAGCTAGGATGTCGGATATGCAGAGATGTCAAATCTTTGGGAATACACACTGGACAAGGACTGAAACTGTCAACTGAATGGGGTGAGTGTGCAGTGTCTCATTTCGGTGTTGACAAGGGCAAACAACAAGCTAGCCTGAGAAAAAAAATCAAAGAACATAAAGAATCACAAGCCCATGTAAAAGCTGCTGACATCCTTACATCTGCTTCACGTGAAACTATTCAACATCAAGTGCAGTCTATGCATAAATCTGAATTAGACACCACTATCAGAGTTTTTCGAACGGCATATAAAATTGGCAAACATAGCCGGCCATTCACAGACATGCCAATTGATTTGAATGTACAGAAACTGAATGGGCTGAACGTGGGCAGGGTTTTGCACTCCAATAAAACCTGTGGCGAAATCATCGACCACATAGCTCATGAGCTAAGTAAAACGGTGCTTGTTGTGTGTCTACGCTCAGCATTAGCTGATGCTGAGCCCGAAACGTTTTTTTGGGAGCTGATCGAGTTGGATGGAACAACGGCTGATGACATCACAAAGGCGTTAATGGAGTGTCTTGGAAGAGATTTTAACGAGGACTTTTTAGGTCAGTGTTTCGTTTCTTTTGCATGTGATGGGGCTTCAGTCATGCTAGGGAAGAGAACAGGCGTTGCTACCCAGTTGTGTAGTAAATTCCCAAGCCTGTTTGTGTGGCACTGCTCCAATCATCGTCTAGAGCTGGCAGTTGGGGATGTGGTCAAGGAGGTCTCAGGGCTCAATCATTTCCAGATCTTTTTTGACAAACTCTATTCCTTGTTCCATGCCTCCCCCAAAAATCAGAGGCAGTTAGCGCAGTGTGCGCAAGCAGTCGGACAGCGTCTCCTGGTGATAGGGCGTGTTTTGTCCATCCGCTGGGTGGCTTCAAGTGAAAGGAGCGTCAGAGCAGTCTGGGAAAACTACCGAGTGCTTCATGATCACTTCACAAATGCTGCAAACGACACGAGCAGGGATTCCAGAGACAGAGCAAAGTACAAGGGCCTGGATGATGTGCTCACATCTGCAACGTTTGTCAGCAATCTGGGACTGATGTACGATGCGCTCACAGAGCTCAGCGACCTCTCTCGGCAACTCCAAAAAAGAGAGATGACACTGCCTACAGCAGATAGGCTCTTAACTCGAGAAATACGAGTTTTTGAATCCATGGTCACCATGCCTGGCCCACACATGACTACAGTTCATACAGCTCTAGCTGAGAAGTCCTTCAAGGGTGTTGCCCTGCGTGAGAATGGCAGGCTTGTACAGATTCATGCAGGTCAGTTTTTCCGCAGTATGGTAGATAATCTGAGACACAGAATGACTTCCACAACCTCCTCTCATGTCAGCACAAGAGAAATCCCATTACATGGCCGGGAGGCCCGGGACAATCAGCTAATCCAGGACATGAAAGTTATCCATCCTGGAAGTTGGCCTGAAGAGGAGTTAGACGTACAGTATGGGGACGTAGAGGTGCTACGTTTGTGCGAAGTGCTGAAAGTGGACAGAAGAGAGACTGTTCAGGGCTTTCGCGAATACAAGGAAACCAGGGCATCCCGTACACCTGCTGCCATGGAGCCTCTACTGAAAGCAGTCCAAACCATCGCTGTCTCCACTAGTGAGTGTGAGCGGGCATTCAGCTGCATGAACGATATCCTTACTGCAAAAAGGAATGCTCTCTCTGTCAGCCGACTGTCCAGCCTGGTTTTCATTAAATGTAATGGACCATCACTAGGACAGTTCAATCCGGAACAGTATGTGAGGTCCTGGCTGGCAAAGGGAAGGAGAAGTGCTGATGAAAGAGCCTGTCCAGCTCCAGCCCCTGATACTGATGTCCCCAAGGCCTTCTGGAGCCTTTTCTAACAATGTGAAGTATATTGCAAAGCAGCTCACCCAGTGAGAAGACTTTTGGCATAATGTGCCGATTTGTACAGATCCTGGAGATAGAAGGACTTCAGACCAACCAGGGAGTTATCTGATCAGCTTGGTGTTCAATGTAACTCTTTACCATGGCTCAGACTTTGTTACTTGCAGTTACAGTTTCTCATTTTAGATTGTGCAAATTTTGCATTTGTTTTTACATGTTCTTTGTTCATGCTCTTTATCATTTTTCTGAGTTGGAAAGTTAGATTGCATCATAGTTTACTTTATACATATTTGTATTCTTCAGTGGTGAAGTATATTGCAAAGCAGCTCAGCCATGTGAGAAGACTTTTGGCACTTTTTCGTTTTTCGTTTTCTGAGTTGGAAAGTTAGATTGCATTCAAAATGTACAGAAATACTTAATTTTGTTAAAGCTTTTTATAAAAAATGCTTCTGACCAGAGCTTTGTTTCCTTGTCATTAATGTTGAACACCACCAGAGGGGCTCTCACCTGAAAGGTCTCTGCTTCATGTGTCTTCAGCAGAAGATCTAGACTTTGATTGCTATATTTTCAGTTAATATTGACCTTACTTTTATCCATGTATTTTTTCTTTTAATGTTTATTTTATTAGCTTTTCTTTTTAATGACTGATTTTAAATGCCATTTTCTTAATCTCTTTCATTTTTTGTAAAGCACTTTGAATTGCCTTGTGTTGAAAAGTGCTATATAAATAAACTTGCCTTGCCTTGCCTTGCCTTACTGAGCTTTAGCCATATCCGCTGCCTATCATAAAAAATGTTAAGTACAGTGAACCTTTCTAAAATATACAGTAGTAAAGAGACAAACCCACCAGCATTATAGTAGCCAAATTCTTGTTTGTGGGCTGTATATATAAAATTGACTTGAAAAAGTTGCTGATTTTAGAGTACTGGCACCTTTTTCATTCCAATTCAAGCACTGGCAGTAGCCATCAATCAGCTTAAGATAAGATATACTTTATTGATCCGAAGTTGGAAACATTTGCGTTACATCAGCATGTGTAACAGTTGTAAATATGCAGTGGTGTTTATTTGTAAATAATTTAGTATAATCACACAAATTCTGTGTTTTATATTTAACAATTCTGTGTTCTTTATTTATTGTTCAATACCTGACAAGGTCGGAGATTAAATATCTACATACATCTTATAAGAGTATAATACATATGTATAATATCAGTTAAAATAAGTGCTTCAACATAGTTAACATTGCTGGAGGTACGCATAAATATTGATAGATGTCTTGTAATGCACTATTGAGGAACCTGCGACCCAAGTTTTTCATTCAATGCATAACTACACAGTTGTGTATATGATATGTCAATAAACCTTAGAAAATCTTGAAATCTTGAAAGGGATGTGCAAAATAGTCATTATATACAGTCTTTAATTAACTATTAGTAGAGAATAACGAGTAATGAATATACTTTAGGGATCCTATTAATATCTAATAATAAAAATAATTAAATTCAATAACATGCTTTAACCACTAGGTGTCCCTTTATATCACCTGTGCACCTTTATGGTGTAAATACAGCCTATCTACCAATTGGATCAAATATAAAAGTCAGCCGAATTAGTGTTGATACTGCAAGGAGACGTATTGTGTGAAAAGAAATGTAAGATGTTGTTTAACTACTGATATATTTATGATCCACGTCACGTATTCAGTGTTGGCGGCAATTCCTCATGTTTGTCTAGAAGTCTTCTTATCAGGGCTCTATAAAGAACTACGGCAGATATGTAATATTTAATGCAGCCGAACCGTGTATTACAATGCCGTTATGTGATGACTTCAAAGAGAAAAGCAAGCACACTCGGAATAAAGTATTATTTTATTTTTAAAAAATGTTTTCGGTCTGTTTCCGGTATTTGTTAATGACGATGTGCTGTGAGATGTGAGACTGGAATTGCACAGGGGAAAATAACGTATCTTTAGATGCGGATTTTGTTAAACTAATACGTTTGCGCTGTGGACCAACACTATACATTGACGGGGAAGGGGGTAGCAATAAAGATAACACCATTAAACAGTTACACAACATAACAGAAATAATATCGATAGCAGCGTCCCTAGCAACCACCTTGGTAACAATGAAAACGTTCTATGGACGTAATTTCCTGAAGTAATCTTCGTAATAACTAGCAAACTAAAGATCATGTACATCCACTGCACACATAATCTGAAATAACAACTCATATTTCTCGCATCAAATGACATCAAAACGCATTTTAATGGCCAAACTAACTTTAAGGCCCAATCCCAAACCACTCCCTCGACCCTACCCTACCCCTCCGTGACGGAGTGAACTCCGTCTGTAGCCACACTCGCAGCTCAACGAGGCTCCCTCCTGTCAGATGGAGGGAGCAAGCTACAGCAGCAAGCTTTGGGACGGCCTCCCCTCTCTCCGGCAAAAACAGGAAATACCGTAACTGTATGTAACAACGGTTTCAAATCAGCATCTCTTAGACAAAAAGTGTAAATGAATAACTCAAATAAAACTCCAAACATCTTTCATTGTGTTTCAAAGCTCTTTTAGTTTTAAACCTGATGTTTATAAGCTTCTTAGTTTTTGCAACGGTCTGTAAATATACACAACTTTATAATAAAATGCACACATTTACCTTTTTCTAGACTAAACACAGGTATGATCCTAAGTTAAAAACATAAGAGGTTATCATGAGGTTGTTAACATCGTAATTTATCAGTGCTGGAACTACTTGTTAACAGCTTGTTTCCTGACGGACACACACAGCGTGACTCCGGTCAGGTAGAGACCGGTCTCAAGTCAGCACCGCTGCAAACTCGCTGTTTGAGGGCTTGATAGCCCACTCCCCCTCCACACCGCTCCACACTCGTTGCTTTGGAACAGCCCTCGCGTGAACGCGTAGGGTGTAGGGGGCGGTTTGGGAATGGGCCTAAAATAGGCATTTTCCACCGAGAATAAAACCAAGTTCGGCCATGTTTTATTTTTCTGCAGGGAGAAATTTGAAGATCACGTGACATAGACGCCAGCCATTGGAATGAATGGTGAAAAAAACGGGGTTTGTCAAACAGAGCACATGGTGTAGTCCTAAACGATAGCTGGGGATTCTGGGTAGTGTAGTGTCTTCTGCCATCCTTTACTCCGAAAAAATATTTGTTTCTCCGAATCGAAGGGGAAAAATACAAAAGCATTGCACACAATTTAAACCAATCAATGTTGTGTAATTAACAAGGATAATCTGGTGTTTTTTAGTCGATGAGTAGTGCAGATATCACTGTAAAATCAATCGACAGTAAGGGGAATACTTACTTCCGGGTGTACAATTCTCCGTTATCCAATGGGAATGGACGCTCACATTGCCTACACAGCCGACACAAACGAATGCCGTGCTTCCATGAGCGTCAAATCCCGCCGCAGATGGGAATACATTGCAATCAGTTGAAAGCTATTTTCGTCCCTTTATGAAGCTGAAGGAGCCTAGGAGCGTCACAACTGCATGCCACGGACACTGACCAAACGTCGCTCCTGGACGCTTAGGGAGTGAGAGTGTGTTGCCACACCTCATTTGCTGATATCAAAATCCTTCGGGATCGCTTAAACAGATTTAAGAGAGTTGTCTGAATTGAAACAGCAGTTAATTTAACCTAGTTCTTCAGGGAGTTAATAGAGGTGAGATATTGCTGACGTTGGTGGATCTGAGCCAAGCAGTAAACTTACATAGACTCAATAACTTCGGTTAGGTCAATTAGTAGGTCTGAGTAATTTCCCGGAATAAATTATCAGCCCTCACCGACTCTTACAGTACACACACATTAAGAATGGCATGCTCTCCATCCCTGCTGTGGCTTCATCCAACTTGTTTACCTCGAAGACATAAATGGTGCTTTCATCAAACCACACTCAAGCTCCTTTACGAAGCAGAGCACATTTATTAGAATATAAACCACGACATATATTTGAAAGAAGGACAAGCAAGTGAAACAACTCGTGCCAGCTGTGTTGTTTATTCCTGTTTTCATGTTACAAAGGCCTTCATGATGCATTCAATGTAAGATGCAAAAAAAGCAAAGAGAGCATGAAACATGCAAAGCTTTTTAATTTCATTTATTTGACTGTATAGTTCGAATCTGTTTGAAGAATTTAACATTAAAATAACAACAGTTCAAGGTTCCCCTGAAATTCTTTTGACATTTACTCTTTTATGTAAAGAAGGCCCTGAGGAGGTAACATTTTTATAGAGAGCTGCTCCTGTCCTTCAGCTGTAATGTTCAATAGAAAAGGCCCCTGAGTCGCTGGACCTCATCATGTACTCGGTGTGTCTGAGGGACAGCTGGGAGCGGTACAAGCCGTTGCTCTGGGAATCCAGCGGGTTGTCTGAAACCTGTATGAGAGAGAGGGAGACAGGTTAGATTATGAGTGTCATGGGACCTCCAGTTTTGTGGATGTTTATGTTTATGTAGACTGTATACTACATACAATAGAGTGGTGCAGGAATGAGTCTTAAACCCAGAAATAAGTTTGCTTTTTATCGCTTTTGTTCCCTGGTCTCAAAATCAACAATTGTTTGAATGTGTTTGTGGCTTAGATGCCTGAAATACGACCTGTGGTTAAGCATAAGAGATTTTCACGCTTTGTTGTACAACATCAATATGTCAGTAAGTAGTAATACCCAAAAAGCAGGGGTTTCTAATAAGTGACTGTACCAGAACAAATCTACAGAGAGGGCATATGATTTTCATGGGAGGGCACACAAAACCGTCATGTGCCGCGGCCGAGATTTTCTTTTGGGGGTGCTGTGGGGTAGCTTGACGTTTCATAGAGGGGTGCTCAAACATTTAGAGTTTCCCATTAAGGTACCGGGCGCTACAGGGGAATTTTCTACTGCAACACTCCACACACGCACATACACAGTACACCCGCGACTGTTACAAGGAAGGCTCGATAATCAGCTCACAGCATATAGGTGTAAGCAGGGGTAAAGTGCTATTTTTATAAGTGGGGGGTGGACCTCTTCTAGGGGGGTCCTCACCTCCTCTAGTTAGGTCCGGGGAGATTTTTTTTTTAAGTGTTGAAGTTAAAAGCATCAATCTGGTGCACTTTGAGAGCAACATTAAGAGATCTATGGATACATCTCTCAACACCCATATGAAACAGAACTGTAAGCAGATTTACTTTTTCTTTATGGATATTTTACAAATCACTCCCCTTTCTTCCCTTTTCTTTTTACTGTCATATAGTATTTCATACCTGTTTTTCATTTATTACTCTTATATTACTATCTGACATCACATACATCCTAGCATTACAGTTCACAGTTTATTTATAATTAAAGAAATTAAAATATATATATTTTTAATTTTTATAAATAATAAAAACGTGTTTATTGGGGGAGGGCAGGAATGTCAAATGGGAGGGCCTGGCCATTAGCCGCCTTTAGCTTAGCGTTGATTCTACCTCCCTTCACCCTATCCAGAAGCATAACACCACCATTTTAAATAACAATGTTCTAAACTCTTATGAGCTTGTTAGCCTCTTTAGGCCTATTATTTTTGCTTTTCTGGCACCCAAAACATTGAATTTATGAACATGCCAAACCATCAGCTGTTAAAGCCCCACTGTAAAGGTCCTGCTGATCAATAGCAGGCAGAGTCAGCTGTTGAACACAGTGGTGGAGAACAAACCGGAGTTAAAAGAGAGTGAATATCTTTGTCCATTATAGGGTTCCCAATTAGCACTAGCATGAGCATTGGCTAGTTTGTCTGTACTATTGGACTCACTTAATTGGTCGATCATTATTTATCAATAGAAAAAAGTTGCTCTATAATGGTAATGTTTAAAAAAAACTACTGACACTAACAGGATCATCAAAACAACCTTAAATGGTTAATGGTATGCAACGTAATGGCAAGTGTTCATGACATTGGGATGTAATATCTGAAGAACTTCATTTATATTACCTCTTCAAATTTCTTGGCCTTGTACTGCTCCGCTCCTTTCAGGAAGTTCAGCAGAATGATGTCACACAACACCGTGCCCTACATAATAATAGAGATACCATTTTAAATAGATAGTCCAGCAACAAGCCCACTTTCCCTCAAAGAAAATGTTTTAAAATTCAACTAAGTTCACAGTCAAGCTTCAGCGGAATGGGAGGACAGTGTGTGAGGTATTTAAGTACAACAAAGCTCACATTGTACTTGAGATAAAATCAGAGATGAAACGGTAATGTAAGATTATTCTGAGAATAATAACCGGTGTATGATGAGCTTTGGTATGTGGTCCAGCAGTAAACTCACCACTCCCACTGACGTGAAGGCGGCCACCATGTTGATGAGTGTCGGGATCATGTTGAACTTGCCTGCCTACGAAGAACAAATAATCCAATAATAATAATAATATGTGAGCAGGTATCAGTATCATGGTACTTTATAGATGTAGTGGTACAAAAAATATTCCTGTGTATAATATCTCTTAAGTCTACAAAGTCAGTCTTAATGTAAGTATGAGTTTCCAATTCAAGGACCCCAGATTTGATATGATAACGTTAATGGTGCCTGTTAATTAATCAAGCTTAAATTAAAATCTGCTATCTGATCGACCTTTGTAATAACGAAAATATTTTAAGATTTAAAAGTATTAGAGTATAAAAAGTGGTGCCAACAAATATTTTTAGACTTTTCATGTTGAGATTTCAAAACGACTACATATAGTTAAAAGCACAGTCAGATATAAACTCACATTTCCATTGACCAGAACATCAAACCTAATAGCATAGGCTTTAACCAGAGTGCGGTATTCCGTTCCATTGTCCATCTTAAAGTATTTGGCAAACCTGTACAGACAGAGCAATCTCAGCATTTTTATATTAAAGAAAACACTGTAAGTGTTTGGATCAGTGTGCAAGTGAGGAGCATTTGATCTGTTGTCATAGAAACAAAATCAGAACTGTAAATGGTTATCTATAAGTCACAATTGAAAGCATAATAAAATCACTTTGCAAAGGGTCCAGAATACACACAGATTTTATCTGTAATTGCAAGATTCATCAATGATCAAAAAAGTATTGTTTTTATGAAAGATCTTTGAAGCCATGCATATCCACAGCAAACGTCATGCATATGCCCCTGTGTTTCATATCTTGTGTACAAAAATGAGTTGTGTAGTGGAGTTTCTCTGGATGGAACATTTCTGCGGAACCATGAATCTTTATACCTGAAGTTGTAGCCTGGTGAGACTGCATTCTTCTGGGACATGGCGTCCAGCCGTGTGAATGAGTAGGAGGGGTTACACTGGTCATCTGACTTGTCCAGATCACATACCCAGCCGATCTTTATCCCAATCACTCCTCCCTGGAAGGAATTTCAAAATAAGAGACTCACAAGTGTACCTGTGCTCACCTACCTCTGTGTACTAGGAATTACATGTAGCCTTTACCATAATACCAGATCATCTTATCAGACATAATGTAATTATCAGCATTTAGAGACAGAAAATGATCGGCCTTGTCTTCCAAATTTCAAATAAAAATATGACCTGGATCTTGACTCTACCTTGTTTGCCAGCTTGGTGAAGTTCTGCTGAGCGTAGCGGACCACGTCTCCCACTTTGAAGATGGGGCAGTAGGTGTTGTTGACCATGTCGAAGTTACACGTTTTGATGTAATCGTTAGTGATGGTAGTGAGAAAGTTCCCTCTGCACACACAGACATCGTGATGACAGTCATCATATTAACATGTCATCCTTAATGTCAGAATCATCATATTTATAATCATAATTGTGGTACTTTGTGTAGTTGAAGGTTGGAAAGCGGATGCTATTCTTAATAAAAATTGTGAAGTTCTCCACTTCCATCATTGGCGTCCTGAAAGAGAGGCAAAGGAGAGCATAAGGAAGAGAAAAGACAGATGGACATATAAACAGCAAATGTGTTTAAAGGGGGCCATATTAGGCTATACGAGTTTCTTCTCCCTCTCCTGTAGAGTGTTCTATAGGTTTGTGTGGATGTAAATTACATTATTACATTACATTGCATTTAGCTGACGCTTTTATCCAAAGCGACTTACAATAAGTACATTCGACCAGGAAGACACAACCTTGAAGAAAACAGAATCATATAAGTACAATCAGGTTTCATAGAGCCAAACATTTCAAGTGCTACTCAACTGGCTTTAGATAAGCCAGTCCTTTGTTAGTATATAAGTGCTTTGTTAATAGTTCTATCGCTCGAAGTGGAGTCGAAAGAGATGAGTTTTCAGTCTGCGCCGGAAGATGTGCAAGCTATCTGCTGTCCTGATGTCAATGGGGAGCTCATTCCACCATCCTTGGAGCCAGGATAGCAAACCCACGTGTTTTCGCCGATGGGAACTTGGGTCCCCCTCGCAGCGAGGGCGCAGCGAGTCGTTTGGTTGATGCAGAGCGTAGTGCACGCGCTGGGGTGTACGGTTTAACCATGTCCTGGATGTACGAAGGGCCAGATCCATTCGCAGCATGGTAAGCAAGTACCAGTGTCTTGAAGTGGATTCTAGGAGTTACCGGAAGCCAGTGAAAGGGAGCGGAGGAGCGGAGTGGTGTGGGAAAATGTAGGAAGGTTGAAGACCAGACGAGCCGCTGCATTCTGGATGAGCTGCAGAGGGTCGGATGGCACATGCAGGTAGACCAGCCAGGGACGGAGTTACAGTAGTCTAGAGGCGTGAGATGACGAGAGCCTGGACCAGAACCTGTTCTGCAAAGGCTAAAATCCCTGTGTCATAGGGTTGGAGGCAGAAAAAAGGCCAAAAGCTGGACAAATAAACTCTCCGTAACGATACATTGGACTTAACAAAGTGGATTTCTGAATTGAACTTCTCTTAATGATTTGCTATCAGGATAACACTGTTCTCTCTAAATGTGTAAAGCTCTCTATCACATGCACAGCATCAGCTTACGTTTTGATGGTGTCGATCTCAGCTGGGCACCATCCTTTTATCTCACACATCTTGATGGTGCCTTTGAAATGAACACATCTCCCTGTCAGAATTCCTGAGCAGGAAAATAAAAAGATGTTATGCAAACTGCAAAAACGACGTAAATGTGTAAATGCAAACATCAGTTCTAATCACACTCTGATATGTAAGGAGAAGAAAAGGCAGAAGACCTCACCATAACTTCCTGGCTTGTTACGGAGCCTTTTGCAGTTACTGTCCTGGGTACAATTAAACTTCTCACTCTGGGTAACACACACACACACACACACACACCACACACACACACACACACACACACACACACACACACACACACACACACACAGCACACACACCACACACATCACCACACACACACACACCCACACACACACACACACACACACACACACACACACACACACACACACACACACACACACACACACACACACACACACACACACACACACACACACACACACACACACACACATCACACAGCAGACCGACACATTAGAGACTTGCTATTGTGTGTTTAGCAGATAAAGAGAGGACATTTGGAGAGTAGATTTTGGGAGAATCCTTTTAAAAAAGTTAATATCTATGTATATATTATATATATATATATATATATAATATATATATATATATATATATTATCTATATATATATATATATATATATACTAGGGCTGTCAAACGATTAACATTTTTAATCAGATTAATCACAGCTTAAAAATTAATTAATCATGATTAATCACCATTCGAACTATGTCCAAAATATGCCATTTCTTTATGTATATTGTTGTGGGAATGGAAAGATAAATGAAGAAGGCGGATATATCCATTTAACAATGTTAAATGTGCTGGAATTGGGGCCGGTACTCACCGGTACGCAGTACCGGCACTTCTGGTTCTGACCCATGGAGTACCGGCACTTCTTGCTCAGTAACCCGGCATGCTGGCGGTACTCTTCCGGTACTCATGCACCGTGCCAGTACTCAACACTCTCCCGCCGTTCTTATTAATAACATCCATATATATATATACAAGCCGCCCGGTACTCAGTAGATGCGTCATGAGGTGCCGAACGGACATTCTCATCGCTCTAACCGCTGGAGTTTCATACAGCGGCTGTCAGCTGTTTACTCCTGTCATTCAAACAGAACGTGCTGGAGAGGGGGCGGGGCTTATCTTCTCCATGTAAATACTGTGGGTGGAAACGACTATGTCAAAATTAACCTATTTGACCGTGATTTAATAGTAATACACGTTTCAAAAATAATAATAATAATAATAATGCCGAAGTAACAACATACTGAAAACTGTTAGTAAAACCATGTTTTAATGCTTTACAATTTACATACCTAGATGCACGTGTGTTGTGTTTATGCAGTGCAACTCCCACCCAGTGGGTGGCTATGTAGAGTGATAGAACAGAGCAGGCACGCCCCCGAGAGAAGGAAAGCAAGTCACGTCACAAATTAGCATTTCTAAAATGTTAGCGTGGATTAATAAAAGTGCAAAAAGACAGCGGTTGTCGCCGGAAGAAACTTCAAATACAGAGAATGCTGTGCCTGTGTTGGAAATTGTGTCTGATGGGGAGCTTCTTTGGTTGATCCTCCTGCTCCAAGTTCTAGTGCATTAGCATTAGCACTAGCTCCGCCGCCTCCTCCAGAGCCTCTAACGTTAGCTGCTGCTGGCTCAACCTGCCACCACCAACACCGGGCAAAGCGATGCACCTGACTGCTGGACAACGGACCAGGTGCAATATTTTTGCAAGACCAATGCATGGCTCCTTCTTAAAGATAGAAGCTAGGATGTCGGATATGCAGAGATGTCAAATCTTTGGGAATACACACTGGACAAGGACTGAAACTGTCAACTGAATGGGGTGAGTGTGCAGTGTCTCATTTCGGTGTTGACAAGGGCAAACAACAAGCTAGCCTGAGAAAAAAAATCAAAGAACCTAAAGAATCACAAGCCCATGTAAAAGCTGCTGACATCCTTACATCTGCTTCACGTGAAACTATTCAACATCAAGTGCAGTCTATGCATAAATCTGAATTAGACACCACTATCAGAGTTTTTCGAACGGCATATAAAATTGGCAAACATAGCCGGCCATTCACAGACATGCCAATTGATTTAAACCTACAGAAACTGAATGGGCTGAACGTGGGCAGGGTTTTGCACTCCAATAAAACCTGTGGCGAAATCATCGACCACATAGCTCATGAGCTGAAGAAAAAAATGGCAAAAGACATTACAGAAAACCAAAGAAAACTCTGTGTTTTGGTCGATGAATCTACCACTATTAGTGGTAAAACGGTGCTTGTTGTGTGTCTACGCTCAGCATTAGCTGATGCTGAGCCCGAAACGTTTTTTTGGGAGCTGATCGAGTTGGATGGAACAACGGCTGATGACATCACAAAGGCGTTAATGGAGTGTCTTGGAAGAGATTTTAACGAGGACTTTTTAGGTCAGTGTTTCGTTTCTTTTGCATGTGATGGGGCTTCAGTCATGCTAGGGAAGAGAACAGGCGTTGCTACCCAGTTGTGTAGTAAATTCCCAAGCCTGTTTGTGTGGCACTGCTCCAATCATCGTCTAGAGCTGGCAGTTGGGGATGTGGTCAAGGAGGTCTCAGGGCTCAATCATTTCCAGATCTTTTTTGACAAACTCTATTCCTTGTTCCATGCCTCCCCCAAAAATCAGAGGCAGTTAGCGCAGTGTGCGCAAGCAGTCGGACAGCGTCTCCTGGTGATAGGGCGTGTTTTGTCCATCCGCTGGGTGGCTTCAAGTGAAAGGAGCGTCAGAGCAGTCTGGGAAAACTACCGAGTGCTTCATGATCACTTCACAAATGCTGCAAACGACAACGAGCAGGGATTCCAGAGAAAGAGCAAAGTACAAGGGCCTGGATGATGTGCTCACATCTGCAACGTTTGTCAGCAATCTGGGACTGATGTACGATGCGCTCACAGAGCTCAGCGACCTCTCTCGGCAACTCCAAAAAAAGAGAGATGACACTGCCTACAGCAGATAGGCTCTTAACTCGAGAAATACGAGTTTTTGAATCCATGGTCACCATGCCTGGCCCACACATGACTACAGTTCATACAGCTCTAGCTGAGAAGTCCTTCAAGGGTGTTGCCCTGCGTGAGAATGGCAGGCTTGTACAGATTCATGCAGGTCAGTTTTTCCGCAGTATGGTAGATAATCTGAGACACAGAATGACTTCCACAACCTCCTCTCATGTCAGCACAAGAGAAATCCCATTACATGGCCGGGAGGCCCGGGACAATCAGCTAATCCAGGACATGAAAGTTATCCATCCTGGAAGTTGGTCTGAAGAGGAGTTAGACGTACTGTTGTGGAATATTTTCCAAGGCCCATCACTTTGACCCAGTGTATCAGTTCAAACTGTCCTGACTGAGCACAGGCACCTGTAACCTTGGCTGCTGTGCTCTCAGTGTTTTGTCTCCCTGTTCCTGCCTGTTGGCGTCAGCTGATAGAGGTGTTATCATTCTATCTTGTTATGCAGCATGTTGATGATGCTCTCTGAACTAGCTAAATACATGGGTCTGGGGTAGAGTTCTTCAGAATTGACGTGGCAACTCTACCGTGAAGTCAGAACCTCTGACTCTTGGACTTGTGATGTGAATCCTCCGGCCGTAACTCCAAATAAACCATCATGTGTTTGACATCAAAGCTACTGCTCCTACCGTGTCTCCTTCCTGAGTCGGTGACTCCCACTGCATAGCTACACAGAAGTTTCCTCTACACGTACAGTATGGGGATGTAGAGGTGCTACGTTTGTGCGAAGTGCTGAAAGTGGACAGAAGAGAGACTGTTCAGGGCTTTCGCGAATACAAGGAAACCAGGGCATCCCGTACACCTGCTGCCATGGAGCCTCTACTGAAAGCAGTCCGAACCATCGCTGTCTCCACTAGTGAGTGTGAGCGGGCATTCAGCTGCATGAACGATATCCTTACTGCAAAAAGGAATGCTCTCTCTGTCAGCCGACTGTCCAGCCTGGTTTTCATTAAATGTAATGGACCATCACTAGGACAGTTCAATCCGGAACAGTATGTGAGGTCCTGGCTGGCAAAGGGAAGGAGAAGTGCTGATGAAAGAGCCTGTCCAGCTCCAGCCCCTGATACTGATGTCCCCAAGGCCTTCTGGAGCCTTTTCTAACAATGTGAAGTATATTGCAAAGCAGCTCACCCAGTGAGAAGACTTTTGGCATAATGTGCCGATTTGTACAGATCCTGGAGATAGAAGGACTTCAGACCAACCAGGGAGTTATCTGATCAGCTTGGTGTTCAATGTAACTCTTTACCATGGCTCAGACTTTGTTACTTGCAGTTACAGTTTCTCATTTTAGATTGTGCAAATTTTGCATTTGTTTTTACATGTTCTTTGTTCATGCTCTTTATCATTTTTCTGAGTTGGAAAGTTAGATTGCATCATAGTTTACTTTATACATATTTGTATTCTTCAGTGGTGAAGTATATTGCAAAGCAGCTCAGCCATGTGAGAAGACTTTTGGCACTTTTTCGTTTTTCGTTTTCTGAGTTGGAAAGTTAGATTGCATTCAAAATGTACAGAAATACTTAATTTTGTTAAAGCTTTTTATAAAAAATGCTTCTGACCAGAGCTTTGTTTCCTTGTCATTAATGTTGAACACCACCAGAGGGGCTCTCACCTGAAAGGTCTCTGCTTCATGTGTCTTCAGCAGAAGATCTAGACTTTGATTGCTATATTTTCAGTTAATATTGACCTTACTGAGCTTAGCCATATCCGCTGCCTATCATAAAAAATGTTAAGTACAGTGAACCTTTCTAAAATATACAGTAGTAAAGAGACAAACCCACCAGCATTATAGTAGCCGAATTCTTGTTTGTGGGCTGTATATATAAAATTGACTTGAAAAAGTTGCTGATTTTAGAGTACTGGCACCTTTTTCATTCCAATTCAAGCACTGTTTAACATACAGTATCTATGTTTATTATAACATTTTTCTGCGTGTCAAAATGAAAGACAGCCCACACACCTATCAATCATCAAACCGTGGGGTCTTAATTCATTACGTGTTGATTTCTATCAACGGGGAGTACTTCAGGAAAGTCGACGGGGGGGGGGGGGGGGGGGGGGGGGGCCGCGCTAGTGGAGTACTTCGTGACCACTGAGTGTGAACGTTGTGATCAGCTGTTTTAGCGCAGTTCTCCAGTGATGGGGGGGAGTCTCCCTCTGCAGCCGGTTGGCGTAGTTTTGGCACAATTCCGTTGTACAGACCGACGTTAACAGCAGCCCTGTCTGTGCACACGGAGACCGACTCTGTCGTCCGGTGATCTAACCGCCTTCTGGAAAAGCTTCACAAGTACGTCGGTACGCAAATGCGCTTTGTGACACAAGTGACGGTACGCATTTCAGATTACGCACATAACCTGCGTACCAGTTCAACACACTCTCACTCCCTAAGCGTCCAGGAGCGACGTTTGGTCAGTGTCCGTGGCGTCCAGTTGTGACGCTCCTAGGCTCCTTCAGCCAGTGACGTGCGGTGAGATTCATGGCTGGTGAGGCACTGACTCTTTCAGAGTCAGATTTACAAATATCATATTTTGACCATAATCGAAATATTCGGTTATTTTCAAAAGCTTTTTTAGTCTGATGCTTCGATTCATTTTAAACAGACCTTTCAACAAAAGGATACACAAAATCTAAATATTGGATTGTTCTTTCTTAGTAAGATCCCATTTTCATTACAATTGGGGTCTTACCTTGACTTGAAGATGAAGTCCATGCTCACCTTCTGGACAACAATCTCTATTACTTTTTTGTAAAAGTCCTCCTTATCTTCCTCTAGTTTCAAAAGTCTAGTTTGTTGTTTGCGTCTATTAGGGGTGGGCGGATCGATCCCAAAATATCGATACCTCCGATATTACGTTACGTTTCAAAATATCGATACTAGAGCCAATAGGATCGATACTGTTATACTTTTTTTCTCGTCTCCTCTACTCGTCAATTTCTTCAAAAAACTATGTGCAGACGAACACAAGTATATGCTCTTTTCTTCTCTCTCCACTGCTGTCCTCTTCTCCTCGAGGCTCCCTGCCTGAACGCCGATTATCAAGCTGACTGACAGCAGCCAGCAGGGCAGGACAGCAGCAGCCAGCGACTCGCGAGTGCAACACACACACGCGCATGATGGCTGAGAGAAAGAGCAGCGTTGTGTGGAGCAATTTCACAACTGGCCATTAAAACTTAGCGAACTGTGATGTGTGCAAGAAGACAGTTCGCTACTTTGGCCACTTTGTATTGTTATTTTTCATGTTTCCACTTTAAATTTGCAAAAGTAAAACGTGTATTTGTCTATAAAAACTGTCCTGTCTTTATTCATGAAAATGAATTCAGATTTAGTCTATTTATGATTATTTCAGTTCAACAATTATGTCATGCAGCTCTCTCCTATATGAAAGTACATAAGACGCTTTTCATTAAAAAAAGTATCGGTATCGATATCGATATCGGTATCGGCGATACTGGCCCTGAAATACTTGGTATCGGATCGAATCCAGATTTTGTGGTATCACCCACCCCTAGCGTCTATACCTTCTCTGCGTAGAATAACAGTAGCAACAAGAACCTGTGGGCTCACTTGCGCCCCCTTCAGTGCGGCAGAGGTTATGGCTGCCTCCCCTGGTGCTTTTTTCATTGCCGTTGTATGATGAGACCAGCGAGCCTAAATATCATATATACGTGAAATAAGTTATTTAGAGACTATGGATGGCGAGGATAAATGTAATAAAGGGATCTACAAACATTACATTGGTGACATACTGTGAGATGGTGCAGGCATGCGCTTAGGGCCCGCTTTCCAGCCAGTTTCTGTGGGGTGACGCATTCTGAGGTGAGGCAGAGCTCAGCTGTGCCTCCCCTCACCCCACAGTAACTGACTTGAGCATGCTCACAAAATAAGTGCCCTCGTTAAATTAGTGACCGCGCTCCAGCCAGTTACTGTGGGCTTACGAGAGGCAGAGCTTGTCCCTGCCTCACTTCTCATCGCTACCCGTAGTTGTAGCGGAGCTCGTCAAATTAGCTGATTTTGACTATAAAAAGCGATTGGAATCATACAGAAATCACATTGACAACACAGATCAGTGGAGACATTTTATTATTATTACTATTTAGTTTTTCTTTAGTTGTTTTTCCGTTACATTGGAGTATGACAGGTGAGGCTCTGCCTCCCCTGCCTCCCCTGACTGCACGTCGCTGCCTTCAGCGTCATAAAGGTTGTGGAACGCTCTTCCCACAACTGTAAAGGAAAGTAAAACTATACTTACCTTCAAAACCTCTCTTAAAGAGCACATTCGGGGGAGAGCATTGCAAAACTGGCCCCGGTAATGGTACAAATCTCAACCTGTCGTTCAATGGACAGCTTCCCCCCCCATCTATGTATATACTCGCATTTTAGACTCTGTTACTAACTGTATATCTGTAGACTTGGTATGTCTTAAATGTCCGGTTAGGATGTATTAGAACGAAATCTAAAATGAAAATTGTAAATAAGCAATCTGTATGTAAAAAACCACCTGTATGTAAATTGTAAATAAGCCATCTGTATGTAAAATATATCTTATATGTCTTAAATGATATGATGAATTGGAAATGGGGGACCCTGATGTAAACAAGACGAAAGTCTTTCTCTGGTCTGCATCCCCTTAACAATTGTATGTTTTGAGCTGTACTGTACTGTACCCAATATAAAAGCTGTTAATAAACTTTTCAATCACTCAATCAGCGTCCATTCCCATTGAATAACGGAGAATTGTACACCCGGAAGTAAGTATTCCTCTTACTGTCGATTGATTTTACAGTGATATCTGCACTACTCATCGACTAAAAAACACCAGATTATCCTTGTTAATTACACAACATTGATTGGTTTAAATTGTGTGCAATGCTTTTGTATTTTTCCCCTTCGATTCGGAGAAACAAATATTTTTTCGGAGTAAAGGATGGCAGAAGACACGACACTACCCAGAATCCCCAGCTATCGTTTGGACTACACCATGTGCTCTGTTTGACAAACCCCGTTTTTTTCACCATTCATTCCAATGGCTGGCGTCTATGTCACGTGATCTTCACATTTCTCCCTGCAGAAAAATAAAACATGGCCGAACTTCGTTTTATTCTCGGTGGAAAATGCCTATTTTAAAGTTAGTTTGGCCATTAAAATGCGTTTTGATGTCATTTGATGCGAGAAATATGAGTTGTTATTTCAGATTATGTGTGCAGTGGATGTACATGATCTTTAGTTTGCTAGTTATTACGAAGATTACTTCAGGAAATCGCGACGTTTTCATTGTTACCAAGGTGGTTGCTAGGGACGCTGCTATCGATATTATTTCTGTTATGTTGTGTAACTGTTTAATGGTGTTATCTTTATTGCTACCCCCTTCCCCGTCAATGTATAGTGTTGGTCCACAGCGCAAACATATTAGTTTAACAAAATCCGCATCTAAAGATAGTCTAGGTTATTTTCCCCTGTGCAATTGCAGTCTCACATCTCACAGCACATCGTCATTAACAAATACCGGAAACAGACCGAAAACATTTAAAAAAATAATAATAATACTTTATTCCGAGTGTGCTTGCTTTTCTCTTTGAAAGTCATCACATAACGGCATTGTAATACACGGTTCGGCTGCATTAAATATTACATATCTGCCGTAGTTCTGTATTTATAGAGCCCTGATGAGAAGACTTCTAGACAAACATGAGGAACTGAAAACGTGACGTGGATCATAAATATATCAGCCATTAAACAACATCTTACATTTCTTTTCACACAATACGTCTCCTTGCAGTATCAACACTAATTCGGCTGACTTTTATATTTGATCCAATTGGTAGATAGGCTGTATTTACACCAGAAAGGTGCACAGCTGATATAAAGGGACACCTAGTGGTTAAAGCATGTTATTGAATTTCATTATTTTTATTATTAGATATTAATAGGATCCCTAAAGTATATTCATTACTCGTTATTCTCTACTAATAGTTAATTAAAGACTGTATATAATGACTATTTTGCACATCCCTTTCAAGATTTCAAGATTTTCTAAGGTTTATTGACATATCATATAGGCAGGCCTACACAACTATGGTGTAGTTATGCATTGAATGAAAAACTTGGGTCGCAGGTTCCTCAATAGTGCATTACAAGACATCTATCAATATTTGTGCATACCTCCAGCAATGTTAACTATGTTGAAGCACTTATTTTAACTGATATTATACATAATGTATTATACTCTTATAAGATGTATGTAGATATTTCATCTCCGGCCTTGTCAGGTATTGAACAATCAATAAATAAAGAACACAGAATTGTTAAATATAAAACACAGAATTTGTGTGATTATACTAAATTATTTACAAATAAACACCACTGCATATTTACAACTGTTACACATGCTGATGTAATGCAAATGTTCCAACTTAGAATCAATAAAGTATATCTTATCTTAAGCTGATCGATGGCTACTGCCATATTTGCAAAATTTGCCTCTGAACCTTGACAAGTGCATGTTTCAGGCTTATCAATTAATGTAATGTAATGTAATGTTATCAATTAACAACAGGGGTCACAAACATAAGATCAGCTGTTAAATAAAGCTCTTCTGACCTTAGCTGGCATGTGTGTAGGCCTATTTATTAATGCTGTTCATTATGGGCACAAGCAATTTTCACCCATTTATTAATTATATGTTTTAAATGTGAGTGTTTCCTATCCCCTAAACCTCCAGGGATGTACACAGTTTAATACTGGCAACTTCTTATTATGGGAAATACGAAAACGTCTTTTAAAACTACAACTCCCAGTAGAGACGTGCCATAGAGAACATGTTGCGAAACAGAATAGCCAGCATGTGTAGTTCTGGGGACGGGGTGGGGGAGGGGGGGGACGCGGTGGACCCGTTCAAATCCAGTTTTGGACAGTCTGCCTTGGTTCCATCCCATTTCAAGTGCTTTTCGAGAATCGGCGTAACCCTCGGAGCACACTCTCCAATCACAGAGCTTGAGGACTATCACGGGGTTTGTCAAACAGAGCACATGGTGTAGTCCAAACGATAGCTGGGGATTCTGGGTAGTGTAGTGTCTTCTGCCATCCTTTACTCCGAAAAAATATTTGTTTCTCCGAATCGAAGGGGACAAATACAAAAGCATTGCACACAATTTAAACCAATCAATGTTGTGTAATTAACAAGGATAATCTGGTGTTTTTTAGTCGATGAGTAGTGCAGATATCACTGTAAAATCAATCGACAGTAAGGAGAATACTTACTTCCGGGTGTACAATTCTCCGTTATTCAATGGGAATGGACGCTCACATTACCTTTAAGGGCAGCCGACACAAACGAATGCCGTGCTTCCATGAGCGTCAAATCCCGCCGCAGATGGGAATACATTGCAATCAGTTGAAAGCTATTTGCGTCCCTTTATGATGCTGAAGTAGCCTAGGAGCGTCACAACTGGACGCCACGGACACTGACCAAACGTCGCTCCTGGACGCTTAGGGAGTGAGAGTGTGTTGACCAGTTATGTGCACCCCTGTACTACAGCAAAAGTATTCCCCGTCGGGATTTCCTGCAACAACACCACACCGTTATCTTGATTCTGATTGGCCAGAAGACATTATCAAAGATGTTCTATTGAGAAGACGATCACTACGTGCCAAAAGTTTTCAAAACCGTTTCTGGTCTTCGGTATTTCCAGACAAGTGGTTACTGAAATCTTACTAACTGCTGTCTGTGCAATTTACTCCGCGCGAGTTGGCGGACTTTATTTCGCTTACTTTAACATAATTTTTCATGGTGGGGCTAAGCCATTTCTTGGTATGGGTGTAGCCTACCCCAGCCATACCCTGGCGCTGCCACTGGCGGGATGTATGGGGCGGGCCATTCTGCACATGCGTTAAATGCGTTAAATATTTTAACGCAATTAATTCAAAAAATTAATTACCGCCGTTAACGCGATAATTTTGACAGCATTAATATATACAGATATATTCTTTAAAGGGGCAGTTAGACAATATGCAATTCTAAATGTAGAGGTGTTATGATGCTTACAATTTCAAAGGAAAGATGCAATACTTCGAAATGCACTTTAATGCTGATGTACTCAAGATGTAAATGTGTCTGAGGCACAGGGTTGAGAGGGTTACTTTGTAAATGTAATTAGTTACTGAATACTGAATACATGCTCTGAAAGTCATCCGAATACAGTTACGTGTCTTAAAAAAGTATTCAGATTACTTTCAGAATACTTTTGGAATACTTTATTTTTCCATAACAGATGGGTATGTTTTGGTGAACAGGAGACACTTATGTTACTGTTCTAACTGTTTACTGTTCTTTTCCACCAATAATTCCAATAAGTATTCCAAAATGTATTCACTTCAGGTTTAAGAAAGTAACTATAATCAGATTACTCGTTTTTCAAATGTAACGCGAGCTGAATACAGTTACTTGATTTTTGTATTCTGATAACGTAACGCTGTTACATGTATTCCGTTACAACCCAACCCTGCTGAGGCACTAACACTGATGGAAGAAGCATTTTACTTAAAGGGGACCAATTATGCAAAATGCACTTTTGGATGTCTTTTATACATAAATATGTGTCCCCGGTGTGTCAGGGAACTCACAAAGTGTCAGAAAAAAAACCCCTCTCTCTTGTCCTCCGTACCCACATCTCTGAAAAAAAACGGGGGTGCTAACAAGTAGATCCAGAATTTTCACTCCTATAACGTATTTGGCGCGACATCCGGCCGACGTGACACGTCCCAACCGGTCCCAACCGGTCCCAACCGGTCCCAACCAAGCGGCAAACTCTTGGGCAGAGCCGGGAGGCCAATAAGGAAGTGCCTCAAACTGCAGTTCATCTATTGGCCAGTAGGAGCAGTCTGCAGAAGGGAGCAATTTCCATAGACCCCCATGTTAAAATGACCAACTTTACAGCAGAAATAAACATGTTTACATCGTGGTTCAAAAAACCATATTCTCTGTATAGTTAGATTCCCCCTTCATGACTACTGTGTGGGGGTGAATTGTTTTATAACACAACCCTTTAAGTTATATTAGGTCTTAACGTTTTTGCATAAATTAGGGCGTGGTCGCCTTGAGTGACAGGTCTCTGCAGTGAGTGCTGCTTCTAGCTTTCTGTCTCTCTGCTAGTAGCTCCGTTAGATCAGTAAGCTCCAGGATGCTACAGGGGCGAGGCTGCGAGGCTGCGAGGCTGCGAGGCTGCGAGGCTGCGAGGCTGATGCGGGGAACACAACTTGAACTCGTTAATGTGTTTGCTGTGTTGGTGCCTGGTGGAGTATTCTTCATTTAAATATCGGACTTATCTTATGGCTCTTCGGTTAAAACAGACCGTCCCTGAATGCAGTTTCTTAGGTAAGTGAAATTCAAGCACTTTATTTCTGTGAGGATTTGCAGTTCTATTTTGTATATGGCTTCGCCCTCTAAGGCTATCGCTATTGGGTAATCCCCCTGCGCACCCGCGCAGCACTGAAACACTTGTAGTCCATGCCCACCCGCAAGGTGGGCCCCACCCTCGGGCTCCCTTCCGGTATAAATAGGAAGGAGGCCCGACAATCTGCTCCCTCTTTTCTTCAGCACACCGTTACTGAAGCACAAGAGACACTTCAATTGCAGAGTAAACATGAGTAACAATTGTGTGAGAGATTGTCCCTCATGTGGCTCTGGGTTCATAATGAGTTATGACCAGCACACAGTATGCGAATCCTGCCTGGTGTCAGAGCACGCGTACGCGGCTCTAAACCAGCAGGTAGCATGCACACACTGTGCCCGTCTCCCCTCGGGCGACAGGAAGCGGAGAGCGGATGCTCTTGGTGCTGCGGCCGAGGAGGACGATTGGCCCGTCCAGGCTTACGAGCCCGCGGACGGGGGCCGAGTGTCCCTGGGGCCGAGTGCCGGGCAGGAGTCTGACAACTCCTACCCCGCCTCCCTCCACGGTTCACCATTCGGTTCTCCCCTCCCTCTTCTCCCCCGGACGGGGGAGACAGAGTCGGAGCAGGGTGCCAGCTTGGCGGCCGAACATGCTTTCCCCTTCTCCGTCACCACAGCGCTACTGGCGATAGGTGGCATCCTAGGGGAACTGCCGGTGATCATACGCAAGGCGGCCGCCTGCAGAGATCTCCCCGTTCCCCTAGCTCAGGAGAGGTGTGCTCCAGACGACATGACCGGAGTTTTTTCGCGGGTGCAGACGGTCAGGAGTGACCCGATCTGGCAACGCTTCCCGGCCATCAGGAGGTTCCAGGAGGGGGCGGCGGCGAACCCGAGGACCCTGAAGGCTCCGGTGGCCACATTTGTTCCCCTCACCAAGGTGGAGGGGTTCACAGATACTGGTTTCCCAGCCACCCCTTCTCTGGAGCCGAGCCTGACGGCAGTTTTTGGGGTAAGACAGGCCAACATAATCGCCGGTCGGCGGCCTACGTTGAGCTCCCCCAGAGACCAGTATGTCGCCCGCCAGGCCGACCGGGTGCACCAGTGTGCCTTTCAGTCGGCGGCGAATAACATCGCGCTGCTCTCCACCGGTGCCTCGGTGGTGGACCGCTCTACCAGCGTCACCACCGAGGCAGAGGAAATCAGCAAGGCGCATCCGTCGCTGTCTCCCAGGCGAGGATTTCCGCGTGGGTGACACAGATCCAGCGCCACCTCTGGCTGCAGCAGACGTCTGTTACGGAGACGGCCAGAAAAGTGCTACTGGACGCTCCAATCAGCCCGGACGGGCTGTTCGGACCCCAGTTCCACGCCATGGTGGAGTCCATGAAGACGGCCGCGGAACAGGCGGACGGCATTCGCCAGCATGTCAGCTGGCTCCCGCCTGCTGAGCGCCCACAGCGGCACCAACGCCCGCAGCAGCGGCGTCCACGCCGGCCACAGGAGGCCGCAAGCGGAGAGACGCCCACAGCAACCGACTCAGCGTCAGGCTCGCCATTCGGCAGCTGCAGGGGCTTCGTCCCACGTCTCCGCTCCCCCGCCACCCCAGAGACAGGGTCTCCCGGCGGCGAGTCAAAGGGGAGTGAGGCTCCCCCGCTTCTGGTCTGCTCCGCGAGAGCCTCCGAGGAAGCAGAGCCGGTAATTAAGCCAGCAGCCACTAATCTGTTGATTAAGTAGACAGCAGGGCTCCCTGCAGAAGCCTTCCGGTTTTAACCTCGGTTAATAACCTGCAGAGCTCGCGGCATTCCCCTCTCCGAGATACGCCTCCTACACACGGTCATAATAAACCCATGAGCGCCGTTATAACACCTCATGTGGACAGCACTGCGCACACCTCCATTCATCCCCTGAGCATGTTGTACACGCCTCATCATGACAGCCGGAGTGAAACGCAGTGTGTGGAGGCTCCCCGCCATGACGACCACAGAACATCTCGAGCATGTGCGCCCACTCTCATAGTGTTTCTCAGAGTGGCAGCGTGTGTGTCTGATGGACAGATGGATGAGCAGGCTGATCAAGCAGAGGATACACCCTGCAGTTCGCCTCTCCCCCCCACAGTTCAATGGGACATGGGCAGTGTCTTGCGCTCCATTCAGAGCTGCTGGAACTCCTGTTGAAAGAGGATATTTCCAGGGTTCCTCAAAGGGAGGAAAATCAGGGTTTTTTACTCCCGTTATTTTTCTAATCCCGAAAAAGACTGGGGGAATGAGACATCCTCAATCTGTTAGTATTCCACATGCTGACGATCAAACAGGTGCCGGAATGTGTTCACCAGGACGACTGGTTCACTTCCACCTGAAGGATGCATACTTCCACGTACCCATCATCCCGAAACACAGGAAATTCCTGCGTTTCTCATTTCCGGGAATATCAAACCAGACAATCGTCTGCGGTTCGGATATTCCCTGGCTCCTCCCATTTTTGTGTAGAGAAGGCTGGAGCCACTACACAGAGGAGGGATGATGAGAGTGTGGTTTTCTCTGGACGACCTGCTATTTGCTGGCTCGCTCCAGGGAGGAAGTCGCTTTACAGACGGTACATCTCATATCGCATCTGTCAAAGCCTGGGTTTCATAATGAATTGGAAGAAGAGCTGTCCTCTTCCCTCTCAGACAATCGTTTATCTGGGAGTGGAATTAAACTCAGCCAGCAGAGCGCGGCTCTCACGGCAGCGAGTGGAGGAACTGACAGCTCTCCTCCGGCGTGTCACAACCCGCACAGTCCTCTCCGTGACGCAGCTGCTCGGCATTGGCGTCAGCTGGTCACGTGATGATCCCCCTGGGTCTCTTCCAACAGGGGGACACTCCAGAGGTGGTTCATTCGCTGCAGAAGCCTGCTGTTTTGAACCTATTGGTTTATAAACTGCAGAGCTCGCGGCATTCCTCTGTCCCAGATATGCCTCCTACACACGGTCATAATAACCCATGAGCGCCAATTATAACGCCTCGTGTGGACAGCACTGCACACCTCTCATCCTCTGGGCGTGTACGCGCCTCTTGATGAGAGATGGAGTGAAATGCAGCGTGTGGAAACTCCCTCGCAGCCCTTTTGCCTCACGGGCAGCGGCAGCGAGGGCGATGGCGTGGCTCGTCACCATGACGACCATTACGGCACATCACAGAGCAGTTCCATGGGATACAAGAAACACTCCTGTCATCCCAGGAACAGTGTCTTGCGCAGTTTTTACTCCCGCTATTTTCTAAATCTCGGAAAAGAACGAGGGAGTCGCCCCGTTGCTGTACAATCAAACATGTGTTGATTTGCACAGACAACAGGCCACGGCTATGGAAGCAGCCTACCTCAATCGCCAGGGAGGAGTACGATCTGCGCAGCTTCTGAACGCAGCCAGGCGGCTGCTGTTCTGGGCGCGCACACACGTTGCTCTCATCAGAGCAATGTATATTCCCGGTGAACTGAACCGAGGGGCTCGCAGAGCGCAGCAGCCGTGTTATGCGAGGAGTACGGAGACTCAGACCTGTGTCACGCACACTGGCGCCTCAGTAGGATTTGGCTTTGGTGTTACACACACTAAGCAAAGCCCCATTTGAACCTTTAGACCAGGTTCCCCTTAAACTGTTGTCAGCCAAAGTAGTATTACTTTTGGCTCTAATAGCAGCGAGAAGGGTGAGTGATTTGTCTGCTCTCTCTGTGGCTCTGTCATGTCTCCAGATCCAAGGAGATGGCAGTTCAGCTGTTTTACGCCCTAACCCGGCTTTTATGCCAAAGGTCACAAGCTCTTTAGAGTCGAGAGTGATCACCTTGGATGGCTTCTTTCCCCCTCCTCTGGGGTGGATCCCCCGGAGAACATCAGTGCGCACCCCACCAGAGGAATGTCCTCCTCCACGGGTTTGCACGGAGGAATGTCAGTGGAAGACATTTGCACTGCTGCATCTTGGTCTTCCCCCTGTTCATGTATTCAATTGTATTTGAGGGATGTCTCCCATTCCTCTCTGACACACCCTGTACGGAGTGTCTTGTCAGAGTGAGTGACGTCAGGGATCCAGCTGTGCGCCTCTCTCCTGTCTCTCGGCACGCGGAGAGCGGCCCTTTTTCACTCTTATGAGAGGGATGTTTCCTTTTTTTCCTCTGACACATTTTGTACGGAGTGCCTTGTCAGAGTGAGTGATGTCAGGGATCTAGCTGTGCGCTCTCCTGCCTGTCTGCACGCAGAGAGCTGCTGTTCCCCCTCTTTTTGTCACTGGGCAAAGTATGACCTTCGTCTCTACTTTTTCACAGCGGCAGGTATGTATTGTTCCCAGCCTTCGTCCCCTCATGGAAAATATTCATGTTATGCTATATTCCAGGGACTGTGATGCGCCATTACGCATGGTGCAATAGGCATGGGTTATTATCTGAGCAGGTGTGTCTGTGCTTCTAGTACCGGGCGGACCTAGTGGGGCGCAGACTACATCATGCTTCGCCCTTAACCCAATAGCGATAGCCTTAGAGGGCGAAGCCATATACGAAATAGAACTGAAGTTACCTACTGTAACTCCAGCTTCTATGTTCATTGGCAAAGCCCTCTAAGTGCGGGGCCCCACTGGCTCCACGAATAGCTGAAGAAAAGTTATTTTGTACGGGAGCAGATTGTCGGGCCTCCTTCCTATTTATACCGGAAGGGAGCCCGAGGGTGGGGCCCACCTTGCGGGTGGGCGTGGACTACAAGTGTTTCATTGCTGCGCGGGTGCGCAGGGGGATTAGCGATAGCCTTAGAGGGCTACGCCAATACTCATAGAAGCTAGAGTTATAGTAGGTAACTTCAGTTCTCCCTCCTTCTTCTCCCCTTTTTTTTATGTTTGTTGTTGTCTGTCTGTCTGTCTGTGTGTCTGTCTTCCTGGCTGGGCGTAGTTGACCCACTTCTGTTTCCCGCCAACTCATCTTCTCAGCTGTTGATCATCATCCGGATTACAACTACTCACCTTCACCTGCATTTATACCCGGTTCCTCCATCCAGTATTCACCAGTTCGTCGTTTCACCATGCTGCTAATACGACTTGGTCAATTCGCTGTAGCTAAACTATATTCTCTGTGTTCTTGTTATCCTTACCTTGTGCTCTCTCTGTCCAGTATCCGTCTGCCACGTCCAGCCATCTACCCCTCGTCTGTGTTCCTCCGTGCTTCCACGCACACCAGCTCCAACCGGTAAACTCTCGCCAGCTCAGAATCCTCGGCTCATCTCGCCAGCGTACCTCCGTGCATCTCCGCACCTCCGCTGGTGATAAACCCTGGCCCAGGATTAAGTGGACATCTAATCCCTCTTTTTGTCTCCTGAAGGGTTTTTTGGTTAATAAACCTTTTTTACCACATAAACTCTGTCTCCTCTTGCTGGTGTTCAGCATTGTGAGTTCAATCCTGTGAACTCGTGGAGAGCGTAACAATTTCTTACTGGTCTTTTTATTCAGCTAAGCTACATCTGTGCTAACGATGCTATCCGTAGCATACAAGTTAAAACATAAAAACAAAACCATAAAATTAAAGTAAAATACTGTAACTGAAATAAAGTGTCACGTTACTGCTCTTACTTCATAGTTCACGGCATGGTAGGCGACGAGAGGGGTGGCGCCGAGAGTGTCACATTACTGCTCTTGCGGCATAGTTCACGGCATGGTAGGCGACGAGAGGGGTGGCGACGAGAGTGTCACGTTACTGCTCTTGCGGCATAGTTCACGGCATGGTAGGCGACGAGAGGGGTGGCGACGAGAGTGTCACGTTACTGCTCTTGCGGCATAGTTCACGGCATGGTAGGCGACGAGAGGGGTGGCGACGAGAGTGTCACGTTACTTCTCTCGCGGCATAGTTCACGGCATGGTAGGCGACGAGAGGGGTGGCGACGAGAGTGTCACGTTACTTCTCTCGCGGCATAGTTCACGGCATGGAAGGCGACGAGAGGGGTGGCGACGAGAGTGTCACGTTACTTCTCATGCGGCATAGTTCACGACATGGTAGGCGACGATCGACACGATTGGCTGCTCAGTTAGTTCAGTCTTTGTCACATATCACACTTCATCAGTGTTGTGCTAGTTACTGAAAACCAGTAACTAGTTACCATTACTAGTTACTTCATTTCAAAAGTAACTCAGTTACTTTACTAGTTACTTACACCAAAAAGTAATGCGTTACTGTGGAAAGTAACGTTTTTGTTACTTACAAAAAGGGCTCCCATTTATTATTCTCCAATGCAATAACAGTACTGAAATGAAGGCTTTCATTTCAGTACTGTTATTGCATTGGAGAATAATACAATCTGTTGATCAACTTGACATGCATTATATGCAATCTGGATTGCATCGATATTAGCTGGCTTTCCATTTTTGTATATTCTTTCTCCAGGTAGTTGGAAAAAGTTTTCCGTCCCATATGCCGTGTGCCGCCCGGACATGGTATCATGCTAACTAGCTCCCTGAAAGCGGGTGACTCCACTGTAGCAATAGCCTGCATGTGTTCTACAACATACCGTGCAATGGCTTTATCGACTTTTCCCTGGCTAGCAGTCCCTTGGTTAAAATCCAGCCGCTGTTGCTTAGGTGGAGGTGGAGTGGCGTCGGCTGAGTCTCTGTGGTCTTAGCTACTAGCTTCGTCCCAGCATGTTGTTTTTGCAGATGTTTTAAGAGATTTGAATTACTGGTTTGGGCAGTAGATAGGATCTTTGACCAGCCAAGACACAACTTACATTTAACTAAAACGTTATTTTCTTTGTGCTCGACAAAAGTGAAATAGTGAGAATATCTCCAGGTGGAGAAACTAGACTTGAGCTCCGCCGCCGCCATGATAGTCTTGTTAGTAAACAACACAAACACGCCCACAGCTCGTTTCCGCATGTGACACAGGAAGTATCTAAGTACATTTACTCAAGTACTGTACTTAAGTACAGTTCTCATCTCTGTTCGCCTGGCTGTTGACTATATGAAAAAAACTAACACAGTAACGGAGTAACGCACCATGTAGTAACGGTAACTGAGTTACTGAATTTAAAAAGTAATGCGTTAGAGTACTAGTTACTGCCAAAAATAACGGCGTTACAGTAACGCATTACTTTGTAACGTGTTAGTCCCAACACTGCACCTCATACACATGACACTTCCCAACCTATCGGCTCCGTATACAGTCGCAGCTGTGTGTCTGTGTATTCAACAGGATGTCTGCTGGAGGCTTATGGCGCATTTCCACTGCAGGGCCTTGCACGGCTTAGTACGGTATAGTTAGGCCTTGGTAGGCCAGGCTCACTTTATGCTGCGTTTTGTAGAGTTATATTTGTATTTATTCATGTTAGCAAACTATGGATAAGCTTAAAATGGGAATAATTTGGGTAAAACTGTGAGGTGGATATGGGGCCTGTTGACATGTGTTTTTTAGGACAAAGGAAGATGGGGGAAGGTGAGAGCATGTCCTGATTTGCATTCAACTTAGAACGAGCTACAGTGGTTGTGATATTAAGAGAGGTCCCTTGGGTTTCTCTGGTGGTTATCAATAGTAGCAGTTAAGTGAATACTGTTCAAACAATACCTGTGTTTGTGTTTTATATTGATTTCTCTGTTTTATCCTTTCATAAATGTAAGGACTACAAATGGCTATAAACATTCTGGGCTGGTTGGAGTAAACAGGGTTTTATTGCTCTGTGGGGGAGGTGTAGGTATGCAGGCCTTGAGACCTTTTGTTGTAAAGTGAGCCTGTTTGGTTTCCTGCTGGCCAGCGTTGCGTCTCCCAATGAGATGACCTGAAAAGATGACCAGCTGACCTAACACCAAACCCCTCCTTCTTACTCTGGTATATATCCGGTGGATCCCTGGCGTTCGGCCTCTCTTCACATGCTGCCCCCGAGCGAAAGAATCTCCGCAGCACGCGAACCAGGGCAGGAGTAAGCCGGCATTACTCCTTAAGCATTACAATATAACTGTAATATATCATGTTGTATTGTAATGATTGTATTGCATTGTCATATTGCCATTAAAGTAGATTATTGTTAACGGTTACTTTGTAGATATGGATTCCTTCCTGTATTATAACCAGCTTCATAGGAACGCGCGGAGATTTGAAAAGCGGACCAGTTATCCCTCCAAATCTCCAACAAAATGGTGACCCGACGTCTAGAGATAACGAAGCTGAGGAAGAATTCAGACGCTTTCAAACATCTCAGACAATCAGCAGGACTCTGCAACTTTGCAAATAAGGTAAGCAGACGATGAAAGTCGCCTGTCTGTAATTGGATACGTTAAAACTTTAGGATTGTCTGTAGGCGTTTCACAGTGTTTTTATAGTTTAAATGGAATATACAATGCATATTTTACTATGTTAGGAAAGTTATATACAAAACGTAAACGTTGATCGACAGGTAGACGAAAGTCCTGCGTGACGTAAAATAGAGCAGTTTGGCGTGGATCTTGTAAAGTTATATTTGTATTTATTCATGTTAGCAAACTATGGATAAGCTTAAAAAGGGAATAATTTGGGTGGAACTGTGAGCTGGATGTGGGGCCTGTTTGGACATATGTTTTTGAGGACAAAGGAAGATGGGGGAAGGTGAAAGCATGTCTTGAGTTGCCTTCAGTTTAGACATGCTACAGTGATTGGGGAAGCCTAAGGTCTAAGGGGTCTGTGATATTTGGGGCGGCCAATCAATGATGTCCGAATGGGAGGATCTGATAACTCCTCCCATTGACACAGAGTAGAAACACAGAAACACAGGCGGTGTTCAGCCTCTTTCCTCTGGCTGGCTCACGTGCAGGTAAATTCGGGATCCCAAAGATTAACTGTATTGAATTTGTACTGTATTGATTGTATTATTTTGTCATATTACCATTAAAGTAGATATTGTTTACTTGGTGGCACTGGATTTCTTCCTGTATTATAACCAGCTTCATAGGAACGCGCGGAGATTTGAAAAGCGGATCAGATATCCCTTTTAATCTCTAACAAGTGGTGACCCCGACGTCTAGATATAGCGAAGCTGAGGAAGAATCCAGACGACCGGAATGGGTCGAGAACAAACGCTTTCAAACTTCTCAGACAATCAGCAGGGCCCTGCACAACTCTACACAAAGGTACAGACGCCTGTTATGAAATTCGACTGTCTGGAATTGGATACACTAAAATTTTAGGATTGTCTGTAGGTGTTTCACAGTGTTTTTTAAAGTTTAAATGGAATATACAATGCATATTTTACTATGTTAGGAAAGTTATATACAAAACACAAACGTTGATCGCCAGGTAGACCAAAAGTCCTGCGTAACGAAAATAGAGCAGTTTGGCGCGGATCTGCAGGTAGAAAATTCCTGAGTGGCGTAGAGACGGGGCAGTTTGTGGGTGCGAGGTTTGACTCCTGCACGACAAAACCTGAAAACTCGATATATAAGATCGGGTCTCCGTCTAAAACTGGGGTAAATAACAGACTAAGGCTGAAAGCTAAAAGCCAGAGTTCTGTTATATACCAATCGAGGGAGAGAACGCGAACCTCACAAAATATTGTGACGGGACCGTCTCTCGTTTTCCCTTGGTCTGTAAACTTAATTTGAAAAGCTAAACGTGTGATAAAGGGCTTTTCACGACCTGGGAGTTCCCCATGGAATGGTCACATTCTTTCAGAGTGTCGAAGCATCATTCGGGTCCACTAGCCTGTTGAAATAAACATCACATTATAAAAGCTGGACAAACTGTACGGGGAATAAATCTGTGTGATTTTTCAATTGTCTCCGGGGATAAAAGAGGCACTCAGAAGAGTGAAGCTCATTTGTGGTCTGCTGCTGCCATCTAGTGGCTGAAAGGGGGTAACACACCCTTGACATTTGTATATATTTTAGCTTCAAACTTAGAGTTTCATCATTACATTGCTGGCCGGTATTGAAGACGGGAAGCACGTTAATAATAACAACGACAATAGCCCAGTATATGAATACAAGTGAACACATATTAATTAAGTCGGATAAATAAAAGCGAAGTGAATATGGAACGACAGAATGGTAAGGACTATTCTGAAATTCCAGGGAGTTACCGGGAGCAATGGGAACAGATTAAGAGATTGATTTTAAGTGGAATCAAACAGGGGGCTAAAGAAAAGGCTTGTACGGATCTCAGATTCCTACACGATACAATGATAACAGAGAATAAAGTGGGGGATGACGACACCGTAGGTAATTTGGGCACAGCATTGAATTTATATGAAAGACAGATTGTAAAGCAACTTGCACACCTAAACGAACAGAAGCCCAGATGGTTTGCCCGTAGCAAATGGAACAAGCAACAACAGGCACTAGATAGATTGAGGAGGGTTTGTCACAATGCTGCCCTCGTAATGATTGGAATTAATATTCCTCCCGTCACAGACCAAAATCTCCCGGGTGCAATGGCAATCCAAAGCCCCATAAAAACAGATGAAGTTAAGACTCTTCTGTTCCCTCATGGTATTAAAGACACAGAGGTGCCTACACATGGAGACATTCTGGACTATGTAGCAGAACGAGTCGAATATTTTAGAAGAATGCAAAATAATGTTGTCTCTAACTCAGAGCAGAAATCTCTAACTACGCCCATACAAAATCCGGCTATTCCCACCCGCTCCTCTCTCCTTTACCCGGATTTAGGTAGTCTGACTACACAGCCCCCTCCCCCTTATACTCTACCCGACGACAGCGCAAATAAATTGCAAATGATGGTGGCAGATACATCGGACACAGAAGGAGAGGAGGCGGCCATAAGCGTAGGGAACTATAGGATGGTGGGAACAGTAGCGTTGAGTCCGTTAAGGGGCGTCCCTACTCCAAAGAAAAGACTAAATGTTAAACAAAAACAGGTTTCCTCCCCGTTAGACAGAATGGACAGCGCACACACCACGCGGAGGCCTAGTTCTAACACAGACCAGGAGGGGGTTTCCCCGAGCAGGGACAGTCGACCACTTGATAAGGAGCTCACCTCAGAAAAATTGACTTCCCTTCTGACAAATCTTACAGATAACCACTCAGGCGCTACACAGGCAGACACAACATACACAACTGACCTCCTAGATGAGAGGGAAATACGAGAAAGGCGGTGCTATGAACAACAGATTCAAGATAGACGCATGGAGGAAGACAGGAGACAGGAACAGAGCGGATATGAGGGCTCGCTAGAAGATATAGAGAAGGGGGAGAGATGTGATCCTTTTCAGAACAGATCACGCCAAACGTATACGTCTAATTACCCAGGTGTTGAGGGGGGGGCATCGGGCCATGAAAGTGGGGAAGAGACGGCGAACCACAGAAGTGATAGAAAGATAGCGGGCCATAAAAGGGATAGGGAAACAGCAAGCCATGAAACTGGGGGGTTTTACAATGGAGCAGGTGGCCAGGGTCGTAAAGACAGCTCTCAGGAAGAGGAAGACAGCAGGAGGGCGAGGTGCAAAGTTAAGCAGATATCTCTGACAGGAACAATAAGTGAACTAGTGGAAGTAGATAAGGTTCTTTCAATGCCCCGTAACAGATTAAGGTCTCACCACACCGCAGAAGACCCCACCAAGCATGCTTTTATGTATCCAGTATTACAGGCGCCTTTAGTGGCCGCGCAAAACGGGAAGACGGCTTATCATCCTTTCACACTAGGGGACATACATGCGCTGATCGATAAAATGCCGTTGCCTACTGAGGGAGGGAGACATTGGATGCGAAGGTTTGCGGACATGGCTGTAGGACAGACTATCTGTCTGGGAGATTTCAGGAGAATACTAGCACAACAGACTTCCTATTATGAGGTAGAAAGAGTTGAGGATAGATCAGGAACATCGACAATGAAAGATGACGTGCCTATTTCCTTTGACGATGTTCACAGCAAGCTGGGCAAAGCAATGAGAGAGCATTTCCCACAGACAGGGGGAGGTTACGGATCACTGTCATTTACATTTACACCTGGAGAGGCTGCAGCAACCATGTTGCTCAGGGCACGCCAACAATACACAATGGCAACTGACTACAGTCCAGATAATAATGACCAACATATACAGATGTTCCGTAAAGCAGTGCTTGCGGCAGTGCCGAAAGAAATTAAAAGTCTGATGGAGGACAATCCAGAGGTAGATCAGTTAAACACACAGACGTGGGAACGTCATTTAGCCCATCATTTAAGTAAATTCAACAAACAACATACAGAGGTTAAAACTGAGGAAGAGGAGTTGAGGGTGCAGTTACTGCGAACGCAGCTGGAAATAGCCCGGAAAACAGTTCAGAATGACAAAAAGAATGCCAAACAGTTGATTGTTCACCCAGTAGCGCCGGCCGCGCAGCCACAGGGGCAGCAAAACCCAAAAGGGGGCCTTTCCAACCAGGGTCCGCCCTATAGTCAGCCCCAATTTGGCTACAATAATAACTCTTGGCAACAGAGGGGCGGGTTCAGAGGAGGGGTCAGAGGTCGAGGTGGCTTTGGGATGACTCCTAGATTGGAATACGTGAAGGTGTGTTTCATTTGCGGACAGCCAGATCACTGGTTCAAGCAGTGCCCACATGGAGCCCCACCTGGAAGGGGGCGGGCTAAAGGGGGGAACGGATCGGAGAAACCATATATCCAGACACCCCAGGAGGCTGTCCCATTGCCGCAACAACCGAACCAGGGTCACATTGCCCCTAATGCTATGGCCGCCCCCTATGGCCAGTTTGTCCTATATGAGGGGGAATACTACGAAGAATGAAGACGCCCAGGGAACCCTGGATGTACGGGCCTGGCGGATCCATACATTAATATGACTGTTAAAGACTCAAACCTACCATTCCTTGTTGATTCAGGAGCAAGATATTCCACCATCAATTCTCCCGTCTTCAAGGCGTCCAAAACATCTACAACAGTCTCAGTCATAGGGTTTTCGGGAAAAATAGAAATAATACCGCTTTCCACGCTGTTATCCACCAAGATAGCAGGACAGACATTCTTACACCAGTATATTCTTGCACCAAAAAGCCCGGCTAACCTCATGGGTAGGGATATTCTGATCAAAGCGAATGCCTCCATCCTCTGTTCCCCGGATGGACTGATAATATCATTCCCAAATGGCACAACCATCAATTGTTCGTCTGCTACCATAACATCAGGTTCTCAGATGATGTTGGCCCAGTCCACTGAGGCAGAAGCAACCCAACATGCCACTATATTCTGGGGACTGTTGGACCGACCACGGGACAACACACCTGGACTGTATTCCATTTTTCAACAATGGAAGCCATGGATTAACCTCCTCAGGCCTTATGGCCCCCCTCCAGACCCCCCCCACCTGACGCTGAATTATGATAGAAAAGACGACCTAAGTTATGAATATGAGTATGATAATGAGGTGTCTATGGCCGTGTGGGACGTTACCACGACAAATCTCTTTGTGGGACAGGCGGGTGTGGCTGCGTCGGTTGAGCTCTCTGAGGAACAACTGTACTGGTACCGTTTGTCTGCTGAGTCCACACCGCACATTACATTAGCTATCAAAAAGAGTTATGAAGCTAAAGAACTTGGTCCCATGGTAAAGACGCTGCTAGAAGTCGAAGATTGGGAACCTACGCAGATCGCAGCACTGACATACTCTCCCTCACACAGAGCGTATCGTCTTAAAATCTACACACAAGAATGCATCCACATGGAAAGACACGAAGTAGATAGACATCATGGTAGGGAAAAAACTGACCATGCATATACAGTTGACATGTTGCGTGATCTCCCGTCTAACCTGTGGGCGTCGCACTCTCATGATGTAGGTTTCTGCTTAAAAGCCACACCAGTAACATTTGAGGTCAGCAGCTCTGTGCCTGTGAGCCGGTCACAATACCCGATCAAGCCACAGGCAAAAGGGGGTGTTGACAAGGCAGTTGAGGGACTGAAGAAAGCAGGGGTGTTAGAACCCTCACAAAGCCTTTGGAATACTCCCATACTTCCTGTATCAAAATCTAGCGGGGAGTACAGAATGGCTCATGATTTGAGAACCATTAATGCTATTACGACTACAGCTCTGATACCAGTTCCTAACCCCTACACGGCTATCTGTAATGTCTCACCTGAACATACATGGTTCACCTGTATTGACCTAGCCAACGCTTTCTTCTGCATACCTCTGGCAGAGAGTATGAGACCTATTTTTTCTTTTACAATAGGAGGGGAGAAACTACAATACACAAGACTACCACAAGGCTTCAGTTTGTCTCCAGGAATATTCAACAAAGTGCTCAGGGAACAGCTAGAGGGCGTTACATTGCCAGTGGGAGTAGTATTAATACAGTATGTAGACGACCTTCTCATCGCAGCACCTTCTGCAGCCTCTTGTTTGGAGGCCACCAGACACCTACTGGTGCGCCTCCACACATCAGGGTTCAAAGTCTCCAAGAAAAAGCTACAATGCACCCGTAAAGAGGTGACATTTTTGGGCAGAGTGATTTCCCCAGCAGGCACGGGCATGTCAGCAGCGCATCAGGAACACATTTTGAACCACCCGAAACCCAAGACAGTCAAAGACATGTTGTCTTTTTTGGGCCTCACAGGCTACAGCAGACACTACATCCCAGAGTATAACCCAAGAACAGCTGAACTCAGAAAACTCATCAACGAGAAAGGCATGCGCAATCTCACTGCCACACTAGACTGGACACAAGCGGCAGAAGCTGCGTTCATTTCTCTCAAACAATCCATGTCTCAAGTCACGGCTCTCGCCGCGGCATCCTATGCATTACCATTCTTTCTTGATGTTTCTGAAAATGAAGACACAGTAAATGGGATTCTTTTTCAGAAAAAGGGGGGTTGTAGGACAATATTGATGTATGTCAGTGTTACACTGGACAGAGTGGAAAACAGAGAACCTCCCTGCATGAGACACGCGGCAGGTACAGCACGTATCTTAAACAAGATTTCACACATTGTGATGGGCCATCCTTTGACAGTACTGACAACACACAGCATTGTCTCTTTTGTGAACTCAAGTGCATTCACAATGACTTCAACGAGACAAACAAGGCTGGAGAAAACTCTGACAAAGGCACACATCACATACACACACGAAGGAGTTAACAGCGCAGACACCATAGGTAGCGGAGAGCCCCATAGGTGTGAGGAAAGAATCATTCAAGATGTGAAGCTAAGAATAGATCTCAGAGACGAGCCCATCCCACAGGCAGAAAACCTGTTCACAGACGGCTGTTGTTTTAGACACCCCCAAAACGGCCTCCAAGCAGCCTATGCCGTGGTAAAACAAAAACCTGAGGGAAACTTTGAGGAAGTATCAGCTGGGGAAGTAACAGGGAAAGTATCAGCACAGTTGGCAGAAGTAATGGGAGTCATCGCAGCATTAGAGCTATCAAAAGGAAAGGATGTAAACATCTACACTGATTCAGCATATGTCCACGGCGTAATTCACGTGGAAATGCGACAATGGTTGAGAGCAGGATTTGTAACGTCCACAAATACCCCCATCAAACATGAGAAAGAGATCAGAAGGCTTGCAGAAGCAGTAATGTTGCCCAACAAGTTAGCTTTACTTAAGTGTAAAGGTCACAACGCAGAAAACAACTACTTGGCTTGGGGTAACAATGCAGCGGACAAAGCAGCTAAAGAGAAGGCAGGATATACACCATGGTATCAAATGCTTGTCTTAAAATCCGCTGACTTGCTGCCCGCAATAACAGATGAGACGCTTAAAGAAGCTCAAGAAGCGGGGTCTCCTCAAGACAAAAAACTATGGTCAAACCGGGGAGCTACCAACAAAGAGGGGATATGGTACTCCCCAGATGGGAGACCGGTTATACCCCCAGAGTGGATAAGATCCATGCTTAAAGAAGCACACGGCCCAACGCATTGTGGTAAAACTCAGATGAACAGGCACCTGACCCACTGGTGGCACCCATACCTACCAGACATGATAGCAAATCACCTAGAAGAGTGTGTAATTTGCTTAACCCATAACATCAGAGCCACTGTGAAACCACACCAGGGAAAGTTTCCTTTACCTAAGATGGCAGGAGAAGAAATCATCATTGACTACACTGACATGATTGACAAAGTAAGAGGATTCAGATATTTGTTAGTAGTAGTAGATGGATACACAGGTTGGCCAGAAGCTATCCCTTGCAGAAGAGAAGATGCAGACTCAGTGATCAAATTCCTAGTCACGCATTACATTCCATTACATGGATTTCCTAGGAAAGTGAGGTCAGACAATGGCAGCCATTTCAAGAACCATGACCTACGCACAGTAGAAGAGTCCCTAGGACTAAGACACAGTTTTGGAGCAGTTTATCATCCACAGTCTCAGGGAAAAGTGGAAAGGATGAACCAGAACTTAAAACAAAAACTCAGCAAAGCATGTGAAGAGACGGGCATGAAATGGGTAGATGCATTGCCTCTGGCTCTTCTGTCAATCAGGAGCTCCATTAACAAAGGGACAGGTTTCTCTCCATTTGAGCTCACTTATGGTCACCAGTTCCCAGGTCCAGGAGCCCTAAGTGTAGGAAAGGAAGTAGAGGTTCTGAGTTCGAAACCATACTTCCAGCAACTTAAGGGATTAGTGGCAGATTTTTCCACCCAGGTTGCAGAGGCAAAAGGGGGACCCGAGAAACACGAAGCGAACACTGCGGAGTTCGTCTGGCTGAAAGCGATCAGACCCAAGTGGCTGAGACCCAGGTTCTCTGGACCCCATCGGGTGATGCAGAGGACATCTCACGCTGTCCGCTTGGAAGGGAAAGGAGACATCTGGTACCACTGGAATCAGTGCGCAGTGGGGAAACCTCCGGGAAGGACCCTAGACGACATCATCACGGACGTAGTCCGCGCAGAGGAGGAGGAACCAGAGGACAACACTCCTATCTCCGACCCAGAAGTCGCCATAAGCGGGCGGGCTGAAGAGGACGGCGAGGAACGGTCCTGAGGGAACGAGGCAGAGCGGGGTGGATCAACGCTTCCAGATGGCGTCTGTCTCCTCCACCGGAGGCTGGCGTGTGAAAGCTGTCATCATCCTCCTCGTGCTGGGCCTGCTGTACCTGTCCAAGGTAGCCCCGCTTGATGAAGCTGTGACCATTCCAACGACAGGTGGCCCAGACTCTGAGGGCAAAATCACACCAACGGGCCAATCAGTGCCTAGCGACAAAGACAGGTTGTTTCCAATCACCACACTAACATTCAGTACAATGAGAGAGAGACACAGAGAGAGAAGAAGGAGGAATGCCCCTCTCTCTGCTCACGAACCACAGAAGATTTCTTTTGACTGCCCAACTGCAATATGTAACTCACCAAACTGTGTTATTACCTACCCTGTGTTTTTAAGCAAGGGTGGCGACTACACGGTGTGGGAAGCGTATCCAGGGACGCAGTATCAGGAGTTCCGGGTCTCGTCGGGGATGGTAAGAATAACACTCAACACCATTGCAAATATGCCCCCAGAACTGTGGTGTAGCACGGCAGAACAGTTAAAATATGAGTCCCAGTGCACGGCACGGAAGCCAGATTACAAAGCTCCCAATTCGGGGGTCACTGGATGTGCATTTATTGAACCAGAGCATGAAACAGATTTTTCTAATTTAGGGGTCGCCGGACACGCCTCTATTAGAACATATATTGAACCATATCATGAAACAGGTTCTCCGGAAAAAGCCCTAATATCCACTCCACTTAAACAAACAGGAGAGGATGTAGATTCTTCAAAAAAGGCCTTAATCGCTCCACCTAAACTAACTAAAACCAATTCGGCAATGAGTTTAATGTTAGACTATGCACATGAACGCAATGTTAGCAACTGTTGGCTGTGCCAAAACATGCCAGAATCCGTACATTCTCCCATGTTTAGCCCAATTCCTTTCACGAAAGCGGACTACGGTTTAGTTAGCTGGAATGACATAGCATCCCGCATTGGAGATGAGGCCGAGGATTGTTACACTCCTTCGTATCCAATAAACTCTGAGAAACCTCTACAATACAAGGGTTTAATCTCGCTCATTGTGGAGACAGTAAATAAGGATTACCTGCCAGAGGGGTTCAAACAGTTGACGGTCCTAAGACTAATATATGTGAAGAAATATATTAACCTAGCTTTTGAATACAGATTCCAATTAGCTCTAGCCCAGACTAATTGCTCGGTTAACTTTACCAGTCCAATATGTACACTGCAACCACACACTCCATCTTTATTAGTTGAGGCTTTGGTAACAGTAGTGCCCTGGTTCGGCTCCAGAACAGTGGACTCAGTTGAGGTTAAAATACATGACTGTTCGCAGCCATTACCCTTAGGTAAGTCCCCTACCCGTGACTGTTCTGTCTATGTTCCCCCAGTTGTAGTACATGAGTGGAAGAATGTGTCCATCTGTTTCCAGAATGAAAGAGGATCTCTTACCTCTCCAGATGTGGGCCACAGCGACTGTAATACCGTAATAAAGGTGCAGTTAGCCAGAACGCCCCTCCCGCAGAGGGTTTACTTAGTTTGTGGGGACCGAGCCTATGGCTGTATGCCTTATGACATTTTCTATGGCACCTGTTACCTGGCCTATCTAATCCCTTTAATCCGTAAAGTGAAGACTGATGAGATTGCAGCTATACTTCCCTCTCTACATAGAAACAGCAGGTCGATTACAGAAGGACAGCGGATGGCTAGTCTATTTTTACCATGGTACGGTATTTATGTTTCTCAGCAGGAAATTGTGGCATTGTCCAAAGTAGTGGAAAATCACTTAAATGCATCTAACACAGCCATGTTAGCCGAACATAAGGAATTACAGGAGGTTAGGACTGTAGCATTACAAAACCGTATGGCACTGGATCTTTTATTAGCCGCCCAGGGGGGCACATGCAAGGTGATTGGATCTGAGTGTTGTTCTTTCATCTCTGATGCTACACCTGAGGTCATGGATATGGCTCATGATACCGCCAGGGGGATAAAAGAGTTGCATGAAACTCATGGGTTTACCCTTGGGGATTTAACTGGAACTTTTGGATCGTGGGGTGCGGGGTTGGTTAAATTTGCAGTGACCGTTTCAATGTTTATCTTAGTTGTGCTAATTGTGATAATCTGCTTGGTCACTGTAGTTAAACTAGCCATACGAAAGATGACCAAAACCGCCCTCCAGGCTCCACAGAGACTAGTGGGATATTCCACAGTGGATGACTCCGTGTTGATGTACGACGCCCAGCTTTCAGATCCGTGGGGCACAATCACGGCTTCTGCTCCATGGGAACCCCCACAAAATGAATGACAGGTTGATTAAAATTGACACTCAGAATGTAGAAGATGTATATAGATTTTACCTTTTCGGGTTTTTACACTACGCAATAAATGTCTGATTCTTCTTTTTCAGATTTTTAAACAATGTATTTGACTAAAATGAATGTATAGATAAGTGCCTTACTTTTGACTAAAGCGTAGTGAAGTAATGTTAAAGCTTGAGGACACTGCAATTTTGCAGATTACGGATTAATCGAATCACCACTGTGAATGCTATACTTTGAACTGTGAATTTCAACTGGACCTTTACAATCCAGATTTTATACCTCAGGTGGATTGCTAATAATCCTAAATGTTAAATGTGTTTTTACTATAATTGTCTTGAAGCAAATCTTTGAGATGCAAGCTATTTTTAAAGTTCGTAATTTGATGATTAAGGAGGACTAAATGATAAATGATATATTTTACTATTTTCTTCTATATATTTTTTGGTATGTTTATTTTTGTGCTATTGATGGACGATTTGTCTAAACACTGAGGATATATTTTGGTATTTCTACACGGTCATATGAAGTTGATATGTGGAGCCATTCCTGAATGTTTAAATAGTCTGAATCCCAGGTTATAATGTGAGTGTCTTGAAATAGTTGATCTCTTAAAATGAGACCAAAAGGGGGATTTGTAAAGTTATATTTGTATTTATTCATGTTAGCAAACTATGGATAAGCTTAAAAAGGGAATAATTTGGGTGGAACTGTGAGCTGGATGTGGGGCCTGTTTGGACATATGTTTTTGAGGACAAAGGAAGATGGGGGAAGGTGAAAGCATGTCTTGAGTTGCCTTCAGTTTAGACATGCTACAGTGATTGGGGAAGCCTAAGGTCTAAGGGGTCTGTGATATTTGGGGCGGCCAATCAATGATGTCCGAATGGGAGGATCTGATAACTCCTCCCATTGACACAGAGTAGAAACACAGAAACACAGGCGGTGTTCAGCCTCTTTCCTCTGGCTGGCTCACGTGCAGGTAAATTCGGGATCCCAAAGATTAACTGTATTGAATTTGTACTGTATTGATTGTATTATTTTGTCATATTACCATTAAAGTAGATATTGTTTACTTGGTGGCACTGGATTTCTTCCTGTATTATAACCAGCTTCATAGGAACGCGCGGAGATTTGAAAAGCGGATCAGATATCCCTTTTAATCTCTAACAATCTGCAGGTAGTTTATTCCTGAGTGGCGTGGAGATGGTGCAGTTTGTTTGAATGCGAGGTTTGATTCCTGCACGACAAAACCTGGAAACTCGATATATCAGATCGAGTCGCCGTTTAAAACTGGGGTTTAAATAACAGACCAATGCTAAAAGCTTAAAGCCAGAGGTCTGTTATATATTAAATCGAGGGAGAGCGTTTCCCTTTGTCTGGAAACTTCTGCTGCTGCCATCTAGTGGCTGAAAGGGGGTATCACACCCTTGAAACTTCTGCTGCTGCCATCTAGTGGCTGAAAGGGGGTATCACACCCTTGAAACTTCTGCGAGCTTAGAGTTTAATCATTACATTGCTGGCCGGTATTGAAGACGGGAAGCACGTTCCCAGTATATTAATTATAACTGATTTTGGAAAACTGGTACAAACAATAAGGGATTGAACATTTTTTACAACGACAGCACCAGGAGATGAGTAAACTCAAGAATCTGTAGAGTGTAAATACATTGTGCAAAACACATTTTACACTCGAACTGTTTGCACATCATAGACAAGGAATTTAGACAATATAAATAAATGTTCAGAAAGAAGACATAGGCCTACACTTGATTCAAATTTAATTACTGTGATCCGATTGGTGTGCTCTGCAGGTTTACTATTGTTCGAAGTAACTGGGATTTTAAATGAGAGAAGATATGGAGATGTTCTTTCATAGTGTGTGGAATATGTGATGCTGGAAACATGTAAGTATTTCGGAGTTGTGTTGGGTAAATATGTAACAATGGATGAAACCATTTTTGGAGTGAGTTTTTGTAATATCATAAGTAGACATTAATTATGTTGTTTAGATGGCATTTAACAACTAAGACAGATAGTATGATTAGAAAGAGACAGAGTGGAAAGGGTTGGATTTATTTGACATCAGTGTGCAAGACTTCTTATAGGTGTCCCGAGACCTGGACTCCCCCTCTGAGTTAGAAAGGCTTTGATCCCGACCCTCCAAGCAGACAACGAGACCTAACCCAACAGGAGACTCCTCCTTCTCCATCGTACAGACAGAGAACCAGAGCTGAACCAACAACGACCTGAGGCATCCAGAATCAAACCAGCATGCTGACAAAGAGGCAAACTCTCATCGGTCCCTCAAACAGGACATGCACAATAGACATGAGAGCAGAATCCGCCCTCCATAAAAACAGCAGAGAGACTGTAAAGGAGGAGTGCAACAACAGTGGCATGATGGGGCTGCAGATGTGACTGGGCCAATGGCTGCCTACAAAAGTTATAGTGGATGGATTCAACAGCTGATGGACTGAAGAGAAGACAGAATCAGAGGAGTTGGCATGGTCGATTAGAAGTGAGGAGGCCGGGGTCACGGCTTGAGAAAACCAGGGGAGGAGGAAAGGAGAACGGGAATGAGTGAGTTACACATAAACACACTTATTCACAAAACGCACATTTAAATAACTTGAATTAACTTCATAAATACGTAAAGACAGAAAGATGTATTAATCATTTGGTAAATTAAAAATAGCAGTAAAGAGGAAACTATTAAAGTAAAATGATAATCATCCTAAAACACACTGACAGAGTAGAACCATATTCTTCAATATTTTCATCATGTTAACAAATCATTCTTTAAGAGATTTTTATTCACGTGTGAATAAAGTAGTGATCTCATTGGTTACAATATTGATCACCATTAAAAGAATAGTTTTAGGAACCACTCTATAAGACAAATCTTTATTTGTATTAATAATGTTAAAAAGGGAGCTGGTGCCAAGCCACATATTAAATTCCAATCTAAAGTGTTGATTTCACCATTGTGGCATAGTTATTACCATAGGACTTCGGTTTTAATTGTTGCATGTTCGGACACCCAAGGTTCCACACACTGCTGAGGGACTTTAACATTGTTTTTTAAGTAGACCAGAATTATAATGAGCTATGAAATGCAGAGCGACACAGATCCTAGTAATGTTTTGACTCAAGATAATAGTTATGTACACAAGTTTCTGAAATAGATCATTAGACATTTTAATACTAATTAGGTGTAAATGGATTGCAGTAGTAGTGGTACTCGAAGGAAGTGAGTTTTGTACCAAGTTTCAGGAAAAGTGGGAGGCAGAAGTCCCAATGACAAGTGAGAATCATCTTGAAAATCATAGTTGAAATCGTGACATATTTTTGTAGACAAAGGATACTGGCCTATGCTGAAATGTCAAAGTCTCTGCAGAGCACGACACATGGCCAAAAAAGACGGAGACCAACTGACCTTTGACCCTGACCGACAGTGTAACTTGACAAGGCACTGTGGATGACTGACTGGGGTGAACCTGACCAAACTTGACATGACAACCAGACAGTGTGAGTGTGAATGAATGCCGGCATGTGATCAGTGTAACTGCATGATTCTAAAACAATAACTAACCAAGCATGTTTTTGGACTAACATATTATTTTGGAGCTCCAAGGGAAACGAGAGGTTTCCTAAAAATTCCACAAAAAGGGGAAACCGCACATGTGATATTTTCCTCTCACATGAGTTGGCGGTTTGCAAATGTAAAACTACAATCTGAAGATTCTGTTTCTTTTAGGCCGGAAGGACGGAGAGGAACACTTATTTTCACTGAAGTGTTCACTGTGGAAATAATGATAATGATGTCAAATTTAAAATAATGTTCGTTATGTCCCTAACCAATTACCTGACAGTTTTTGTTCCCCTCCCATTACAGGGGTTTGTTACACATGATTTCATGTGTAAAAGGGGGGAGTGAGTATAATGTATAAATGTCAACATGGCTGTAAAATTCACAATTTAAATTTTTCTTTTAAGGATTGACAGAAACCTTCCGCCCCAACCCAGATGTTCAAACTGAGCATTGAATGTAATTAACCTGCTCCATATCTGGGGATAAGATACTGTTTGATGAATGTTGAGATGTTTCTAAATATTGATTTGAATTATAACAGGTAACAAAGAAGCAGTGGCCAAGGGGCTACTGTGAAACCGAAGAAGTTGACCTGTGATAATGAAACAATTTTGTAATATTTTAACAGACATTAGTAACTGAGGTTTGAAATGTAGAAAGAACATATTACAGTTAAAGCTAAAACATAGTAGTGTATTGAGACAGAATTTAATTTAGACAACATCATGTAACTAGCCTGGTAAAGAAGTAAAAGCCATATACTTTATTATTTAGGTCATTATGGGGATATACATTTCATCTAAATTTATAATAGAAAGACATTTGATGACAGTTTGTTGGAATTCTGTATTCATTTTTTCAGCGTGATAATATCTAAGCACTGACAGGTAGAAGCAGTATCACCAGGAAATCATTCACTTTGTTAGTATCGTGATTTTGGTTGTTTTTGAATCCATAACATTAGTGTGTTTCTTTGCCAGAAACATTAGCAGTTCATATTATATTTGGATTTTAAATAGGATTTCATTTAAAAATAAACACGGATGCTTGTCAGAAATTCAGAGCTATTGAAATATGTTATTTAGTTTACCTAAAGATGTTGAGGTTCTTATTTAGTTGGCACAATCCAAGTATTAAGATTCTGAAGCTGCACTGGCAGATAGGAGGTCTACAATTAATTTGGAAAACCTGTTCACAGACGTCTGTTGTTTCAAGACACCCCACCAAGAGGCTCCAAGTGGGTCAAAACAGCTGAGCGTAGGCTTGAGGGAGTTGTATCAGATTTCTCCACACAGGTCGCTGGCGCCAAAAGGGGGACCCGAGAAGCACGAGGCCGACAGCAGAGTTCGTCTGGCTGAAAGTCATCAGGACAAAGTGGCTCAACCCCAGGCTCTCCGACCCCGACCGAGTGACCCAGCGGACCTCTTATGCCGTCTGCCTGGGAGAAAAGGGGGACAGCTCGTACCACGGGAGCCAGTGTGCGGCGGGGAAACCACCTACTAGGACCAGGGGACGACATCAGGACGGACGTGGCCCTGGCAGACGTGGACTACTCGGAAGCAGCAGACTGGAGGAGCAGGACCCTGGAGACATCTCTACAGCATCGACCCGGAAGCCGCCATCAGCGGGCCGGAGGACGAGGAGGAGGAAGACATCTCTCTAGCAGGCAGCCCAGAAGCTGCTGTCAGCGGATTGGGGGACAAAGACACGACAAGCCAGGACGGCACAGGGGACTTGTCGAGGCAGCAGAGGAGTCTACTTCGCTCTGATCAGTTCTACCCGTGAAGGGAAAGCTGCATCTCCCCCTCCCTATTAGCTGTCCTTGTGGGCTATTCCTCCGGGGGGGGGGGGGGGGGCTGATGATTCTAGCACTCAGCTACCCCCTCATGGTTCCTTCACTGCCATGGAAAGTGGTGTTCTGTCTCCATGAAGGTTTCAAGTACTCTAAATACCAGCTTCGGATGGATTTACGGACACAGTAGAAAAGAATGACCGTGGGTATATTTCAAAATGCCTTGTCTAAGTTTATCTCTGGAGAAGGAGATAAAAAGGGGGATTTGTAGAGTTATATTTGTATTTATTCATGTTAGCAAACTATGGATAAGCTTAAAATGGGAATAATTTGGGTAAAACTGTGAGCTGGATATGGGGCCTGTTGACATGTGTTTTTTAGGACAAAGGAAGATGGGGGAAGGTGAGAGCATGTCCTGATTTGCATTCAACTTAGAACGAGCTACAGTGGTTGTGATATTAAGAGAGGTCCCTTGGGTTTCTCTGGTGGTTATCAATAGTAGCAGTTAAGTGAATACTGTTCAAACAATACCTGTGTTTGTGTTTTATATTGATTTCTCTGTTTTATCCTTTCATAAATGTAAGGACTACAAATGGCTATAAACATGCTGGGCTGGTTGGAGTAAACAGGGTTTTATTGCTCTGTGGGGGAGGTGTAGGTATGCAGGCCTTGAGACCTTTTGTTGTAAAGTGAGCCTGTTTGGTTTCCTGCTGGCCAGCGTTGCGTCTCCCAATGAGATGACCTGAAAAGATGACCAGCTGACCTAACACCAAACCCCTCCTTCTTACTCTGGTATATATCCGGTGGATCCCTGGCGTTCGGGCCTCTCTTCACATGCTGCCCCCGAGCGAAAGAATCTCCGCAGCACGCGAACCAGGGCAGGAGTAAGCCGGCATTACTCCTTAAGCATTACAATATAACTGTAATATATCATGTTGTATTGTAATGATTGTATTGCATTGTCATATTGCCATTAAAGTAGATTATTGTTAACGGTTACTTTGTAGATATGGATTCCTTCCTGTATTATAACCAGCTTCATAGGAACGCGCGGAGATTTGAAAAGCGGACCAGTTATCCCTCCAAATCTCCAACAGTTTCCATTACAGTTTAGGAACTGGGGTAGTAACTATAGTAACGCAGTGTAGGCGGAGCCGTGACGTCATCTTCAATCCGAAACACAAAACCAACATCAGCCGTTAGCTGTTAGCCATCAGAGCTCACAGCTCCTCATATCTGTTCAGAAACTAGACAAAAGTTAAACAAGTTCAAACCACAGACTGTGTGTATATAGGGGAGACCAGGGACAGTTGCAACACTTTTCCACAATAAGTAAAAAACTATTTACAATAGGATAGCCATTTTGCTATATTATACATTATCAATATGTCAGCTACTGAAACAATGTATTTAAGATGTTTTTATGAAATAAGTAAACGTTTGGAAAATGTATTTAAAAAAAACAACTCAACTGTTACAACTATCCTTGTGTACAGGGACAGTTGTAACACATGCCAGGCACGGTTGTAACATGTTAATAACGGTTACTTTTTTCACACTACATGACAACAAATAGGGAAAGCTGTCAAATTCTAAGGCAACAAGATTTGAATGGGGTTTCACACATCCTCCAACAAACAATGAGCAATGAACAGGATAACAGATAACACACACAGCATCATCCTCTGTGAAGGATTAAACTGTTCTCTGAGAGGTGCTTCTACCTTAATTATGTGGACCTACCTCCTTTGAGCTGAGACCATAATATAAATCAGCTGCCTCCATCAGGTAGTCTCTCAAAAGCATCTCCTGCTCTGTTGAGAACACCTTCTTTGGTGTCCAGTAGCCTACTCTTTGGGGTGATTTGGATCCCTGACTCTCCAACCTCAGTCTCCTTTTATGGAACCGGTACAGGGTGACATGGCATATATCCAGGGACTTTGCCACTTCCCTGAATGATTTGCCCTTCTCAACTTCATTTGAGGCCCTCTGCAGTAGAGCAAGTGGCACTCCCCTGTCTGTCTTCCTCTTTCTGACATTTGGCATACTGTAAACACACACACACACTTTAGGCCTACTGTACAGTATTTTATTCTGTTTATTTTTACAGGGACAATGCACACCAATCAACAATACAACTGCATGCTGGAATGAACAATTGATCATTCAAGCAAATTAGCCATCATTGTAAATGTGCCATGTTACAACCGTCCCGTTACAACCGTCCCAGGACCACCAGTCTTGCTTTCACCCCCTGTGAACCTGCCTGATTGCTAGCTTGACCCATATTTAGCTAGTTATATTTGTAGCTTACAAAACAGTGATTCTAATAATACTAGTTTGGATTCCTTGACATTTGAACTCAAGACGGTATCCAAAAAATACATCATATAATTTTAGTTAATATTTTACCTCAGAAACACACTTTTGCTGATATCTTATGCGAGAAATTCAAACGTGGCTCCTTTTTTTCTCAGCGATCTTACCATCTAACTGCGCATGTGCAGAGTGAGTTTCATCACTCTAGCTTGTGTGTGATTGGAAATATTGAAGGTGTTACAACCGACCCATGTTGCAACTGTCCCTGGTCTCCCTACTATATATACTGCGTTAGCTTAGCCGATCTCCATTCAGAAAACACGCATTTTAAAAGGTTTTTCGCCTGCCGTCTTGTCTGCAGACTTGTCAAAGCATTAATTCATGGTTTTTACTAACCGGTATCAGTATGTTGTTACTTCGGCATCATTTTGAAACGTGTATTACAATTAAATCAAGGTCAAATATGTTAATTTTGTTGTAGTTGCCAGCGATTCTCTCTCTAGTTTAGCATACTCCGCCCGGTTGTTGGCCCGGAAAGAACCTCGATTTCGGAGAGCCAGAAAACTGTGAAAAAGTACCCGCTAGCCGGAACTATGCCTAGTGGAAACGCAACCAAAAACGGGCCGGGCACGGCATGCTTAAACCATGCTCCGTGCTGTAGTGGAAAGGCACCATTAGAGTAAAGTTGTTATATATATAATACATAATGGCACTGTTCTAACGGTAAATACTTAAGAAAGAACATGTCAAGCTATGTGCTGTATCAGAAACAATGCGCAGCGTGTTTTGGGAGTAATATGCTGTGTGTTTACATTAGCAAGCATGCTAACACTCAGAGCTAGCCATGGAGCTAACGCTGTAGGCTACTGGAGAGAATATGTGTAACGTAATGTCCTTGTGGTAAACCCTGCGAGAGAGAAAGGTTTGAGCTCCATACTGTTTCAGAAATAAAGCTTGAAGCTTGGTTAGGAGCAAAACATGGCATTTAATCACCGCAGCGTTTAGCTGAGATCTCCCGGTAGCCAACACACTCTCACTCCCTAAGCGTCGAGGAGCGACGTTTGGTCAGTGTCCGTGGCGTCCAGTTGTGACGCTCCTAGGCTCCTTCAGCGTCATAAAGGGACGCAAATAGCTTTCAACTGATTGCAATGTATTCCCATCTGCGGCGGGATTTGACGCTCATGGAAGCACGGCATTCGTTTGTGTCGGCTGCCCTTAAAGGCAATGTGAGCGTCCCATTCCCATTGGATAACGGAGAATTGTACACCTGGAAGTAAGTATTCCTCTTACTGTCGATTGATTGTACAGTGATATCTGCACTACTCATCGACTAAAAAACACCAGATTATCCTTGTTAATTACACAACATTGATTGGTTTAAATTGTGTGCAATGCTTTTGTATTTTTCCCCTTCGATTCGGAGAAACAAATGTTTTTTCTGAGTAAAGGATGGCAGAAGACACGACACTACCCAGAATCCCCAGCTATTTGGACTACACCATGTGCTCTGTTTGACAAACCCCGTGATAGTCCTCAAGCTCTGTGATTGGAGAGTGTGCTCCGAGGGTTACGCCGATTCTCGAACAGCACTTGAAATGGGATGGAACCAAGGCAGACTGTCCAAAACTGGATTTGAACGGGTCCACCGCGTCCCCCCCCCTCCCCCACCCCGTCCCCAGAACTACACATTCTGGCTATTCTGTTTCGCAACATGTTCTCTATCTATGGCACGTCTCTACTGGGAGTTGTAGTTTTAAAAGACGTTTTCGTATTTCCCATAATAAGAAGTTGCCAGTATTAAACTGTGTACATCCCTGGAGGTTTAGGGGATAGGAAACACTCAAATTTAAAACATATAATTAATAAATGGGTGAAAATTGCTTGTGCCCATAATGGGCAGCATTAATATATATACACACATGCCAGCTAAGGTCAGAAGAGCTTTATTTAACAGCTGGTCTTATGTTTGTGACCCCTGTTGTTAATTGATAACATTACATCACATTAATTGATAAGCCTGAAACATGCACTTGTCAAGGTTCAGAGGCAAATTTTGCAAATATGGCAGTAGCCATCGATCAGCTTAAAATAAGATATACTTTATTGATCCCAAGTTGGAACATTTGCATTACATCAGCATGTGTAACAGTTGTAAATATGCAGTGGTGTTTATTTGTAAATCATTTAGTATAATCACACAAATTCTGTGTTTTATATTTAACAATTCTGTGTTCTTTATTTATTGATTGTTCAATACCTGAAAAGGCCAGAGATTAAATATCTACATACATCTTATAAGAGTATAATACATATGTATAATATAAGTTAAAATAAGTGCTTCAACATAGTTAACATTGCTGGAGGTATGCATAAATATTGATAGATGTCTTGTAATGCACTATTGAGGAACCTGCGACCCAAGTTTTTCATTCAATGCAGAACTACACCATAGTTGTGTAGGCCTATATGATATGTCAATAAACCTTAGAAAATCTTGAAAGGGATGTGCAAAATAGTCATTATATACAGTCTTTAATTAACTATTAGTAGAGAATAACGAGTAATGAATATACTTTAGGGATCCTATTAATATCTAATAATAAAAATAATGAAATTCAATAACATGCTTTAACCACTAGGTGTCCCTTTATATCAGCTGTGCACCTTTCTGGTGTAAATACAGCCTATCTACCAATTGGATCAAATATAAAAGTCAGCCGAATTAGTGTTGATACTGCAAGGAGACGTATTGTGTGAAAAGAAATGTAAGATGTTGTTTAATGGCTGATATATTTATGATCCACGTCACGTTTTCAGTTCCTCATGTTTGTCTAGAAGTCTTCTCATCAGGGCTCTATAAATACAGAACTACGGCAGATATATCATATTTAATGCAGCCGAACCGTGTATTACAATGCCGTTATGTGATGACTTTCAAAGAGAAAAGCAAGCACACTCGGAATACAGTATTATTTTATTTTAAAAAAAGTTTTCGGTCTGTTTCCGGTATTTGTTAATGACGATGTGCTGTGAGATGTGAGACTGAAATTGCACAGGGGAAAATAACGTAGGCTATCTTTAGATGCGGATTTTGTTAAACTAATATGTTTAAACTGTGGACCAACACTATACATTGACGGGGAAGGGGGTAGCAATAAAGATAACACCATTAAACAGTTACACAACATAACAGAAATAATATCGATAGCAGCGTCCCTAGCAACCACCTTGGTAACAATGAAAACGTCGCGATTTCCTGAAGTAATCTTCGTAATAACTAGCAAACTAAAGATCATGTACATCCACTGCACACATAATCTGAAATAACAACTCATATTTCTCGCATCAAATGACATCAAAACGGATTTTAATGGCCAAACTAACTTTAAAATTGGCATTTTCCACCGAGAATAAAACCAAGTTCGACAATGTTTTCTTTTTCTGCAGGGAGAAATTTGAAGATCACGTGACATATACGCCAGCCATTGGAATGAATAGTGAAAAAAACGGGGTTTGTCAAACAGAGCATATGGTGTAGTCCAAATAGCTGGGGATTCTGGGTAGTGTCGTGTCTTCTGCCATCCTTTACTCAGAAAAAACATTTGTTTCTCCGAATCGAAGGGGAAAAATACAAAAGCATTGCACACAATTTAAACCAATCAATGTTGTGTAATTAACAAGGATAATCTGGTGTTTTTTAGTCGATGAGTAGTGCAGATATCACTGTACAATCAATCGACAGTAAGGGGAATACTTACTTCCGGGTGTACAATTCTCCGTTATCCAATGAGAATGGACGCTCACATTGCCTTTAAGGGCAGCCGACACAAACGAATGCCGTGCTTCCATGAGCGTCAAATCCCGCCGCAGATGGGAATACATTGCAATCAGTTGAAAGCTATTTGCGTCCCTTTATGACGCTGAAGGAGCCTAGGAGCGTCACAACTGGACGCCACGGACACTGACCAAACGTCGCTCCTGGACGCTTAGGGAGTGAGAGTGTGTTGCGGTAGCAGCAGGGGAAAGCTGCATGACGCTACAAAGGGGCGTGGCTAGCAGCAGAATCAACCTGTTTGCAACAGGGCTGCAAAAGAGGGGTATGCGCAGTATGAAGCATGGCTGCAATGGATGATCTGTTTGGTATTTTAAGCAAAAAACTTCACATACATGTTTTGTATAGGTATGGCCCTACAATATATTTTTCCAATATAGCATAATAGGTCCACTTTAAGTAAAAGCAGTAATACCACAGTTTCAAAATACTATTTTACAAGTAAAAGTTCTGTGGTCAAAAGGTTACTTTAATACAAGTAAAGAAGTATGATTAGCTAAATGTACTTGAGTTTTAAAAAGTAAAATAACTCAATATACAGAATGGCTCTGTTAAATGTTTTGTATTTTTATAAAATATAATGTTATTGTATTATTATCGCTTACTGATAAATATAGGAGTTTTCTATGTTGTTGTTGTGAGGCACATTTTGTATTATTTTTGTATTAACAAATAGATTAGCAGTATACATATGAACATATAATGTTATTGATATAAATGTAACTAGTAACCACAAGTGTCAAATTAATGAAGTGCAGTGTGGAACATTTCCCTCCGAGATATAGTATAGCAGAAGTATTAAGTAGCAGAACATGGAAGTACTCAAGTAAAGTAGTTCAAGATTCAACTTAAGTGCAGTACTTATATTCCAAAACTGGGCACAAACAATGGGTGTAGTATTGATTAAATGACAGAACAGACCTCTGGACAGTATCCCTGGACTTGGTTCTCCGTCGTGATCATTTTGGTGATGATGCAGAAGACTGAAGCTCCCTGTGGATAGAGCACATCTCCATCACTGTGTCCTGCTTTCAATCATCTTTCCATCCACCCGCCCATCCTTACCTGTGTGGGAGTGACGTAGTCTGCAACATCCATCAGCTTGTCATTGTAGACTCCAAAGCCCTTCACCTTGGTCATCACTGAGGACTCTATAGCTGTGTCCCTCACCTGGTAGGCCTTCTCATTGACAAACACCCACCTGAAGCACACACACACACACACACACACACACACACACACACACACACACACACACACACAACACACACACACACACACACACACACACACACACACACACACACACACACACACACACACACACACACACTAAAGAGCCATACAAATTGACCAATAATGTCCTCTCATACCTTATGATATGGATCATGGCAGGTAATACAAAAAAAGCTAGGCAAAAGCTGGACAATAACTTCGAACTTTACCCAAAGCTCTTTGAGAACGTGTCGATAGTAATGGAAATTAAAATGACAATTCTCATGAAATTACTTATAAGGCAAACAATGAAGGGCAGTCAAATCTCTGTCAATGAGGACTTCACTGAATGTGTGAGACAGAAATATACTCAACTGTGGTCAAAGCTCAAAGAAGGACGTGACAGGTGATGGCATATTTGCAGAATTATCAATCTTGGGCCCTTCCAAACAAGTTTATGAGTTTGCTTTTGCTATATTTTCCAATTTCTTAAACCTGTCACCTTCTAACATGCTGGTTCTGAGAACGTTGTGTTTTATATACTTGCAAATATCACCCTAAAGTCAATTTAAATCGATTTTCCCAGAAAAAACGTAGGACAAATCTAAATTCCCAAATATTAAGAGTATGCCAACAGCACTTTGATTGGTTAATCAACTTGTTTTGCTTGATTAAGTCCAAAGTGGCAAAAATTATCTTTTCAACCATAGAAAAGATAGACTGGGCGGTGGGGTATCCATCTTTGTTTATTAGATTAACTCTGCAACATGATTTTGTAATTGGTTCCCCTGGTTCCCAGGCCTGGCTGTGCATAAAGACAACAGAGCTGTAATGTAAACTCTTTTTTTGATAACCTTGATCAACTTCCAAACACTATTGCCAGGAAATGCAAATCCTGTTTTGTAATTGATGATTAGAATATAATTGTACTGCAACCCAACTCAGAAAAGTTTTGTGCAAATGCCTTATATCTACTTATCTGACTAGTTATGAAACAACAAGTCAGTGATAGACAATATATTTAGCAACTCTACAACAAACATGAAGTGGCTGGTGTAACACTTGCGCTTCTATTGGCTAGCGCTCCAACACATTGTACGTGATAGGCTAAGGGAGGGGACATTTCTAAGTGGTTGACCAATCACAACAGAGCCGGCCAGCTAACCAATCAGAGCAGACTGGGCTGTGGTTTCAGACAGAGGGTGAAAAGAGGTTCAGGCAGTATGAGAAAAATAAAGAGCTTTTTGAATATTGAAGCATGGAGATGTCCCAGTAGAGACACTACGTAGTACATACCAGCGACGTGCAGTCAGGGGAGGCAGGGGAGGCAGAGCCTCACCTGTCATACTCCAATGTAACGGAAAAACAACTAAAGAAAAACTAAATAGTAATAATAATAAAATGTCTTCACTGATCTGTGTTGTAAATGTGATTTATGTATGATTCCAATCGCTTTTTATGGTCAAAATTAGCAAATTTGCCGAGCTCCGCTACAACTACGGGTAGCGATGAGAAGTGAGGCAGGGACGAGCTCTGCCTCTCGTAAGCCCACACTAACTGGCTGGAGCGCGGGCACTAATTTACCGCGGGCACTTATTTTGTGAGCGTGCTCAAGCCAGTTACTGTGTGGTGAGGTGAGGCCGGTGAGGCACAGATGAGCTCTGCCTCACCTCAGAATGCGTCACCCCACAGAAACTGTCTGGAAAGCGGGCCCTAAGTGCATGCCTGCACCATCTCACTGTATGTCACCAATGTAATGTTTGTAGATCCCTTTATTACATTTATCCTCGCCATCCATAGTCTCTAAATAACTTATTTCACGTATATATGATATTTAGGCCCGCTGGTCTCATCATACAACGACAATGAAAAAAGCACCAGGGGAGGCAGCCATAACCTCTGCCGCACTGAAGGGGGCGCAAGTGAGCCCACAGGTTCTTGTTGCTACTGTTATTCTACGCAGAGACGGTAGACGCAAACAACAAACTAGACTTTTGAAACTAGAGGAAGATAAGGAGGACTTTTACAAAAAAGTAATAGAGATTGTTGTCCAGAAGGATAGCATGGACTTCAAGTCAAGGTAAGACCCCAATTGTAATGAAAATGGGATCTTACTAAGAAAGTATATTTAGATTTTGGGTATCCTTTTGTTGAACGGTATGGAGGACGGAACATGACTTAAGTATAAATAAATAAATGTATGAAGAAATACAGGAATAAATAAATAAATAAATACAGGAATAAATAAATACAGGAATAAATACAGAAATAAATAAATGTTGAAATGAATACACAAATAAATAAATAAAAGAATAAATGCATAAATAAATATGGAAATAAATACATCAATGTATAAATAAATAAATAAAAGTCGAAAATAAAACAGAACACACGTTATTATATATCTTTCATTTATTTCTACATTTACGCGACATACATTTATTTATTTATGTATTTATGTGTCCGTATGCTAATGAGGTGGGCGGTCCTAACCTCAGTCTGAAGCAGGATTGGTTACAGGAGTGTGTGATCATTTCTGGCAGAGGGCTCTACTACTAACGCCTGTATAACCGCGCTGATTCGAATGCAGGAGCTTTACTGTTTAGCCCTTATCTTTATACATCCATGGTTTATCCACAGTTGTAAGGTTTATTTATGGATATTGATTTAAGAGCCATTGGAGATCATTTACGATCATTAGCGGACCATTTAGAGAACGGAGAACCAAAAGACTATGTCCAGTTTCGTGTGGAACGATGTATAGAGGACTTGGCTCAGCTCGACATGATGTGACTTGCCACAAATCTATTGCTTCTGCCTGGCTCCAACAATTGGCGAATCCTGCTTCAGACTGAGGTTAGGACCGCCCACCTCATTAGCATACGGACACATAAATACATAAATAAATGTATGTCGCGTAAATGTAGAAATAAATGAAAGATATATAATAACGTGTGTTCTGTTTTATTTTCGACTTTTATTTATTTATTTATACATTGATGTATTTATTTCCATATTTATTTATGCATTTATTCTTTTATTTATTTATTTGTGTATTCATTTCAACATTTATTTATTTCTGTATTTATTTCGTCATTTATTTATTCCTGTATTTATTTATTCCTGTATTTATTTATTTATTTACGTATTTATTTATTTATTCCTGTATTTCTTCATACATTTATTTATTTATACTTAAGTCATGTTCCGTCCTCCATAGAACGGTCTGTTAAACTAAAAAAGCTTTTGAAAATAACTGAATATGTCGATTATGGTCAAAATATGATATTTGTAAATCTGACTCTGAAAGAGTCAGTGCCTCACCAGCCATGAACCTCACCGCACGTCACTGGTACATACTGATATACACCTGAAAAGGATCATAATAGGGTCCCTTTAAAAAATACTTAAGACGTTTTTTTTTATCCATTCAGAGGGTCAGTTTAGACATTGTGAAGGAGTCATTTACCTGGGAGTGCTTATTGACATAGAAGTCAACGGATTAAAAGCACTCTATTTTCTGAGAAGGTTCAGGTCCTTTAGGAGATGCTGGACAGTGCTGAGGATGTTCTCTGAGTCAGTATTTGCCAGTGCTCTCCTGTTTGCTGTTGTGCTGGGGAGCAGGCTGAGGGTAGTGGACACCTACACACTCAACAAACTGATTCACTGTGTCAGAGAGGAGGATGCTGTCCAGGGTCTGGCGATCCAACCACTGGGTCTCATAGACACCAATTTCCCCCATGAGCCATTGCCACCATATACATGTTTGTATATATTTGTATTTCCGAAATTAGAGCACCGGTAATGTAACCCTATTTGCCCCCAGGCATTAATAAAATACTTCCTGTTTTTGAGTTACTGTTGCTCCTTAACTAATGGTAGCAGTTAGTTCTTTGTTCTTTCCTCATCCGGTTAACGCTCTCATTTGTGAGTCCCTTATTGTAGAGTGTTACTCTCTCTGCGTAGAGATATTCTGGCCCTTGGACAAGTGTCGTTCATGAGTAGCCTATTACTTGCTCATTAGTAGATATTATTATCAACCAGTCAGAGTTTGTGCAATATGAAAATGAATTACATTGACATTAATGTCTGACATAATACACCTTTCTGTGGCTGGCAGCTGCTGCTGTTTAATTTAATCAGATCAAATGTATTCAGTTTAATCATAAAATACACTACAATGAAGCAAAAATACTTACCCGATGAAATAAGTGATGATGAGGAGTTGGACGACGCGGTTTATGATGCCGATGGTCCAGCTCTTCACTACCACTGACTTGGTGGTTTCATAGGTGAAAAAGTCTTTAATACAAGACCACATTCTAGCAGTTTGTGTGTGAGTGTCTGGTATGAAGCAATCAATGGAAGTATAAAAAAGGTCCACTATGTATGAATAATGGAGGTAAGGCTGAGCGTGAAGTCCCAATGAGGCAGTAATCACAGTAATCCCCAAATTTAGCTGAAATCTTCCTTAATATATTTTGTTGGAAAAAGAAAGAAAACAAATATTTCAGGTCCAACAGCAGTATCCAGATAACCAAGAGCTGGATCCCCTTGTCTTCATGGAAAACAAATCCCTGCAGGTCAGAGACAGCAGTCTTCAGTTCATGCTCTCTTGCTGTATCTTCATGTATGATGGTGACTCATGATAAACAGCTCTCTTGCATCTCCGTCTCCTCACTCTTTCTCTCTTTTTTTCTCTCTGATTCTCTGCTTCCCCCCTCCAATATCTAAACCACTCCTCACAGACCCCTCCTTCTTCTGCTCAGTGCACCGAGGACAATCACAATCACGTTATTTTAACAAAGGAATGGAAGAAATCATGCCAAATGTCATGAGAAATTGAGAGTAGGAAAAGTTCCATCTGTGTTCAGGGAGCCGTTGAAAATGGTTGGAAGTTGTGTTTTACATTTGTGATGTAGTTATGGCAAAAACCCAGCAAAGAAGTCGGGAAATATGGTAGAATACGGTGTCTATATAAAGCTGTGGTGGCCGTTCCAAGCTCTGTGGCGAAAGGCAGACAAACTAAAGATTAGGGGTAGATACATTTTAGCCGGAAAATAACTGCACGGTCAATAGGCCTATAGGATTATTTGGCTTTCTGCGAACACACACACTTTCTGTACAATCATATTACAGAACAGCAAATAAACTCTACATCATTCTGCATTTCTTATTCGCCTGGCTCATCTACAACTGACAGATTGCAGGACATGAGAATATTGGTATCTATTTAAAACCGGCGTAAAACATATGGATAATGAAATTAACAGTCAACCTAGATGGAAACTCTTAGCATTGCTAGCATACTAATGAAGAACTTAAAGTGGACACCTATCATGCTATATTTGAATAATATAGTGTAGGGCCATACCTATATAAAACATGTCTGTGAAGTTATTTTTTCAAAATACCAAACAGATCATGCATTTTAGCCATGCCTCATTTCGCTCTATTTGCTCTTTTTTAGCCCTGTTTTTGCAAGAGCTGAATCTGATAAGTCTTCTTCGCTGCTTTTGTGGCAGACTGCAGCGCCACCTACAGGCCTGGCATATGTACTACAGCGTCTCCAGCGCTTTCGAATGGCAATGGCCGTGGCTGTCTCCTCCTGATAGGTTAGAGAGTTGTCCATATAGGCGGAGCTCCTCGTTCCTGACGTCAGAGCATTTTCAAATCTGGATCAGTCTGTGTCAGATCCGTTGCAGCCCCGTTTTTAGAGATTTGGGTATGGAGGAAAAGAGAGATGGTTGTGTTTTCTGACACTTGGTGAGTTCCCTGACACACCGGGGACACATATTCATGTATACAGTAAAAGACGTACAAAAGTGCATTTTGCATGATAGGTCCCCTTTAAAATGAAAATAATTCAATATCCCATTGGTACCATCTAAGGACGTTGGACGTTGCACAATCCCTTTAT